>NW_020455762.1:136725-151569 GCF_003342845.1 Nothoprocta perdicaria
GGCCGTTAGGGGGCGCCATTTTGCCGCGCCGCGCCGCCCTGGCGGGGGCTGTGGGGGCAGCGGGATTTGCCCGTGTCTCTGCCCGGCGGAGCGGGGCGAAGCGACGGTTCGCACGCAGGTGTGACTGCGGCCGAGCCGGTCCGTGTGTGAGGGGCAGCAGGCTGCCCTCGGTGTGYGCCCCCGCTGTTCCCGAGTGCTCGCTCCTGCAGCTCTCCTTGGTCAGCTCCGCTGCTTGTTATGCTCCTTCATGAGCTGACCCAACCCACTCCAGCGGTATAAAAACGAGACTATAAAACAGTGACTTAGAAGGCTTGAACCATCTTGCCAGAGGATGRTGCTGGCTTTGAGGGATGACTGTATGGTGGAGGGAAGCCAGGCTGCCCTTGTAGTCTGGGTGGGTTGTTGCTTTTTCCGGCTAAATCAACCTAGTTGCCCTCTGGAGTTTGGCACCCGAGGCTAGGTTTGTTCAGCTTGTGAGCCAGCATGGCCATGCTGGTCCGTTAGAATGAAAAATGGAAAAATGAAGTTCCCAGTAAGGAGTTATTGCTTCTGTACTGTTCTGTATAGCTCTAAGGAGCAGGCTGCTTCTGTGGTTTTCCTTCTGCTTCACCTGTGAAAAGTGGATGATGAAGCTGACTTTATTTACAGAGTTGAGATCACTGATAAAATGCCTTACTTGAGGTGCCTGCTCTCCTGTTATTACAGTTGTCTTGTGCTATGGCCCTGTGTTTTATTCTAAACCTCCCTTTCAGACTCTAGTGATGATAAAGAAAATGGTGCCTACAGCAGGACCGGCACAATAAGGTCTGCCCATGTCTGGACATGTAACAGCCAATGCCTGTTATGTTTGTGAGCACGTTGGCTGGCAGGTTAAAATTGTCTGGCTATGTGATGGTTCAGAATGGAGAGAGGAAAAAAAAGCAGGGACTGGGCCAGAAGATTATCTGTTCTTAGATAACGTAGCAAGCTGTGCTGGTCTTCCTTTTTTTTTTTTTTTTTTTTTTTTTTTTTTCTTGGGACATATTCTATATAAGCATGTTATAAGGCAGGGTATGAATGTAAACTACTGCAGCTCTTCCTGTGTATATATTAGAGAAAGAATACCTAGCATAGTTTATATCTTAAGGCAGTTATAAAGAATATGTTTTATTTAGAGTACCAGCCTTTTGTGTTCAAAAGCAGAGAAAGACTATCTATATGGAAACATTTTCACAGTGTAAAACACTTACGTAGTGTAGAAGTACTTTGAAAAATTCTTTCCCTTGTCTTTCCTTGACACATCTCCATCTTAAAATCTCCAAAGTAAACATCTATATTGATCCTTACAGCAAGGGAACTGGGTATTCTACAGCTGGAACTATATTTCTTGCCGTCTGGATGACAGTTAATTATTTTCCAGGTGTCCTCCTTAGGATATCTGTAGAAGCTGGGTTTGGAACTTATATCTATGTATGTTAGCACTAATTTGGTTGCTGTTTGTTTTGCATACAGTGGATGAGTAAGCTGCTATAGACTTCTGTGGGTTTGCACACTTTTCCTTTTTTTCTGGATTTACTCATTACTTCAGTTACTTCGTTCTTCAGCTTAATTGTCCTTACTTTTTCTGCTTTCAGTCACATACATACATAATCTATGACTTTTATTGCATTTGAGGAAAACTGAAAGAGCAGTAGTTCCGATTTTAATGGCCCGAAACCTTTGCTCTGCTTCTGCTTTCTTCTCATTTTTAATGTTTAACAAAACAGAGCTTGCAGTTGCAAGGCGGACAAGTTTGCAAAAATGCAGACATGTCTTATGTCTTTGGATTGCAGCTTTCATTACTGAATTGAGACTTGCAACAGTACTTGCAAAGAAAAGGAATACCAACAAAAGAAAGTCAAGCTCATAGGGTTTGCTCATTTGTGGGCAATATTTTCATTTAAATTAAACACTGATCTTTCAGGTGTGAATGTTTCACTACTAAATGTAAAATTCTACACAAACTCTAGGGTAGAGTCATGGGTGAAATTTGCTTGTAAGCCTGTGTCACTTCTAACCTTGAATGAGACCTTGTCTTCTGGGAAAGAAGCCTCAAGACTGCCTTGCTCAGAATGCATGAAGCACCTTAGATGCATTTTAAAATTATAGCTTGATTTGCTATAATTTAATACATAGTTTACAGTCAATGTAATTATTTAATGCACTGTTCAACCAATAAATGTGTTCCATAGTATCCTTTACCTTAGTGAGTGCAACTACCTCTGCGGTTAAATAGTATCTTGTTCTGCTGATGGATAGTATAAACTGATACATTGCTGAAGAGCCTGAAGGTAGCTTAACTTGGGCTTTAGTGGGGAGTTTTGGCAGGCTTATCTTTTCAGGGTATAATTCTTGACCTTTCACTGTCTTGAGTCAGCTCACAGCAAGAGAGAAACTGATACCTGTCTAAAGAAGGATGATTTACACAATAATTTTAAGGCAATTTCCATTTTTAAGTCATCCTGTTGTAGAGGTGGCCTTCCTCTCTGATGGCTGTACTTGCCATTTCTGTGTATGTTACACTTCAGTATTGCTCCTTGTCAGTAAACTAAGGTTTTCATGTAGTGATTGCTACATTAATGACTTCAATTTTTTGTGTTAATTGGCTAAAAGCTGTCTGCTCTTTGCCAAGCTGTGTTTCTAGCTTGCTTGGTAAAATAAAGTGCTCGGCAATTTTCAAGGAGGGCTGACTTGCCTAAGTGAAATGTCAGCAACAAGARCAACAGCAAAATGATTGYGGTAAAAAGTTCGAGTATTTTTTCAAGTTAAACCTTTAAATTTAAGTCACTTCGCTCTAGATAGCACCTGCTTTCTTGGGCCCTGGTTCTCTGAAATATTTTAGCAGCTCTTGGTTTTCCACTAAAAGCTGTGACCTTTGAGGGAGCAGCCCTAGCTAAAGAAAGGAATAATGCCTATTTAAATACAGCACATGTAAATATACCACGTAGACTTGCGAGAAGGGTGGTAAGTAATGGCCTCCAGAAAGTAAAACTCTGCATTTCAGTTTTTAACAGAGCCAGTAAATGTAATAAAAATGTTTTGGACCATATTCCAAGGCAATATTACAAGTTTTAAAATGCCTGTTCTCTGGCAAGAACTTGGCAGTTGACAGTGATAGTGGCTTTCATTTTTGACACAAAAGTAATTTCTTAGAGCAAACCACATTAAACTTCATCAATACCAAGTGCCTTCTTAAATATACCTTGAAATTCTGTTTATTTATAAGATTAAATGACTGTTTCTCATTTTGCAGTCGCATCATAAATTTTTCAGGTGTTGATTGTAGATTAGTATAACGTCCTTGCAACCACTGAATTTACAGTATGTGCTTGCTGAGACATTGTCCTTTGGGCAGCCTGTTCAGAAGTCTCCTGTGTAGCCTGACTTTCTTTCCCTGTTCCCTCTTGCTTTGCTTTCTGTGTAGAAGGGTAATTTTTGAAATGTAGCTCAATGCTTTGTAAGCTCACTACTGGGAGATTTTAGAAATCGAGAAAATCAACCTACTGAGTTTGCTTTGTTTTTTTCTCTCCTTCCAAAAATCTGAGGAAATGTGTTTTCTGCTTTTGCATAGGTTTTATTTATTTATTTATTTATTTTATTTTTATTTATTTTTTTTTAGACTCAACAATTATTTTCTTCTGAAGGCAGGAAAATTATTTCATAATAAGACACTTTCTGTCCTGCACAAATGCTTTAAATCACTTAAGCAGATTGATCAAAAATATATTTGTCCAATAACTTATGAAAGCAATTAAAATTYAGAATCTAAGACTATTGCTGAAATTCAAAAGCTGCAGTTAGAAATGTAATGGAGCGGGCAGGCTTTGTTCTGAATTTAATTCTGGATTAGTGCAGTAATATCAATTCAGTTTAATGTCTGTGGTTAAGTACTTGCTTGCCACAGTGTACTGGGAGCCATGAGACTTGAGCTCCAGCCTAGGCTTCACTACCCAGTTACAGCGTGAGGTGATGTTCCTTGTCCCCCATGGGCTTTGTACAGATRATGAATGGCTGGTGCTGTGATTCTCGTGGGGGAACATGTGAAGTTGCATTCATTAATTTCTGGCATAACTTCTGTAAAATATTGTGTAGAATTGATAGAAATTCAAACCAATATTTACTCTTGGCAGTGAAAATATTTTCATGTTTACAAAGGTTATATTTAATTTTGGGTTGACAGAATGACCGAAATGGAGACTGAAGTTACAGGAGRCAAAGCTATGGAAGAGGAAAACACTAAACAGAAGAAAGAAAAAGAGAAAAAGAAGAGGTCGAGAGTTAAACAGGTGCTGGCAGATATAGCAAAACAAGTGGATTTCTGGTTTGGAGATGTTAATCTCCACAAAGACAGATTTCTCCGAGAACAAATTGAAAAGTCTAGAGATGGATGTAAGTTGTTTTTCAATATATTTCTGCATGCTGAACTTTCATTTTTTTCTTTTGAGTACTGCTCATGACAATTCAAATTATTTTTAGAAATATATGTGTTTCTGGGGAAGATGATAATTGTAAACTGGGATGGGAAATAGGAGGTCAGGAGTCAGAATGTTTTACGAGGTTTGAGAAGTTGTGTTCATCTTCGTTCATTTCCTTTTCTACAATGTAAAGAAGTGGTTTGTTTGGGGGGGGGTGAATGAGGGAAGCAAGAAGAATATGTGCAAAATTTAAAATGTCACTTGGACTTGAGTGTGTGTGTGGGGAGGTTTGTTTGTTTGTTTTTCCTTCCTCTCAAGAGTTGTAGTGCAGTAGCACAGGGCGAGTATTGGTCTCTTTCCTACAGACTTTTTTGCATGGTTAATTTGACCTCAGAGTAGGAAAATGAGCTTTGTTCTGAAACGGTAAATGTTTTTACTTTAAAAAGTAGTAAATGTTTGGTAAGTAGTGTCTCTTGAACTGTGTTAAACTGGATGGACTTAGGCCTCTCGAACGCCCGTCAAGTAGGGTGGTTATTTTCCATCAAATCTAATAAGATTGCAGGTTTCAGAAGTGCTTACTTGTTGCTTTTAAGTCCACAATTATTTAAAATGTTAAGGGAAGGGAAAAAAACAGGTCCTTAGGACTAATRTTGCATAAGTCTCTCCATCAAGGCTTTAGCAGCATGACTCATCTCATCTGGAGAGTAAGCAGAAGCTCTTTTGTGTTCAGAGTGTTGGGTTAAACACTTAATTGAGTGCTTGAAGGAGAGGCATGTTTTCAATGCAAATTTTTTTTGTATTGTAAAACTACATAAGAAAGGACTTTTCTTCCCTTTCAAAGACAATAGTTATCAGTGGGGYGGTAAAAGAATGGAAGAAAAATTCTTTGATAAAGGATGGCACAAAAGGAAATCAAAAATAACCTTACTCAACTTTTACTACSTTGGCGAAAAAGAAAAAAGCTTTTCTATAGAACAACTATAGTTACAGACTATAGTTAAGCTAACAGACTATAGTTAAGACTTGCACATTAGTGTAGGACTCATCTAGTATTTTCCTAAAATAATGATTCCCAGATTGTAATGATTTCCTCATTTGTCTTTTTTATCCATAGATGTTGACATTTCACTTCTTGTTTCTTTCAACAAAATGAAGAAATTGACTACTGATGGAAAGTTGATAGCAAGAGCAGTTAAAAGTTCCTCTGTTGTAGAAGTGAGTATTTAATATTTCACACCTTCGAGTTGGCTGAAATAGACAATAATCCTATAGAAAATATCTATTGTTTCTTGTTACTTTTAGTTGGATTTAGAGGGAACTAGAATCAGAAGACGTCAACCACTGGGTGAGCAGCCAAAGGATGTGGACAGTCGTACAGTCTATGTGGTAAGGTTGCCTCTGTTATGTATGTCTGTAATCTGGTGGGTGTTTTATCTTTGCCATTACTAAGATCTATGGAAACTGATTTAAACTTWCTATAAATGCTTTTAGTTTGCAAAACCTGGGCATTGTCTTTTGGTCTCTAAAGATCTAATCACACRATGTTATTTATTATTACTAAAAATAGAACATTAACATAAGCCGGACATAGTTTTATCAAAATTAGAAGGTAGCTTTTCTTTAACAACATTGTATTAGTCCAAGAAATGCTTGCATAAGCTGCAGATGGTAATAGAACTTCTGTTTGTTACAAAAGAAAATTTCTTACAAAAGAAAATATAAGTGTATTAAACTTGTGATTCTTAGAACCTTAATTGAAGGTTAATGTACATATTTAACAGAGAAAATATAAAATATTGGAAAAGTATGCATCAGACCACAAAGGACTGTGTGGGTGGCAGGCTACCAGTGCTTGTGCAGCCTGAAGGGAAGGCAGGGTGAACCTTGTGAGAATGGCCAGGGAAGGAAAGGATTTTCTTTGGTATGCTGTGTGTTTCTYGTACCAGCCTGAATAACTGTAAAAGCTGAGCAAAGAACGATGGCACACGATTCGTAGTGTGAAAAACAGTGCATTTATTTATGTATCTAGTGTGCTCACTGAGCTTTTCTGGCTGATGTTGCTAAAGAAGTAAAACTGGTACGTAGAAATACTTACAAATTACTATAATGTAGGCAAAGCTTTGGAGTAATAACATGATTGKTTTTATCATTATTATAGTTTTAGCACTTTTAAACTTGCAGAGTTTGCAAGATAGTCTTTAAAGTATTCATGATCATCTGTTTAAAAAGGCTGTTGTTATAAATGGCACTGTTTTTGTGACACTTAATATTCCTTTAAGGGGAAAATGTACCAAAATGAGGTAGTCTTATGCTTGGGGTGGGGGGGTGTTCAAAGTCCTCCTACTGCTATCAAGGTATCCTGTGGATGAGGGTCTTTTTTTTTTTTTTTTTTTTTGGTACTGGACTTAATGAAAATAGTTTGTGCTGTCAGAAGAACACTCTGTATCTCAACATGGTATTAAGGATGTGTTGAAATAGGACAACTGTTACTGCATGGTCGAAGCATTTAGGCAGTAGCACAGAAAAAAAGATCTGATGGTCAAACTACTATTTAAAGGCCTTTGTGTTTTTGAATAGAACTGAAACAGAGCAGAATTATGTCCATCTGTAAAGAAAGCTTTTTATAACTAGTGCCAGCTTCCCTGAAGCTGTCAGCAACTGAATCTTACTGAAAGTAGTAATCCCAATTATGCACCAAACTTCCTGTGATGAAAGATATATTTTAATTTGATCCCCAGTATCAACCAATCCAGATAAGGAGAAACTGTATTACTCTGACCATTGTTTGTTCTTTAGCATAGTATTTACCTAACATGATTGTATAGACTGCTTAGAAATCTTCAAATATTTTCTTTATCATCTTCAGAAAAGGTATTCCAAATGTAATGAACTACATAACCTATACATAGCTTAACAACATGGCTACCTGTTATTTAAAAAAAAAAAAAAAAAAAAAATGGTGTGGAAATCCAAAAGAAGCAACTTGTTGTGTTATGGAAGTTACTAAATTCCTAATGAGATTATTTGGAGAGGATGTAGCAATCAAACATCTTTTGTTTCTATTAAAGACTATCTTTCTTTTTTTTTTTTTTTTTTTAAGATCTATATGCAAAGTGTCCTTTGAGCATGGCTTAGCGCTATAACTGCAGTACAATCTTTCCCTTTGGCATTTTCCTGGGCATAGTGTGGCTAAAAATAGTAATATTTTCTGAATTCGTCCAGAAGTTAAACCTTCATTTCTAAAATAAGAATTGAACTTGAAAGATGTGCTTCTTCAAGGAGTAGTAACTTTACATATATGTATGAGAAACATTTTGTCGCGAAGAAGCGTCTGAAGCTGGTATTGGTCACAACAAGACTATGAAAATATGAATATTACATATACACGGTGTTTGTGCTACGTTTAGTCTTCTGGTTAGAAATCTGTTTTCAGATCATTGTTTAAATTGCTGCTTCGAAAAGTCAATCTGATGATCATTATAATAGTCTTTATAAGATGTGTATATAATATTGATAAAACATTTTTTTTTCTTTTGTTTAGGAGTTGCTTCCTAAAAATGTTAATCACAGTTGGATTGAGCGGGTGTTTGGCAAGTGTGGTAATGTAGTTTATGTCAGCATACCCCGGTATAAAACTAGTGGAGATCCAAAAGGATTTGCTTTTGTGGAATTTGAAACTAAAGAGCAAGCAGATAAAGCTATTGAGGTTAGTAATTGTAGCTCTGGTAACATCTCTCGTGGTTGTCACTGTAATATGGATAGTATTGTCTTTAAGTTCAGTGGAAGTGTAGCTTAGTGCGTTTCAGATACAGAAATTTCTAAAATACTTTTTATAATAAAATATGGCTGGAGTTATGCCTCTTTTCTGTTCTCAGACCTACCTTCAGTTAATTTCACTATTCATAAAAAGATAATTCTATCAAACAAGGTAGAATTTGAATAGAAATATAGTGGGTGTTTTCAGTGTAGTGGGTTTTTTGGGGGCTAATTTGGCTTGATACTGCTGGCATATTTTGATTGCAGAAATAGAAAATTGAATCTAAAAGAAAAACAGATTAATTAATTTAGTTGATAGAAGATTGTTTTAAGTTCTTTACCTTGTAGTACGTTGTTTCGAAACATGCAGTAAACATTCATTTCAGGATCATAGTTGTAATAGAAGCAAAATGCTGAATAAGCAGAAAGACATAACATGAATGATGTGAAATCAAGTTTAAAAAGTAGGTACTTGTTGATTTTCTTTTTCTATATTTTTTATTTTTTTTAATCATAAGTTTTTGAATAATCCACCGGAAGAGGCACCACGGAAACCTGGGATTTTCCCTAAAACTGTAAAGAACAAGCCTGTTCCTACACTGAATACAAGTAATAGCACTGTAGTAGGTAAGTTTTAATAACCTATTGGAGGTCAAGAAGCACTATTCTATGCTTCAGTTTTTGAAGGAAAAAAAAATTGAACTGCTGTGTTTCTGCACCATGATCTCTTGAAAAAGCTTGAAAAATTCCTGTTGCTGTTTTTTTCTGTTGCTATTGGCCAATGCAAGTGTATAAAATTGAATTGTAGAATCAAATTAATTGTGGAAGTGGCATATGATAAATTTCTGCCTTTTTGTTCTCATTATTAAGGAAATACAATTTTTTTTCTTTGGCCATCTACTAGGATTAGTCATTGTTATAACCAGCAGAACTGCTGTCCGATTGTACAGCTAATCATTTTTTTTAAGCACTTAACATTAGTAAAATATAACAGGTTGATTTAAAATATTTGTAACTAAAAGAAAGACACAACCACAGAAGCAAAATTATGTCTAAATGTTAATACTCTTCAGATAAGGTTATGATCATCTGATATGTTTTGGACCAAACCTACCAGTATTTACTCTCTAATATTTCGGCCAGTTCCTTGTGAAAATGGTAATTTTGACATTTCTTTGGCGCCTCCTCTATTTAAGGAGTCTATGGGGGAATGAACTATTCACAGTGTATTTATCTATAAAGCAGCATCATAGGATCACATTGTAACTTCCCTCACTGGCCTTTTTTTTTTTAGGTGCTTTGTTTTCTAGTCTTTGGAAGTGTTACCTTTAAGCATTGTGTTGCTCTTTATCACTAGTTGCTTATCAATATCTTTAATTCTAACCAGTAACAACTAGGACTACTACTAACAAAGAACAACATTCTTTTCCCACTCGAGATTCTCTAGACTGTTAAACAATTTTGAAGCTAGTGAAGGATGTGGGGAAGAAAATGTGCTGTGGATTTCCCCTCTTGTCCTCTTGATTCTTTCCCATCCGCCCAGGTTGCTGAACATTCAAATGTTCTTTTGTTGTTGTTGGTTGCCTTTGAAAGGAGAAACAATGAGGAAATCTAGATTCTTTCTGAGGGGGAGCATTCCAAGAAACCTGTAGACTAACTTCACATGTGACCCGGGCATAGTCTTGCCTGTGGTTTCTGTATTTTTTTTCTTTGCCTCTCTCATCTGCCTAAAATGTTTAGAAAGTTTTGGAATGTTTTCTTTGATGCAATAGAGACAAGTATTTTATTTAACATTCCAAATTATAATGACATGTCAAAAAGCTAATAAATTAGATCATTAATCTAGTCCTTAATCACAGGAGGAGTTTAAATATTGTATCTCTAATGCAGAGGAAAAGAAAAAGAAGAAAAAGAAGAAATCCAAAGTCAAGAAAGAAAGCGGTGTACAGGCAGCTGTAGAAACAAAGCAAGCAAATGTAAATGCTACTGCAGAACAAGCACCAAAGTCAAAGAGACACAGGACTTGTTCTGAGTGTTCTGAAATGGAGGCAACTGCGACCCCCAGGCAGCCCGCTAAGAGAGAAAAAAGAAAATGGGGCAGAACAGAGAGCTCCGAGGCATCTATGGAAAGCAGGCCAAGGAAGAGAAAAAGAAGCAGCTCCGTGGATGGTGAAGCATCAAAGGCCAAAGTCAAGAAGACTGTTCAGAAGGATGAAATTCATGAAGTTCACACTATTAAAGAGGAAACAACAGAAGCTCAGAAAGAGCCCAATGGTAAAACGTCTTCTATATCTTTTCAGTACTGCATCTGTATTTGGAGAACTAAAATCTTCCTGATACTGTTTGGGTCAGTAGATAAAAAAGCCCTGACAATAGTAGAGGATTAACCGTCAGTTTTGAAATATACAGATAAACCTAGTAATGAGTCATTCAAGAAAGAATGACGAGTGAATGAATCTGATCAGAAGTTGAATTGAAAAAACAATGGAACTTCAGTAAAGTGATGAATTAGGATTTAAATATAAGAACTTAGATAAGATGAAAATACGAAAGAAAATGAGTTGGCACTAGATGAGAAATAAGTAGCAAGTTCTGTTAAATTTTCTTTTCATTCAAATTTAGGTCAAAGTATCAATGCTTTATCAATTATTCAACAACAGTTGTTTTAATTTCTTTTATAAGTTGTTTTAATTTCATTTGTAAACCCTGTTAAGGAAAGTTAGAACTCAATTTTTCTTGACTTTCATTTAGAAGTTTCAGCAGAAGATGATAAAGAGACTGAGAAGAAAGACACATCCCTTTCAAAATCTAAAAGGAAGCATAAGAAAAAACACAAGGAAAGACACAAAATGGGTGAAGAAGTCATTCCGCTCAGAGTACTCTCCAAGTATGTTGTAACAGTAGCAACTAATAGTACAGTAGTGATCATTTTTAAGTGCTTTCTTGGAGGAATTAGGGTTGTACACCATATGTATGAATGAGTATTGTCAGTTAATCTCTATTTGCTTTTTTAAATGTTTACTTTGAGGAATTATTTTGCCTGAATAACACTTGTGTAGTAACACTTGTACACCATGTGTATTATGAATGAGTTTCACATAATTTCTATGAAAGCAAAAGACCCAATTGTAGTTGCTCACTAGGTCATATCCGTGTTCTTATGTTTATTCTGTGTAGCATGGCAATTTTTTTATTGGGAAACAGCCCTCTTGCCTTTTTGCAACTGTTGCAGCCTGACTGAGACAAAGGTTAACAAAATAACGAGCCCACATGCTATGTGTAACAAGTTAATGCACTTAACTCTCAGGACTTGCATAGACAGAGTCCTTGCCCTGTTTGTTCACTTTTCACGTGTGCCAGCCAGTGAAGACAGATTTCTGTGTATTGATGCAAAGTTCTTAGGAAGGGAAGAACTTGCCCAATGTATGTATTGATGGCATTTGTATTTTATACAGGCAATTCCTTGCGTTCCAATAGCATAGATATACCATCACCAAGTTTTGCATACTTGCTTGCATGCTTTATTGAATTTGCATGAACAATGTTCCCAAGCATTGGAATTTGAGCAATTCAGAAGACTTTTTACAATTTCTCTATAAGTTGATATGTCTGTTATGTCTTACAGTCCATCACCATTGCTAAAGTGCAATTCCAATTTTATACAACAGAGTTGCATATTAGCAACAGTATTAGCCTGTAGTTAAAAGAGAAAGCTCATAAATTGCAGTCGTTACACAAATTACCCTGCAGTTTTACATACAGGCTGCTTGTGGGGGAAGGTGGATTTCAAGTTGTGAAGGTCCAGAAATTCTCAGCGAATTTAGGATTCACCACAACTAAAACATGGAAGCACTTACTTTGTCAAGCATCCAGCAAGTACCTCCATGTTGAAGTAGAGGGGGTCCTTTGCTGTAATGGTAATGAGAGCAATCTTGTGCTTTACATTTAACAAGGATACCATGCTCAGTATTAAGTTGAAATAATGCAGAAAAGCAGTCTTACATTTTGGGACAAATATCTACCCGTACATAGAAATTTAGGCAACATCATGAGTTTCTTGGGCATTTTTTCTCTTTAGTTCCTATGTCTGGTTAAGCTTTCTAGGAAGAGAACTCTCAATGTTTTTCAGTGTTGAGAATATAGGATTCACCATCACTAAAACATGGAAGCACTTACTTTTCAGGAACAAAACAAGTACATCCACATTTAAGTTGTGGGAAATCCTGGTAATCAGTGACAGTGCTCTGAAAAACTACCCATCTTCCCCTCCACCCCCCCAAAAAAAAAATCTGATAAATGCAAACACTTCAGGCTGGAGATGTAGTTCATTTTTAATACCATGAAGAGACTAGGATCCACCACCACTGAAACATGGAAGCACTTACTTTTTTTAGGCAGCAGGTACCTCCATGTTAAAGCAAAGGTGGTCCTTCAAAATTGTTCTATTCAAAATTTTTCCCATTTTCATGGTAACAGTTGAAAATAATTTGAAGTGCAGAGAAGTGGTTTTTGGACATTCAGAACTTTGTGCATTTAATTCCTCTAAGCCGTAGCATTCCTCCTTCGCTTGCTGAAAAATTCCTCAGGGTGGCCTCTCAAGGTTTTAGGCAAGCAAATCTTGCAGTAGTGTAGTGGAAACGTCGTTCTTGGTCTTCGATGATATTTTCAGAATTGAGAACAGGATTCACCTCTACTAAAACATGGAAGCACTTACTTTTTTTGAGTCACAGAAAGCACCTCCATGTTAAAGTAAAAGGGGTCCACAGGTAGCAGCGACTCTCGTCCTCTTTGGCTAGGATACTGCAACTGCTGCATCAAATATGGGGAAGGGGAGGAAAAGGGAAAAAAAAACAAGTTTCAGTTAATTTGAGCATACAGCATGGGAGGAAAAAAGTTCAAAAAAGCATTGTAAATACTTGCCTGGGTCGTTCTCCTTGGTCTTCTCTTCCTTCTCTTCCTTTCAGTCAAGTTAACAAGGAGCAAGTCCTTGAGCTTGTATTTATACCATACCTTCCTAGGGAATGGTGTTGCCTTTTTATCTCAAAGAATCATTAGGTGGGTCTTTTGTTATTTTAATGTCTTTGCTCTGCTGAGAATGTATGATCCTGGGTGAGTCTGGATGCTTTTTTGAAGTATACAGTTGTCAATGTTAACAGCTAAAACCATTACCACAAGATATCCTCCTCTTTAAAAATCCTCTATCAGCTTGTTTGATAGCACAGATTAGGGTAACAATGAGTCGTTCTCACAGTGGCACTGTAGGCATTGTGTTTCTGGGGAGCAAAGCTCTAGCTGTTTGCAGAAACATCTCCATGTTAAATGTATGTAAATATATAAATTGCTTCCATGTGGTGTTATTTTTTAACTTAAGTGCATTTGAATAGTAAGGAATGTTCTTATCTCAGTAGGTTTTTGGTGAGTTTAACCAGTTGTTGATTTTTTGATCAATGATTTTTTCCAGAAAAGAAATACCTGATTCCTAATATAGTAACACATAGGAGAGGATCCAGTGAACTAAATCAGTGAACTTGAGTTCACCGTGTATCAGTTGTGACTGTAGTGGTGCATATGCTCTGTGTGTTTCAGGGGAAAGCGATGAATCCTTGTATTCCACCAAACTGTTATGAGTGTTATTGAACATGTGTAACAAAGTTGAGAGTCTTTTTGACTGACAGATGGATTTTGCTAGAACTTGCACGGAGTATTAAAAGATAAAGCAAATAATGCAATAGGGAGCCCGAAGTCTTCAGACTTAGGGCTCAAGATAAGCAAAGAGATTACTCATAGTAAGAAATGCCTTTGCAAGTTCCACTTAGGATAAAACATATTGTAAATAACTTAAGTTTCTGAGTTTGTGAACCTTTTTGATTGTTTATTCACTGCTCACATTCTGTTCCTTTGTTGTCGTCCATAGGACTGAGTGGATGGATTTGAAGCAAGAATATTTGGCCCTTCAAAAAGCCAGCATGGCCTCCTTAAAGAAAACAATGTCTCAAATCAAACCTGAGTTGACGGGAGAAATGGAAACAGACGCTAAGTCTCAGTCGAAAAACGGCAAATGTAATGCTGATTATCATCTTTCCTGTTTTGTTTTCTTGGTGATTCTAACATTGTTACAGTGTTTAAAACCTTGGTTGTTTAGAATAATTGAAATGCAATTTTAGGTTATGTAATGCTGGTGACTTTTTTTCTGAATGCCAAGTAGTATAACATGCAAGCACCTCTTTCAGGTCTAGGACTAAAGAAGTTGGAGTAAAGAACAATCCAGTGGTCTAAGAATGTTCCAGTAGCATTTCTAGGCCTAAAGATCACTTTAGGTAATTTAGATCATAAACATCCTGGGAAATAAAATGACATAACCTGGTCCTGATTCACTTTGGCTTAACCATTCCTCCACAGCACTTTGCAAAGCTATTGCTTAAAGTAAGGAGTCTATAAAACTGCTTGTAATCAGGTCTTTGGAGATTTCTAGTAAGAAAATTTGGTAATAGAACTGCTTTTTTTTTTTTTTTTTAATGCTCTATACTTCTGTCTGTTACTTCAGTAGTTTAATGCTTGTTTGCTCATTTTATAACGCTCTATAATTCAAGGTGGAGCTATCGCTGTAGTGATAAAAAAAAATGATAATAAATAAAAAATGTGTTTTATCAGGACA
>NW_020455763.1:0-1789 GCF_003342845.1 Nothoprocta perdicaria
TAATTTTTTTTTTGTGTTTCTCCTTTTGGTGTCATGTTTGTATGTTGTGTTGGGGACCCTTTAATTTCTTTTCTTTTTCCCCCAGGTCCCTCAGCTGTGAGGAGTTGGGAGTTCTGTCTCCTGTGTTCCTGCCATGCAGGTGTGTATTTTGCTTGTTCAAGTCATGACTTGTTTTTGACTAAGCCTTTCGCTGGAGTAGTCTCTAAGCCTGAGTGGTTTTTTTTTGTAGTCTCTATTAATGTTCTGGGGTGTGATTCCAGGAACTGGACTGTTTCTGGCTGTAGTGGTGCCGCTTTTTCTAAAATGGGATGAGTACCTGGTGTGTTTCTGTTCTGTTTGTTCCTGGTCACTTTTCCTTGTCAAAAGAGGGATAGAGTCTAGATAGCAGCGTGTGTGTGTGTCATTTTGAAGGGACGAGCTGGGGAGCTTTCTCATGTTACCAGCTGTGCACTGGGGTGTTTTGTACAGTATAAGTAGTTTTGGGGGGAGCAGGAGGCTGACCACTTCTTGGAGGTCTCTGTGGTGTTTCCTACTGCAGGAGGCTTGCTTTCCTTAGCTGTGGGTTAACACTGGCTTAGGAGGTTACCTGTAAGGCCTAATGTAGCAGGGAAGCAAGTTGAAACAAGGTGGGGGAAGGGGAGAAAAAAGGCATACTCTGCAAAGCTTGGGACTCTCTGAGGAGTTTTCTTATTGCTGGCCTAAGTCAAGTTCAGCAGCCTGCTCTGCTCTGTGAAACTGCTGGTTTCCCCTGCATGTGCTGTTGCTGTGTCCTGGCAAGAGTCTCCTCTYAGGAGGAGAGATCTGTGGACACCTTGTGCGGCCCTAGATATGGTGCAGTAATGGTCTGAGCCCAGGTATGGCAGGGACTGGACAGCCTTGGCTGTCACACTTGGGGCATTCCTGGCAGAGCTGTCCCAAGGGATTACTTGAAGAGGCCCTTGGGTTGCCCTCAAGCCCTTTCAGCAAGGTTGCACACAGGGCCTAGTGCTGCTGGTTTCCCTCCACACCCCTATGTGCCCTTGGGGAGCTGTTGGCTCTTCCTTCTGGGTCCCTGGAATGGGAGGTGGGAAGCTGGGTTTCTCCTCCAAGTTAAGTAAAGCGGGTGAGGGTGGCTTAGAGAGAAGGTGCTGGGACCTGCTCAAGAGGAGCCCCTGAGAGCTCCAGTACAACCCTGTCCTTTCCCTGAGTGTGGCATGGGAGTGGGAAGGAAGCAAGGAGGGAGCTSTTGGCCTGAGCCCTCAGCCCTGTCTTAGGGAAGCCTGGTGTTTCTGGATGGCCCCCAAAGCCCCAGGTTTGGGCTGTTGGGGACTGACAAGTGGAAGCTGCCTGCCTTTTGTGGCAGAAGGGTGGGAGGAAGTGAGGGGGGCTCCCCCTGACAGCAGCCCTTCCCTGTGATGTGGGAGAGGAGCTGCTGGGTCCTTCCCCCTTGCAGCAGAGGCCGGGCCTGCCTGTGCTGCCCCCAGCAGAGCTGGCCCTGGGCAGCCCTGTGCTGAGCTGGGGCTGCTTGGGGTTGGGGCAGGCTGTGGCAGGGGACTAGCCAGGGGGCCTGTCTGCTGGCAGTGGTGGGCTGCTTGCTGAGCTGTGGGTGGAGGCTCTCCCTTTCCTGGGTTGTGACAGATGGGTTTTATCTTGTGTGTGTTGTGGCTGTTTCTGGAGCCTGGGGGCTTCTTTCTGGGAGCTGCTCAGAGGGTGTTTTTCCAGTCCTGTCACACGGGTGCTGGTGGCTCCTCAGCAGTGTCCCTCCCTCCCGGTGGCTCTTGGTGTCAGTCCCAGTTTGGGCCCCTGGTCC
>NW_020455763.1:3159-118851 GCF_003342845.1 Nothoprocta perdicaria
GGTGATGAAGAGCCCTTGGTGGCTGCTGGTCTCCAGTGAAGCTGCTTGCAGAGCTCTTGGGCTGCAGGCTGCCAGGCCAGGGCACCTCTCCTGTGTTGGAGGTAGGTCATGGTGTGTGTGTGTGAGTGCATGTGTGTGCCTGCAAGTGGTGGTGTTTGCCCTTTTGTTGCACTGCTGAGTTGGATATGTCACCTGAAAGGTGAGGTTTGAGTCTGCTTGTGTGGCGCTCTCCTGAGGTAAGAGCCTGGAGTGGGAAATAGTCAAGGAGCCCGGGGTACTTGTGATCTCTGGTAGAGGCTCTCAGTGGGGTTGTTGGCCTTGGGGTGTGTCTGTGGATGGAGAACTAATGCTGAATTGGCTGCTGCTGATTCCAGCTCCCTGCAGTGCTTTGCTGTTGAAGTGAAGGTAAAAGCCTTTTGTCTGTCTGCTGAAGTGGCAGCAGATAAGGCTGCTGTTCCTAGCAGTGGCAGGTGGAGAAGCCTTGTTGCTGGGAGATGTGCCAGTACCTGAGGCTGCCTTTTGGGTGAGAAGGAATAGGCAGTGTTCCAGGGTTGGGAGTTGCCTTCCAGGGCTGGGTGCAGCAGGTTCACTCCCTGCTTCTTAGTGCTGCCTGTCCAGGTGTCTCTGAGAAGTCTTGTCTGAAGGCTGCCTGGATGGTTTTCCTTGGGCTTTGATGTAGTCAGAGTGACTTGTGTGTCTGGAGGAGCTTGCCTCCAAAGCTGCAGGGCTGCTAGTTGTGGCAGCCTCCTTGCCTGTGTGGGCAGGGAGAGGAGTTGCAGATGGTTGCTTTGACCAGGAGGGGTTGTTGCTCTTTGTGTGCTGTCTTACAGAGGGCTGTTGGTGAAGCGCAAGGGTGCTGTGTTAGTTGTCAGTTTTGTCCTACCTTGCCAAGGGCATCTGCTTGCTGGCAAAGGGGTGGCTAAGGCCTTTGAAGTCAATGGTCTGAGTTTGTTGTTTTGGACCTTATCTCTTTCTCTAAGTTTATTGTCTTTATTGGTGTTATTGATGCCCTCTTCTTGGGGCTTGTAGTTGAAGAGGTGGTTGATGTTGCCTTTGTTCCCCTAGAGATTGTTGCAGGCTGAATGGTGGAGTTGTTTSTGCTCGGAATGCTTGGGTGTTAGGCTTGTTGTCCTGGTAGCAGAAGGATGGCCTGGAGTCYTTGGAGCATCAGMCCAGTTGTAGGTAGGTGAAACCTGGGTGGGTGTTTGCTGTGCTTTTTGGGTCTTTGTTCCTGGCCTGTGGGAGATCCTGGCAGGAGGACCAGGCTGGATGCTGGGAGTAGAGCTGGGCTTKCTTGATGGGTGAGTGGTCTGAGCCTGGTCTGCTGTGGCAGGCTGAGAGAGGGCATTTTGTGTSGTGTCAGTGTGCCCTGGGACCTWGATGTGGCCTGGAGCCTGTTGGGCCGAAGGGAGTGTGACAGTGCTGGGGCTGATCACCCATGAGAGAGGAGGGCAGCAGCTTGAGCCTGGCTGGCAGGAGATGATATGCAGTGATGAAGACAGCTCAGGCAAGCTGCTAGGATGGAGGGCAGGTTGCATCTGTTCACCTGGGAGTGTGTGCTTGGCTGCTAATGTGTACACTGAGCAGTAGCAGGTTAGATGGGGATGCAGCAGCCAAATGGTGTGCAGTGGATAGAAAAGGCCCAGGGATGATGATGATGCAGAGATCACTACCTCTGCTGCGAAATGGAGGCTTTCTGTGTGTAGAGTATATATTGTATATCTGTACATGTGCCCTTCATSTTTGTATATATGTATGCTGTCTCTACCCCCAGTAGTGTGTGACTGAGGCTGTGTGTTGTGTCTTTGCAGTTTGGCCTTGGTGTCTCAGCAGCCTCCTTGAGTGATTATGTCCCTAAGCTCCCTTTGTGGGATGGGGGGAAGTCAGTTTACGTTTTCTCCTTGTCTAGAGAGGATGCAGCTGTTGAGCTAAAGGGTACCCTGGCTGGTCCTGCTGTAGGTAAGTCTCTTGAAGCTGGGAGGGAAGGCAGGTGCCCCATGCCTTGCCTGTGCAGTCCAGATAGAAAAAATAATTAGGGGATGAGAGGGCAGGGTTTGGTCATCTCCCTTGTCTAGTGTCAGAGCCACCTGCCTTCGGAATCCAGGTGTAGCCTGTCTTTGTTTTGGGACACTCCAATGTGCAGGGATATTGCTAGGTAGCTTTTTTAAGAGAAAAAGAAGGTCTGTCTGTCTTACTTGTATCATCTGTGCACATTGAAAATAGCAGCTGTTATTGCAAATGCCTTGTAACCTATGAGGAGAAGCGTGAGCAGCTGGATCCTAAYAGGCAGAATTATCTGAACCAAAAAGTGACCGAGTCCTTTTGTGCATACTGCTGGGAGGCATAGTGTGCAAGTGGACCTTGACACCAACTTAATCACAGGGGCTTATATTTWTGGTACCTGTAACTGATATGTTCATACAGATATGGACATGCTTATGGTAACTAGAATTGGTTGGTGTCTTGTGTTTAACTACTTTAGAGGGCTGCTCATCTGCTTTGTGGAGATGCTGTAACTGAGCTAAGGAAATTACAAGGRACTGTTTGCAGAGGAGTAATGGTAATGATTCTCTGGGTGTCCTCCTGGCATGTTTTGTTTGTCAAGTTCATAGTTACTTATCTCAGGCTGGGCATGTGTTAAGTGTTAAATATATTGGAATAAGCCATGTGGAGACCTGGATTGTCTTGGAAATGTCCTAGTGGACAGAAAAGCATGGGATGGGCTCTTAGTTTTACATAGTTGAAACAGGAAGCTTCTGGTGAGCTGCAATATGAAAACACTTTCAARCCAGTTAAGCTAAGTAATTGGAGGGTCTGTCCTTCAGTGTCCTGGCTGTAGGAGGCATCTGATGCATTGAGGCAAAATGAGTTTACTTTTCTTGCCTTGTTGGCAGTTTCAATACCTAGTTCTTGTCAAATTGTCACGATAGCTGTGATGATTGCAAATGAACTACCACCAGAGCTGAGCTTTTAAGAACCCATTGGATAGCTACTTGAGGCGCTCATTACTCTTGTGCTTCCCTTTAGAACATGTGTAATACCTGGTGATTATGATAATGGCCTTTTTGTCTTTGAATTTGCCTCTTGTATTCATTTCATCAGCGTGTATTACACATTAATGTGCTTCTTAGCAGTGAGCATGTAGAGGCTTAGAAATCATCCCAACCTACTGCTCACAGGATAAGCTGATCAAAGGAAGGGATGAGGCTTAAAGGGGTCAGAGGAGGCCTTAAACATCTTGGCACGGGTGAGGGATAACCGCACAAGGAATCCCCTTGAAATTACAACAGTGGCTCACCCTGAGCTATTGACAGCAAAGATGCTGTAATCTCCTTTTCCCTGTCCTTTTTTTGCCCTTCAATGAAAGGGGCTAGATGCAAGTGGGTTTAAATAAGTGCTAACTCTATTGATTTAATTSTTTTAGGTGAAGATCCTGTTTCATAGCCCTTTCTGTCAGAATGCTTCATTCCAGCTGGGAGTGCAAGTCTGCTGATCTTACGGTAGGAAGGGGGAAAAAGTTGACCTGAGTGTTTGCTAGAATCTTAGCCCTAAAAGTTGTGATGAGAGCTTAAGTCTATCGTTCATCTTACAGGATCCATCTCCTTTTCCTAATCTTCTCCCTTTACAGTTGCTTTTCTGATTGCTAATAATGAAGATGAAATTCAGATCCACCAGTTGGTCTGTTGCCTTTCCAGATGTTTCACAGGGGAATAGTGCTATTAAGTTAGATGGCTGAAACATTGAGCAATTTGTGGCCTGTTAAGAGGAGACTTGGATTTGTGCAAGGTCCTCTGTTAAGATAATTGGGTGGTTTCAAGTGAGGAACTTAAATTTCTTGTTCATGCAGCTGTTTTCATGCAATTACTCTTGTTTTCTTAGAATTCTGCTTGAGAGGTTAAACATGCTTGCTAATCCTTGCTGCTTGATTCATAGTGTGAGGCCTTTTTATCTGGTGGGAGCTTTCAACTGTTGTTTTACAGAATAGCCAAGCCTGTTAGCTTAAGTTTGAGGTGTACAACTGCTGCAGTGTTTTTCTGTTGAGACTTAGAAACACTTTGTTCCAGGTACTGCTTTGTACCTGTTCCTTTCCCTATTGTAAATAGGGAAGATGTTTAGATTGAGGGGGTGGAAGTAGGGGAAACKGAGAAAGGCAGATCTAGTAGCAGGTCATGTAGGAAATGGGCAGCAGAGCTAAGAAGTAATTTCTTAGACTTTGGTTTCCTAAATCTGACCAAAATATTGTACCAAGAGGCCCGGCTGTCCTCATTGGTAAAGAGCTCATACTGGGCTTCTAGCTACCATGACAAATGTAAAACCAATTTCTGAATAGGATTCTTGGTGAGTAAATGACTTAAGTGCTAAGTAACAGCTGCTTTTGATTACTGTGACAGTTGGCAGATTAGTGCAGTGACTGCTTATTCCTGTTTGTCTTAGGAATTCTAGATAACTTGACCTCTGCAGGCTATGTGAAAAGCAGTCCTGAGCTAACCTCAACCTCAGGTAATCCATATCCACTTCTAGGCTGGGCAGTGGGGTTTTGGTGGGAGAGGGAACAGGTTGTTTGGATTGGAGATGAAGCTGATTTTTTCATCTGTAGTGAATCAAAATCTGATGAATCGGAAACAGCCCATCATACTTGGGTTAAGATTATTATGGAGCAACTCCTCTGTGCATAGAGGGTGAAGTCTTGATGCTGGTATCTGCAGTTTATGGTTCCTGGAACTGATTTTTTTCATACAGATGACCCAGAAGCTGACATCCCAAGGTAAGTTTCTAAGCTTTCTGGTAAAAGAATCAAYAACAGTCAAACTCTTCATATGAATTTTCTGGGGAAATTTCAGTAGTATTGAATATCTGTAGGATACCTATAGTGATTTTTCACATGGCCTGAGACATCTGACTGCTGTTTAAATGAGTATGGATGCAGGGAAGCTGTAAGTAATAATTGGAATAACTACAAGTCTCTTGGTACAGAGCAGTTGCCATTTTGATCATGTTATTTGAGGTCAATCAACTGGCTAAAAAGCTTACTTGTATGGACARCAATTGGTGAATGCAAGTAGAATGGTAGTGTGTCTAGTAGTTAACATTTACACCCTTTTGTATGTTCTTGTTCTGCTGTTATGCTGACTAAGCTGTGCTGTGATGAAGGACCAGCTGYGAGCCATACCCTGCTTATTAGGGTGAAACCCTTTGGTGGTCACTTWTTCAAGCACTTACAAGGAAGATGGCTTATGTAGTTCAACTGCTAAACATCTTGAAAGAAGTTGTGCTTCAATGGGTTGCAGCTTCAGAGATTTTCTTTAACTTCAGCTTCTACTTGTCTCACTATAATGGCTGTATTAAGTTACTAGGAATGTTTAGCAGGAAAAATCTCTAATCTTTTCTGCTTTGCATTTTATCCTMTCAGGCTTTCTGTTAATGAGCATTAGCAGCACACTCAGGTAATTATCTAAATTGAATGCAGATGGTGGTCATTACTCTGGAATACAGAACCTGCTGGCACATCAAGTAGCTTTTCACTTAAGAAATTGAAACTTGGTGTTCCCAGGACCCAGAAAAAGATCAGTTTGTCATCAACTGAACATGGCTAGGGTTTGTAATGATGATTTTGGTATCTTTAAGATCCAGGTTTTTCCTTTTTTTTTTGTGAAGGAAACCATGCCTGGAGCAGAGAGAATGGTTATAGAAAGGAGTTAATGTATTTTTTTGCAGGTCCTGTTAGTCACTTTAGAGATAAAGGTCTGCCTGAAAATAGCCATGGTCTTCAATTTCAGGTTAGTGAGACCCCTTAGTCCTAGGAAAAAGGCATGTGTGTTCATCTTTTCTATTTTTGTTAGAGTAGTTCCTGACTTTGCTATAACCTCTTGGCCCTTATGCAGGCAGAGGATGGGGCTTACAGAAAGGTCTTCTCATAATCTGCTTATTGCTTAAATCACCTATATGACCAACCCCTTTCAAATGCTGCTTYGTGGGAAGGCTGACAGTCAGGTTATAACAGGCTGGCCAATGTGAAGAGCAAAAACTTTCCTTGTAGAAAACCAGCATATGGGCCTACAAATATACTTGATTTCYGAGTTTTGCGTGATTGAACAGAAAGACTTCACATGGCATGTTTCTGCATTTGCTATTTGACTTTAATTTTGACTAATTTGCAGAGTTCTTATGTTTTTAGTATCTGCCTCGAGATTCAGAAAAGGATTTGGCATGTTTTATTACTAGTAGTTTTACTAGACCACCCACATGGTTCCATTCAGCTCTCAAATAAGAAATGWGTAAGCGCTAAGTTTTTGCTATTCTGTTTGTCATATAGACACAAAATGCTAAAGATGACTTTGTTAGGTTGTAATCCTTAGATGTTAATTATAAACCAATAATCACACAGGGCATCAAGTGGTGAGCGGAACAGTGCCAAGTGGTAGTTGTCCAGGCTTTTTTCTCGGATGGATTGTACCTGAGGAAAAATCCAGCCTTGTGAAAAGAGGACAGGAGGGGCTGAACTGGAGTATTATCTTTTTTGAGGCATGCCTGTTGAGTATGACAGTCATAGTCAAGAGATCCCACCCAGGGATATCTCTGGAACATGCTGCTTGAAATGAGTTTCTCAGCCTTCCCTTTCTATAGCAAACTTGCTGTTTCTGGGTATTAGAGGAGAAAGATGGAGAAGATGGTTTTGAGCTGAACATCAATCTGAGGCTTGCAGGGAGGAGGCAGATGGATATGAGAAGGAAGGGGGACCAGGGCAAAGCTTTTTTGTCACAGTATGGCTTCTAAGGTGACTCTTTTTGCCAGGCAAGAGCAAGCTGCATTTTACAGGTATTTGTATCACAGTGGTATCATCTTGACTACTTSATTTCCATGAGGAAGATGGAGGAAGAAGGAAAGGTATGGTTTTCCTGTTTAATGAGAACCTAAATACCTGCTTTGACACAGAATGCGCCTACCAGGAGGAAACATGCTTGTGTGGCACTTRGTAGCCAGGATTGACTAGTTTGGGTTAATTCAGGTCATAAGGCAGGTAGAAGTGGTTTGCTTTCAGACAACCCCTCATTAGATCAAGTCATGGCTTTAAAACRGCTTAGAAAGCTGTCTTGCCTATCTTGTTTACCCGGCAGATGATATAACCTGCTTGGGAAGAAGTAAACATAAAAATGCTTTTCCTTCAAACAAAACAATTCAGGCTCTTGCAGTGGTGGGCTGCACATGTTTATAGCAACTGTTCAAAGTAGTAATATCTGGTCTGTCATGTTGCTGGTGGTGCTTGATTTTTCTCAAAGTTTGTGASATAAGGCAATCCATTTATATTACATATTCCTCTACTGCATTTCAGTCATTACAGATGATTTAACTGTGTCCTCATCTTTGAGAAATACTATTTAAATGTAAATGCACCCAASTGGAAAAGGGTGGTTTACACCTTTAACTTTTTTAACTTTAAAATGAATGCAACAGACAATGGAGAAAAACTCTGAGAAATGCTTAGCTAAACACTGAGGTTGTACAGCRGTGACTTAATTGTCTGTGGTGTTTTAAAATGATACCTTTGCTAGAATAAGTGTTGATTCTGTTTCAGAATTAGATAACAGAARGATGCAAGCTGGGGAGTGAGTCCTTTTCCAAGAGCTCTGCGAGTTTAGTGACCTGTAACTAAATCTGTAAGRATACAACTGAATCTGTCATGATAGAAAAAATGAGCCGTATACYAAAAGAAATCTGCCAGCTAGCAGGAGACGCTTTGATCATTACATTGAATATTATTGCTAATGCCTTTTAAGGAACAAAGAAGAATCAGTAAAGCAGCACACGTGGGGTTTTGATCTACTAACTGTTGCTTCCTTGTTGTGTTCTGTTGTTTCTGTTCTGTGCCTAAAATCAATCCTGCATGTCAGAGCACGGCCTCTGGCCCGTGCTTTCATATGGGCAGTAGTTGAGAAGCCTTTTTTTCAAGGTGAGGCCTTTTTTCTTGTCTGCCTACAGTACTGTAAAAGCTGCTGATAGAGAGCTGCTRCAAAACGCACAGCTAGCCCAGTTGGAGCGCTCTGGCCTTTCTTAATCACTACTGAATATTAATTGCAATGCAGTATCCAGAGGTTTTGGTGTCAGTTAATGCTTTGTGTGCTGTCATGCTCTGAGCTGTCTAACCCTGATGTTCTGCATTTTATAGTCATTTTCTTAGTTGGGTGGCAGCTGATGTAAGCTGATACATTATAAGCATTAGGTAATGTTTAACTTTGTTATTAAAACTGTTTAAAGCATGGTTCTTGTCACTTGAAATATGTTTTTTGTACTATAAGTTTCATGTAATATGAGGGAAGTCTAATTCACCACTGAATCTGGAAAGAGCTTATATGGATGACTCATTCTGCATGGCTCTTGGCCTGTCTCCTGTCCTGTCCCTTTGGGGCAGATGATTTTGTAGCTTCCAGATAGGTCATTAATAACAAACACAGGGATTCTTGTCCGGTAGAAGAAAAAAGCTAATAATGATAGGAATAACTTTGTCCTCAAAGTGAAATGGAATTGAAGTTGGAAGCTGCTTTATGATTAAGTAAAGCTTTCCTGCTAGAATCATTTACTGCTGACAATCTGTAGTCAGTAGTGTTTTTCCTCACTGCATCATTCTTTTTTTTCCACAAATAGTAGTGTGTTGGGGCAGATGGTATCCCATGGCAACTGCCTCCAGTGTGAGAGGCAGCTAACTTTGGAAGTGATCCTAAATCAACATAAGTTTCCTGGGAAGCTCAGCATAGCTGTTCCCCTTGCCTCTGTCTGGKTGTCTCTTAGGCCTTTTACTGTCTTGAACTGTCTGCAATGTGCTAGAGACAGATGGCAACCTATTCAAGGCATCTGATGCAACTTCAATACTGGTGGCTGCCATGTGCTGATGGGATTTTTTAAATGTCCTGATGTGTCTTGTGTTTGTTCCACCACTGGAGGTTTAAGCAGAGCTTGGATGGTTGTGATGCAACTGTTGAAAGGTCTCTCTTGACCCGGCAGTGGGAAGAAGCAATGTGCATGTAGGTTTGAGAACTTCCAGTGTATTTGTGTTACCTTTGAAGGATAATCATAGCATCAAATTCAAGTAGTAGTATTAGAAGGGTTTGGCAGATGGTAATGAAATGACTTCAGACAAGCACTGGTATGAAATACAGGAGATGTGTGCAGATGTTCTAGTGAGATGTCAGGGACAGGAAGGGCTTCTACAAATGTATTGGCAGCAAGAGGAAGACSGGGGAAAATGTTAGTGTGTAGCTTAATGGGGCGGGGGCCTTGGTGGTGGAGGATGTGGAGAAGGCAGAGGTACCAAATGCTGCCTTTGCTTCTGTCTTGCCTGCTAAGGCTGGTCCCMGAGAGCTGTGGAGCCCAGATAAGAGAACCAAGAGAGGAAGACTTTACACTGGTTGAGGAGGATTGGGTTAGGCCTTTGGCAAACTGGACACCTGTAGATCTATGGGCCCAGATGGGAGATGCCCAGAAGTGCTGAGGGAACTGGTAGAGGATATAGCTCAGCTGCTCTCCCTTATGTTTGAGATCTCATGGAGAGCAGGGGAGGTGCTGAAGGACTGGAASAAAGTCAGTGTCTCCCTAGTGGTTATTAAGGGCAAGGAATTGCTGGGGAACTACAGGCTAGCCAGCCTCAGCTGTGTACCTGAAAAGGTGATGAAGCAGCTCATCCTAGAGACCATCCCTGTGCATGTCAGGGAAAAGGTCATCGGGAGTAGTCAGCATGGATTCACCAAAGGGAAGTCATGTTAAACTTGATAGCCTTCTGTGTTGTGATGACTGGTTGGCTGCGTTGAGCAATGGATATTGTGTACTTGGACTTTGGCAAGGCTTTTGACAGTCTCCCATAGCATCCTCGTAGGAAAGCTCTGGAAGTGTGGGTTYGGTGAGTGGACAGTGAGGTAGATTGAGAAGAGGCTGAATGGCAGAGTTCAGAGGGTGGTTAAAAATGGGGCTGAGTCTAGTTGGTGGCCTGTGGCCAGTYGTGTCCCCCAARGATCARTACTGGGCCCAGCACTGTYGAACTTGCTTATGAATCCATTGGCATGGGGACAGAGTGCACCTTGAGCGAGTTTGTGGATGATACCAAAGTGAGTGGAGTGGCTAATATGGGAGGGCTGTGCTGCCATTCAGACGGACCTAGACTGGCTGGAGAGTGGGGCAGAGAGGAACCTCATGAGGTTCAACAGTGACATGACTGCAGAGGTGGGTGCCAGAAGGAGTCAGTGCCACCTGCCAGGATTGCTGAACTGCAGCTTGACAGCTATGTGCAAAGCAAAAGGAATGCCCTGGGTTGTATATCAAGAATGCTGGTGTTTGATTGTGTGCTCAGATCTGGTGTAAGATCACAAAGTTCACCTGTTAGGGCATACTGGGGAGAACAGCTGGTAGCCCTTTCTCTGCCCTTCTAATCTGTTCTGGACTTGGACCAGTGACCTAGAAGAGATGGACTGAGATGCTCTGCCTGTATTCTGGTATCGCAGGCTACCTACAGCTGCCCCTCTATTGCTGTGGAGAAAGTCTCATTGTACATGCTAATGGAGGGAGATGCCTCAGACTTAACTCAGAAACATGATATAGTAGAGAAGCTTTAATTTTTTCGGTTGTGTGCAGACTTGGAGGTTTTGGAGACATTGCMTCTGTGTCCACATAGCTCTACTCTTTTTTTATGGGGTGGTTTGCAGTATATGCTTAAGCTTCTAGCAGAGTCTGAATACATGAAGCATGCTGGGGAGCTCCTGGTTAAAACTGCTTGGTGGGAATTATCCTTCCAGCCTCTCTCCATGTTTCCCTTCCCCTCACCTTTGCCTAGTGACTTAAAGCAGTGTTGGCAGGTTTGGGAAGGGCAGGYAAGTGCTAAGTTCTCCGTGCAGCACAACTTGCTACCTGTGACACGAACTTGGAGGTGGCTGCCGTTGCACCAGGCTGCTGCAGAGCCAGGTTAATGTTTTGGTCTGACTTCTGTATTGTAATGGTCCTTGTTTAATTAGCAGTTAGATGCTTGGAAATCGCTTGGGTGAAAGAGGGCAGAGAAAGTCAAGATGAATGGTGTGATAGTAAATGTCTAAAATAAAGCCTGGTAATTAACAGAGGGTGGAATGAGCATTGTGATCTGGTTTAATCTCTTGTAGAACTTGTCCTGAATGAGCTATGATGCTAACTCACAAGGTAATGGAAGATGGAGTTTTATTAAATGCACAATTGCAGGAGAGCCAAAGAATGAAAATAACTTCACTCAGTTTTCCATATTTTCCATTTAGAATTCTGGCAGTAACTGCCAGTCACTAACTGCCAAGTGTATAGATTAAGGTGTMAACTAGTGTTGTGCAGAGCCCTTGTTTATCTAACCAGGTCTGTGTGTGGCTAATATGAGAAATAACTAASACTTGAAAAGAGCTACTATGCAGAGTCTTATTGGCAGTTTTTCCTCAGTGCCTGACTTCTGCTTGGTAAGCAATTGAAATGGGTTTTTCAAAATAGAAATTCCTAGTGGTAAATAGGTCTAGTAAGGTCCTCCATACTTGACCTTTTGGTGGAGTGATAATGCTCTCTAAAAATAGTTCAGTGTAAATATGATTGTTCAAATTTTCCTTTGGAATCAAATTTAGCAGTAGATGCACACAACATGTGAATATTTGTCTTAGGAGAAATTCAGCCAGCTCAAAGCATTTCTCTTGTCTGACATCTGTTTCTGTTCTTGCTGGACTTTGTATACAAGGTTTCCCTTGTATAGCTAGGTCAGGTATGTCAGGGTTTTCSATGTTACATTCTTGTCCTCCTTGGATGGAGAGGAAACACCAGGAATCAATAGGCACAGTTGGGTGTTGGAAGAGTTTCTTTGCCTTAGATTTCAGTAGAAATCTAAGCTCTTGTCATGAATCCTTCTGCTTCSTCATTCATACCAGCAGCACCCACAAGGTGGCAATGTCCCACAGTGGAAATCTTGCCGGAAGAGAAGGCAAAATGGTATGAATAGGGTTTTACAGGAAGGCGTTACTGCATGGTGTGGTTTCAGCAGTGRATTGAGCTACTCTTCACTGAGAGCCTTCCTGGCAGCGTGCACTTCTGGCCCAGGCAGCACTGTCAAGAGCTCTCCACTGCTCGACTGCTGCTTCATGCCATTTGCAAACTTTCCTTGATATGTGTGTTAGTTTTCTGACTTTGTACTTGGGAATCCTAAGCTTTTTTATCTGCTGCAGTGCCTTTTTCTTGTTACTGTTTATTCTCTATTTTTAGCTGTTAACCTCCTTTTCTAGCTTGTTTTTACCCACTGTGTAGATGCATGGTATTGATATAGTTGAGCTAAGTGGCACAGCCACTAATTGGTCAATATGCTTTGCAAACATTGGTTTTATCTTGAGGTTTGTTGCTGCCTCAGAGCATGATATAACTGTATGGATGTGGCTCTTGTCTTGAAAGACATTTCACTCTGCTGTGAAATGGCAGGTGAGCTGTGATGTTTCCCTTAGTATTGCTTGAATGAAAATGCAGCATCAGGACATGCCTGGCAGTGTACTAAGTTTGTCTTGGCTGAAGCAGAGCCTGGCGTTAACTATTCCTGCACTCAGAGTATGTCTGTAAAACCATCTTGATGCCTTGGAATCTGTTGAAGTGGTTATGTCATTTTGACCTAAAAGCCAGTCTCTGGAGGTATGTAGAGGGATAGTTTAGTTGACCAGGTAGCTAGGGAAACTGTCCAGAAGCACACTCTGGCTTTAAAAGCTGTATATGATGAGGTACAACTTGAGTCGTTGTCTATAATCCCTTAACATTATGATTAGCCTCCCCAGGCATTTTTCTGTTGTTGAGTGAAGTACTGAAATGGTCTGTTCCTGTAACATTGTGAGCTGTTTGTTGTGTTGGGTGCCCAAAGGAGGCCTTCATATTCCTGTTGTATTGGAATGCAGAGACCCCCATCATTGGTGAAGATCCCTGAAAGCTTTAATTTTAGCTGCTGTACAGTAACACAAAGCTGCTTATAAGACAAGAAATAGCCCACAAAGGCTGGAGTCTGTGAGCATTTAACTGCCTTGATAGTTGTTTATATATGCTACTTAACAGGCTTGGAAAATCAGTAAATGTTTCCTTTGGCTTTATCTGTCTTGGGGGGGAAAAATATTATATGGAAGTCAATTAGGAGAAAGCAGAACTGAAGCTGTAGCCTGACAGCTATGCAGACAKAACAGCATGAGCTTGCAGTCAGTCCAACCTAGCTTGGGAATGGGGCAGCTATTTCCAACTTGCAACTTGGTTAATGGCCAGTTTGTGTGGACAGGGTTCTATAAGGGCACTAGATACGAGGAAGCATCAGTCGAGTGTTCCTTGGAAAAAGGGCAGTTGGAATATGCATATTTAGACTGCTATTTACTGGAGACAGAGCTCATGTTGGGAATGCTGACAGCCCAAGGATTGTCTAAAAATGCTTTGCAGGATTTTGATTCCTAAAGATTCCCCAAGCAGTCATGCCAGCTACCAGGAAAGAAAAAAGGACCTCAGTAGGGTCAGTGATGGCTTTCTCTACCTCATGCTTTGGGCTCAGCCTTGACTTTGTACTTCTACAGGCTTAACTTCTAATATTTACTTAGTCGCTTCCTCTGAGATGTTCCAACTTAGTTTCCCTCTTTCCACTGTGAAAATACTTCAATGGGCTTCGTGTGTCTCAACTAAGAAATACAGAAAGCTGCACTGAAAAAGTTTGATCAAATGCAGGGTGTCTTCTGGTGTTATGCTTAAGGTTTCATGAAGTGACTAGCCTCTTCGATAGCCTGCCTTGCTGAAACCAGTTTAAGCTGTACTCATGGCACTTGTCACTGGGAGGGGAAAAAGTCCCACCCAATTAGTTATTCAGTGGATATCATAGTGTTACAAATGGTTGTCTTTTCTACTATATTTTTCTTTTTGCTCATATAGAGCATGCATAAAGTAGGCATTATAAATACAGCACAACTGAGGGAGACAGCTGAGATGAGAGGGTTATTGGGTATAAAATCTTTTATATAAGACTTCTTAGTTTCTTTTAAGTAATAGAGCTTTAGGGGAATGGAATTTCATCTTTCTTAGGTGGAAAAAAAACAGGAAAATAGCCATTGAAAGCAGTACCAAATTCCTAGGAGTTGCTCTGCTGACATGATTGCGGAGAGGAGCAAGGGTCCTGAGGAATCCTGCAGAAGAGCTGTGTTGGCTAGGTGAGGTACAGAGCACTGGAGCCGGCTCCTAGCGTGCTGCAAAAGAGTGTTGTGTCATCTCAAGCTGACAACAGAGATGGGGAGGAAAGGATGAAAGGAGTGGAGACAGGATTCTTTTCACTGCCCATCTGAAGGCTGGCAGGTGGGCAGTGATGCAGTAGCCCTCAGTTTTGAGGGGTTTGCCAGAAGGTCTGCATACCCTTGGCAGTAATTCATYTTGACAGCCCCAGCTGTCAGTCTGATAGAGGTGTCCTGATGCTGTTGTGCCTGCCACTTTGTTTTCTTGGGCTGAGGACTGAGATAAAAGCCAGATGATGGGCTGCCTGGTGACAGGGGACAACAGGGGATTGGTTGTGGAATATTTTAGTTGCTTGTTACAGGGTTTTTTAAGAGTTGTTAGGATCGAGMAAAAAGGAGGGGGGTATATGCAAGGTGGGAAAGCAAGTTGGGCTCTATTTGAGACTGCTTTTTGTGGGGAATAAAACAAGATGGACTGTTCTTGTTCCACATGAGTTTGCATAGAAGTTCTTATGCAGATTCAGTTTTCATTCTCATGCCCTTGCTGCTAGTGTCTTCTGTGAATTTAAATACCTTTCCTATAGGACAAATGCTTGTTACTGTTTATACCCTTTATAGGTCTAATGGTGCATGCATTTAGATTTGAGACATGCATTTCACAGTTGAAATCCTGACCCCCCTTAATGGCTGGCAATTCTGTCATTACTTGATATTGTTGATACTTGGRCAAGGGTTAGACCTTACCAGAAGAGCTGAGCAATGTGTGCATTTATATCCCTTTTTGGGCCCTTTTGGTTGTTAAACATGGTCTTAAGTCAGTAGTGCTGAAATAAGTTTGATAGGACTTGAAGTCAGACCTCCATAGCAAGTTGGCATGTGGAATCCTTTGGACTAGCAAGTAAGTGTGGCTAGCAAGCAAGTGACCTGGTGGCTACTGGCTGGCCAGTCCCTCAGAGTAAGGGATGTTTGGCATCTGCAGGATGTGAGTTCCTCTAGTCCCCAGGCAGATGGGTGGTGTTTGTGTCAGAAAAGACTTTGGAGTTTTCTTTGCAGCTTTGATTTCTCCTGCCTCCTTTCTTCCTGTTCCAGTGTAAAGAAGGACTAGGAAGAGGTTATAGTATCCTGCTTGCATCTAGCCTCTGCAGCAATGGCCATGTGGAYCTTTGGCTGTCATAGTTCACTTTGGTCATGTCTGCCCATTCTTCAGCTTGCCAGAGACCCTGCATTAGAGTTGGGTCATAGTGAATGTGAGCTGATAGGTTGAGAAGCAGGCTAGGAAAACATGTTCTGTGAACAGCATTCCCAAGTGCTGTTTTTCTTAATTCCTTGTTTGCTGTGGATAAGCTGAATGTCTCCGTTAGGCTGAAATGAGCCCATCTGTTCAGGTGGGAAACTGCAGCATAGAGCAGTGTATTTTGAAGAATACCCTGTCACAAATAGGACCCTTAAGCCCTGGTGGGRAGAGGTACTAGCTAGAGTGAAAGGCCTCCCCTCTGAAAGAAAATGACATATCCACATCTCAAAGTATTTCAGTTAACTAAAGCTATTCTGTTAACTGTGTCTCATGGCAAGCAGTTTCCACTGACCTTTTTTCTGAGCAGCRTGAGCCACTTAGGTGTAATTTAGAGCTAACCTTAATAGGGCAAATGACATAACTGTATGTATAAACCTATGTCAGAGGTATACATCTAAGTATCATATTCTGTACAAGCATGTTACAACTGTATGCAAAGGTTAAAGACAAGTTATATTCTGGYTTATGTTAACCATGTGTCTGCTTTCCTACCCTCAAGCAGGTCTATTCTGAAGTCAGGCTGACAGGCCTGTARTTCCCAGGATCTTCCATTGGACCCTTGTAGATGGTAATATTGTTGGCCAATCTCCAGTTGTCTGGAAGCTGTTGAGCAGGATGGCTGACTGTTGATGGAGAGGGGCTTGGCCAGTGCTTCTGCCAGTTCCCTTGACTCTGGGTGGATCCCATTTGGCCCCATAGACCTGAGGTGATCCAAGTGGAGTAGTTCTCTTCTGCTCTCTATAGATTCTTCCATCTTATGGGAGGGCAAGTACCTTGAGGATAACTTTGTCTTGCACTTGAATGTGGAGATCAGAAGCGATTAACAACCTCAGTCTTATCCTGGGTGACAATATTTCCTGCTGTGCTCACTAGAGGGAGATTCTTCTTGGCCCTTCTCTTGTTTATGTATTTGTAGGAACATTTTTTGTTGCCTTGTTTGTTTTGACCATTTTCCATGCTGTCTTCTATRCTTTAGAATCTAAATATCTTAGATGAAAATCTCATCTCAAATCCTTGCTTAGGCTAAGCCAGGACCTGCTGTATTATATTCATTTTTGTAACTTGCCTAGCCGTTTTGCTTGAACTGTATGCTGGTGCCACTGAATCCCTACTGTGACAYAGACATCAGACTGCCTTGATCCTGCCCCAGTCACTCCTGTGATTTCTTCCTTTTCTGCTCCAGGCCCTTGGCCAAAAGAAGGGGCATTTGTGTTGTGTCTAAAKGGAAAATAACTAACTTAAACAGGCATGTTACTGCAGCATGCCTGGCCAGGCAGAGAAGAGGCCCCCTGCGACAACAAGCTATGGGGCTGGCAGCAGCCTCAGGCTGTTCATTAATTGCTAATCTCTCTCCTTGCTGCCTGAGGGCTAGATGGTGAGAGGACTGRTTGCCTCTCTAGTGACAGTGTCCCTCAAGCTGTGGCAGCACTGGCATCCCCTGCCATTCCCTCCAAGCAAACTATCTGCCTGTGGAATTGGCAGTTTTGTGTCCACTAGATATAGAAAAGATGTTTTTTCTTCCCTGCCTCTTGAACTGGTTGTGCTCGAGCACTTGGGCCCTGTGCAAAGCATAAGAACTTGTGTAAGATAATTAGGAAAGCTCTGTGCTCCTGTTGCTAGTGGTGAAACTGTCTCACTGTTTAGAAGACCTGCTGGCATCAAATGAACACTCTTTACATCTTTAGTACCTCTATTTATGACTTTTCCTGAAACATGTTTTTTAAAAAGGCAAGTGAATGCAGAGAGCACAGGATTGGTTTGTCAGGGAGACTGACGCTACTGTTGTGATTTTCATTATTGCCTTTGTCACTGGTACTATTAAAGCAAACTGACTCTAAGTTTGAAGTCCTGTTTAAGGATTACTTTTCATGAACACGTTGGAATTGTTGATCTTTGGAGAATGGAAAACCCARGTAAATGCTTATATCAGGAAAGTGCAAATCCCATTCCTTAGGCCATCTTGCTGCTGTGCTAGTGTTCTGCACTATATACACCATGCTTCAAGCAAGCTTGCTGGCAACCTCTATTTACAGCTTGAGTCACCAGCCCCTGCTAACTGCATGGTAATACAAAACAAAATGAGGGTGTGAGGCATTCAGGTCTCTTGATATGTTTTAGCACCCTGTCCTGTGATAGAGTTTGTCTCGGATGATTCTAGACCTCAAAGCTGAACTGGGCTTGGCAATTCCTTAAATACTTAAGTACAGAATCAATTCAGATTGATAGAGCATTTCACTGCAATGCAGGAAGTCTGGTTCTTCAACTAAGATGATGTGATTTGAGTTCCTGCCTCCTTGCAACTTGCTGTGCTTGCACCCTTGAATATGTTCTTGACAATTCCTTGCTTGTGCTGGGACATGCAAGTTGGGAGCAACAAATGAGGAAGCTGCAGTGTTGTAGCTACCCAGCTGTGCTGGCTTTGTAGGAAGAAATTCAGCTTTGTCTAGTTGGTATCTGGCTTAATTGACAACTTAGCCACATGGGTAAAAAGAAATTTCTGACGGAGGTCAAAGTAGGGCTGCTTGGTATGAAACTGCCATGCAGCAAAGGAGGATTGAAGCGTGGAGAGGCTGAGAGCCGTGTGGAAGATGGCAAAGGGTGACCCAAGACAGCGTCAACCATGAAGAGACCAAGTGACCCTTGAGCAGCACAGACCAGCATGCACAGATGAACAGCCCTGTGCACAGCAACACCTCCTGGGATGTATTTGGCTGCTTCTGAAGTGGAGACAACCTAATCTGGAAGCTAGGTAACCCTCCTGGATCACAGGGGTTTTGATTTCAATGTTTGGTTGGAATAGTATGTGATGCTGAGTCACCTCTCTTGCTGGGATGAGAGAAGCACCATAAGAAAGAGGAGACTGAGTGATAGCTAAGGAATTGGGAGCTTCAGCTGAGGGGAAAATCTTTGAAGAGAAGGAATCACAGCAAAAGCTTGAGAGTGAGTGAAAATAAGCTGGGAAAGAAGTCTGGGCTGGTGAATAATCAAGTAATCAATTAGATGTTGGGAAGAATGGGAGAGGATGCAGCAAAAATAGAGAAGACATTCCAAGGCTTGGATTCACATCACTGGAGCTATATATATTGATATCAATGTATGTATTTGTTAGTGATAATGAGGCAGCTCTGGAAGACAGGGAATGACCTGCAGTGAGTCATCTGTCACTGCAGCGTGGTTGTGATTGGCATGGATTTGTCTGGAACATGGAAGGGAAAAGAGATATGTGGGCTCTATTTCTATTACTGCTTTATATGCACAGCATGACTTAGTTCCCTATGATGCTGACTGTCTGYGTGTGTATAAAAGCAAGCTGAGGTTAGTGCTTCCTTATCTTGTAGTAGGTAAGATCYAGCCCAAGCTTCTGAGTCCTCGTTATGTTACCTGTAACTTCTTAAGCTCTGTTATAGGAGGCTTTAGAAGTTACTTGTTTTCTGAATTGCTTTGTAATTTTGAGGCCAGGTCTTGGTTGACCCTCATGGATTTAGCTGCTCTCTTGGCTGACCAGATAAACAGAGGGGGCTGTTTTAAATCAGTTCAGAAGTGTTCATCTGTGGCTTTGGCCCTAGCTAAACTGGAATTGTCTTTGAAACTGCTTTTAWTTAAACAGAGGCAACTTGAGAGAGCAGTCTTGAAAAAGCAAGATGCTAATCTGAAAGGGAAAAGCTGGAAAAGGGGGRCCTTCTCTCTTGGATGGGCACTCTCTCCTAATGTCAGCACTTTGACATATCCAGTGCTATTAAGTCAGTCCAATTTAACATGACCTTTTCCTACTTGCATGGCAATAAAAATGCACACTTTATTTTGACCTATACTGTTTGTGCTGCTTGCTTGGACAGCCTACTGAAACAGCCAACTTGAGTCAAGTTTAAGCCTGAAGCTGCTGTTAGTACCTTATTATGATCTACCTTATCCCAAACAGCTGTYCAGTCAAGGAGGCTTTGTTCTCTTGTTGATGTCCATCTTGTAGGCTTCTAATGCATGGTCCATGAAAACAACAGAAATCCTTGCTTATATCTCACATAAAATGCCCTCTGTACAGGTGTTTTATAGCAGCAGAAGTTTTTAAAGGGAGTTGGGAAGCTGAGGAGAGGTTGAAAAAAGCAACTTGCCTGAGATGCTGTGAGGCTTGGGCTTAGTGTTGCTGTCCAGTGTTGGGCATGCATGAAGGGGCATCTTATTGCACCAAGTGGAGGCAGTACCACAGGGGCAGGACTTGCCTGTGGCCAGAGAGAGTCCATAAGGAGCTTGGTGCTGGATTTCGAGCAGCTGCTATGCAGAAGGGGAGTCACTTGCTCTCAAAACTTCTTGTACTTATTAGAAAAGTGTTTGCTTCAGGGCATTGCTTGCAAATGCAGTCTCTTTATCCAGCTGCATGGCCAGACATTATTCAATAACTCTTGAGTAGAAAAGGTAGGATACAGCTGCATGCGAGCCATATGTTATTCTCTTACAACAGCGTGTGTGTCCTTGAAACACAAGCTGCAGTGCTGCTAGTGTTTAGAAATAGTCTGCATGCACATGGATGTTGAGAAGGGGAAGAGAAAGCAGTGTTGCCTTGAAACTGTAACCTTGGTTGCAAACAACAGAGCTAAATCTCAGTCTTGGGCTCCATCTGTTATCTCTCTCCTCCCCCGTGATTCTCACACTGTTGCCATCCTTGTCACAATCTGCTTTTCCTAGAGCAAGGAGCCAGGGATGCTGTCCAGGTTATTTATAGACRACTGCAGCAAGGGGCCCAGTGCAATTTTTGGCTCTTAAGTTCACTATTTTTTAGCCCTGTATTTGATTTTTGGTAGCCAAATGGCTTGCAGAAGATGAGTGGACAGTGACACTGTAGCAATTTGTCAAGCATAAGTCTTAACTGAGCCTGTGTTCAGGGAGCCATCGGGTATTATTTCTCTGAATTCCCTTATAGTGAGATCAAGACGGAGGGGCTGAGCTGGCTGCTCATACCTTSATTAGATAACTAGAAATATTCTTTTGATTTTTTCAGCCCATGCCAGGACTGTGGATTATACTGCAATGAGCCAGCAGTAGTTCAAAAAGTTGTCAGTAAGGAAACTGTTSAAGTGCCGCAGCTGCCCTTGGAAAGCCCAAAACAAAGAAATGAAGACCTAGGGGGTGAGTATTTTCAGCACTTAATGGCAGCCCTAAAGGACGGGTGAGGAAGGAGCCAGGTAACATTTAGCTGAAAGCAGCTCAACTTCCACTTGCATTAAAATTCTTGTCTGCATGCAAATGACAGCCTGCCCCTTGAAAATTTGTGCTATCSTCAGGTCATAAGATAAATTATTCAAAAGCTTTTTTCCCCCTCACACTGATTCAGTACTYGTAACTTGCTTGTAAATGAATGACATCTTCCTTTCTGCCTGAGTGACTTGATAGGAATGGGAAAAAATAAGTGGGGGGTGAGAGGAATTGCAATGCCATGACTGTATTGTGCACGTCAGAAGCTGCAGCAGGATTCGCATCCTGGCAGTAAGGCTGGATAGTGGGGATGTGGAGGCASAGTTGATGCTCGGCTGGAGTGCTGTGCTGTTCTGTCTCATGTCCTGCAGCCTGTGTGTGGGGAAAGGCCTGAATCTTGGTGGGATCCAAGCGGAGCAGCCCAACCCACGTCGCCAGGGTCTTGCTGTTTAGCCCAGGGTGCTGCTCCACGGAGCGCTCCYGTGTGCAGGGCAGGCGGGACCCTCMGGCACCAGCCYGAGCRCCTTGATCCTGTGGTGACATCTGGTCCCTTGGTGGTTTCCCAAGGCAGGCTCTTCCGCGGATGGTCTGTCGATGCCTTGGGCTCTGTYGTGTGGTTAGGTTGCTGACGGCTTCCTCGGCTCCGTGGTTGTGCTGGTGGGGAATGGATGCTGTCTTCCGCTTGGGAAGAATCGGTTGGCGAGGAAATGCATCAGGTCGCTCTTAAATGTGCTCTTACGGAGGCCCTCATTGCTCTCTTAAATGATTTTGGTAGTACCTTATATTTCTTTTTGGACTGTGCTTTTTTTAGACAAGCTGTTTGAATGTTAAAAACAAAGGCGTGAAAGCAATGAGTGCTGTACTTGTTGCTGAGTAGTGCTGGAGTTTAAAGCTCCCTTCAGGGAATTATGTAAAGCTGTGGGGAAAGGTGGACTGCCTGTCCATCCAGCTCCTGAACTTGTTCTGCTAGCTTCAATGCAAAAACTTAGTCTTGGCTGTTGAATGTCTCTGAAGTACACAGGATACCTGCGAGCCTGAAAAATGAAGCAGGAAAATCAAGCTATGGACAGGAAGGAAGCTTTGTTCAAAGAAAACACTCTGCTTCAAAGAAATACTCAATTTTCTCGGAAGAAAATACACTCCTGCAGGGCAGGATGTGTTAATTTATCAGGTCACTTGGACAAAAAGACTAACCTGAAAGGTAGGGTGGGATTGTGCTTGACAAGATTTTTATCATGAGTTCAAAGACTTTTGCTCCCTTGCAGATTTAACCTAGGGACCTGAAGGACTACAAGCCTTTTACTCCTAGGAAATTATCCTCAGTTGAGGGTAACCCCCCTTGTACCACAACCGCAGGTCAGCTGAGAGCTTGTCAGAAATATTCCTGAAATAATGTTGGAAGCTGCTCCGTGCGGAAGGCTGAGCTCAAGGTGGGTGAGTGCAGGAACCAAACGTTATCCCTCCACTGTTGTAATGTACAAAGAAATTGGTGCAGTGCCTCTAYGTGGGGTTTTATTTTACTTTGGCCCTAGGCAGTTATTTCTTTTTTTTTTCCCTATCTTTCTCTCTGAGTGTCAAAGGGGCCTGAAGAGTTTTAGATGGGAAACCTGCTCTTACAGCAGGGGGAGTAAATTGTCAAGGCAAAACTTGCTGCGTTGGGTGAGGTCAGCAATCTAATATTAAGTGAGTAATGGTGATGCTTAGGGATGTGCATTTTGGTGAATCCCAGTTATTTGCTTAAGCAGAGATGAGAGATGATGCTGTTGGAAAAAGGGAACATGATGGCCGTCTGATYTGGGATTCAGAAATGAGTTTCTGATCCTGGACAACTGTAAATCAGTTGGTAATGTAAGTGCATGTTTGTTTGYCCTTTTCAGTGAAATGCTGGTTTATCCAGCTGCATAACCTGCAGAGTATTTCTCCACTGGAAGTATCTTGYATAGAATGTTTCTTCTTTGTTGACTGAGTCAGCTAGGAAAAAGGGAGAAATCTCAACTTTTTCATTCCATCTCATGCACTGAGATGATTGCRTCAATGCAATCTCATCCATCTTTATTCTTTTTTTACTGTTACCGTGCATACCAAGTTATACTGACATTAGAGATTTGTCTCCTTAGCCCTTGAAGTGTTTAACTTGTAGGGTGTGAAGCAAAAACCTGTTTGTTCCCCAGACCACTGAGGCAAGATCACAATTCTTAGCAGTCACTGTTCTATTCATGTTATTTAATATTTTGTACTTCAGTAAACGTGTACTAGTTCTGGCTGACATTGGGCAGGTTTTCCAAACGTACAGTTGGGAAAAAGGAGACTTTGGTCTCGATGAGGATGGTAGCAAAGGCTGGTTTTTAGTTGCATTTAGCTTAGCAAACTTAGTTTAGGGCAGAAATTCTCCTTACTAGGTGTCCAAGTTGTCATAATCTCTGCATTTTCGAACTCTATTTAACTTTGCATCTTTATATGTTAGACTTTAAGAGTGTCTTGTACAACAGTTCATGGGTTTTGGGGCTCTCAGATGTTCTCTCATACCTTACCTGTTGTAAAAATGGCAGTTTTTCATGTGGTTATTTCAGCTTATTTGACAATCCTGAAGGGTCAAAAGTAGGAAGAATAGGATATGGGTTGTGTCCTCTAGATAGCTTGACAAATCCCTGCTGTTTTMATGATCACTGTACAGGCTCTGTGGGCGGCTGAACTCCTGGGATTGGGAGGGTTAGGAATCCTGTTTTGATGAGGTCCTTTTTCAGTATGCACTATTGATCTAGGTGATAGAAACTGTCAAGGTAAGTGGTAGTGCACTGTGCCAGGAAACCCTCATCTCTTAGGTCATGTGCCAATGCTTCTCTGACAAACATGAAAAAACATTAGTAGTTGGCTTGACGTCGCTATCCGGTTGTGGAGGGAGTTGCTGCTGGTGGCGCTGGGGCGTTGGCTTCCTACTTGATCTTCCAAGGAAGTGAGGTGGCTTTTCAGATGCCAGAATATCAGCTAAGCCAAAGGAAAGATGATGTGAAATAGGCCAAGACATGGGAAAGCCCTGGACAAGTGATTAACTTGGCTAGAGGGGGCAAGCCTCTATCTGCTGCCTGGTAGGAGCTCAGGAAGAAGGGTTTGAGAAATGGGCAATTTGGTAAGATGGTATAATGCTCAGGACTAAACCTGAGGCTCTGATTTCTGTCTCAGGGTTAAGTGTTTTGCATGCTTGGCCCCTGTTTAGCCGAGTGCTGAAGCTGTGGGCTACCTTTCCTTAGTAGCCTCAGCGCACTGTTGATGTGGTTTAAACCTGAGCTTCTTGGACCATGGGCTTTATGACAGGAAGGGAGCATGAAACTCAGCCTCAACACGCAGCTGATGGGCCAGATCTTGAAGTACAGCCTGGAGGGAAGCTACTCTTTTCAAGTGGGATGCCTCTGGATCTACTTTCCTGCCCAATTCCTCATCACCTGTGTTTGTCCTTGCAGGAATAACCCCCCAACCCTCAGTGCTCTTCTCTTGGTCCCTGTGCTTCGGAGAGTCCTTTGCCCTAAGGGATAAAGGGGAAAAGACCCTTTTTCTTTTGCAATGGCACAGCAAGAGGAGAGACCTCTCRGACGTATCTCCTGTGAAACCTGGAGCAGACTTGACTGGCTTTGTTCCCAGTTGGTTTCGGGTATGTTGAGAGGGTGTTTATCAGTTACTAGAGTTTCAACAGGATGCAACCTGTTGTGYGGTGTTAATGGGAGGTTAAGCAGTTAACAGCCCATCTGCCTCGAGCAGGTGCAGATCTATTTAGGCTAGGCATAATGTGCAGAACAGATTGCTGGTAGAGGCCCAACAGCTCAGTGGCCAGGCCAACTGCAGGAAGAGCGTGGACTTGCGCAGGACTAGGAAAATGCTGTCCTGTTTTGCCCTTTCCAGATGTACCCGGAAACTAAGGAGAGCAAAATGCTTGCAGCTTTGCCCTCTTCTGTATTCCAGCAGCCCAGCTCTTGTCTTTCAAGTTGATGAGAAATGATTACTGCTCTATTTCTGAAACTGCCACATCTGCATGGCCAAATGCTAATCTGCATTTGATGCTGTCAGGGGGAGAGGAAAGGCAGGAGAGGGGGAGAAAGTGAGAAAGTGTAGCTGAGAATTTGATGTAGGAGAGCTGGGGAAATATTAGACTGGAATTATCCAGAGAAAGGTGTCGGATCAAGACTAGTCAAATGATCCAACTGGGATAGTTCAGTTGGATCTGGTGTCCTCAAGAGAAAGGCAAAACTGGTAGAAATGACTGCATTGCTGCAAACCCAGGAGTGACTGGATGGGATGCAGGTGACCTCAGTGAAAGGAGAGGACGGTCTGGGGACAGGGAGGGAATATCACCATGTGGTAGTACATCTCTTACCCATTTCACTGACTTTGGGATGGAGTCTGTTTCAGAGCATTATTCTCCTGTATAAGTGGGGTACAGTGGTGGCAAATTGGCTGCTGTGCTTTTTCAGAGGCAAAGCTAAGTGTTTCTGTGCTGTATTTGAGTTGGAAAATGGGCCATTTTTGAACTATCTACTCATATACCTACTTTACTCAGAAAGCATACCTTAGAGTGTGCTTTGACCACAGTTTAACCACTGTGGAAGCTATCTGATTTTTCCAAATCTTTTGAAATGCATACATTTCCAAGCAGAAGTCCTGATTTTCCACAGCCCTTTTGTTGGCTTTGTTTGGAAACTACCTGGGATGAAGCATCTGCCTGCCTTGCACGAATCACACCCCTTCAAGGAGACTGCACAAGTGCCCCAGAAAGAGGCATTGAGTAGTCCTGAATACACAGAGGTTGGCCCTGCAAAACTCTGGATTCAAAAAAAACTCTTAAACTTGRCAGTGGATGTATGCAGAGGAGCTCACATGTGTGGTAAGAGATTTTTGTCCCTTTCTCATCTCCTTGTGGAGAAAGAGCTAAAAAAGACACTTCTCCAGAGCTTAACTGATAGGGAGAAAGTAAAATTGACCTAAAGGTGGGTACGGGGCATCTGGAATGGCTTTGGAAAAGGGCAGGATCTGCCAAGAGTTGAACTGGTGGATACTGTAGGAAGCGTTAAAATCGGAGATGAAACTGAGCAAGGGAAAAAACCTGTTCCTGTGGCAGGATTGAAACCTCTAACAGGGAGAAAACTACCAGTGTGGTGCCAATCCCCAGGGAAAAGAGCAGCAGCCTCTGTATCCTGAGTCATTTAAACCTGGACTGGACCAAGGACTCCAAAACATGCTGTAAAGAACAGGCTGGTGTGGCAGAGGAGGGGATTTTCCCATAGGCTGCGGCTGTCACTTTTCTGGCAAAAGCTACTTTTATTTTTAATTTTCTGTAGGAAATACTGACTCCCAACTTTCTGGAATGGAAAGAGGTGTTGCATCTTTCTGGGAGAGAAGGGAGTTTTCCATYTTTATCTGGACCCTTCCCCAGCTCATACCATCTCAGCACTCAGCTTGCAAGTTCAGGCACAGTCAGGAAGGTACCAGAGCCTGCTGGTATTAACAGGATGAAAAAATAGCCCAGGAATCATTTTTCTGCTTTCTGGAGGAAAGAGAACATGGGATCTGGAGGCTCTATAAACCTCACTCACTTATTCTCACTAATTTCATAGGAGYAAATAGGAGGTCTGGTGTTTTGCTGGGAAAATGAAGAAAGAGGCCTCTTGCAGAGGGTGAGAAGGAGATGAGTTCCCTGCATCTGTACTGTTGGTAGCTCAGGTCTTGTTGAATTAGTTCCATGAACCAAGTTTCTTATGATCTTTGAAAGCTGAATGAATTCCTTATGAGAAGGGGAAGCTGCACTAAATTGCCAAATCTGACTTTGTGGACAAAATGCCTAGAAAGATATTGCATCTTAACAATCTGAATCCAATGATGGTTACCTTGCATTTTAAATGAGTGCAAGGAACTTTGTGAATTAAACTTAACCCTGTTCAGGTTTCAATGTGGGTGTGGTTTGTTTTAAAGGTTCTCACCTCCCAATCTAAGCAGATGAAACATTCAAAACTTGTTCCAAGAGAAAATCCTACCTAGCTTCACTGGCAGAATCTGTGTCCTGTGCTGCTGTGGATGGAGGAGATGGGTATTTAGTGCTAGGGCGGTGAGTACTGAACTTGAGCAGCTAACTTGAGTGCAGACAACCTCCACCTAGTTCAGGAATATGTTCTAGAGTGGGAGGTAAGGCCYAAAATGCAGCTGTGGAACATGTAAGTCAGTCCTAGCCCTCTGCACAGGATCTTTGAGAGTTACAGCTGGTTCCTGGCTTAGGCTCAGCATCCTGGCCTGCTCCAAGGGCGTGGGTGGGAGGGACATGAGTCTGCCAGAGGTCATCAGTGTTTTGACTTCACTTCCAAGCACAACACGGGGAATGTGATGCTTGCGAAAATGTGACTCACTGGACAAGTTTCTTGGCTGCGATGTGCCTGGAAGGATGGTGAGAGAAAAAACCTGCTCCCTGCTGTCTGTTAGCAGGGCGCTAGCAGAGGAGCGATGAGCTTGTCTGACTTGTGCAGCAGTCCCTCACAGGATGAGCATTTGCATGGTTAAAACTTAGTTTAATTATTTTTCTAATGCTGGAGAAATGCTGCTTGTTTCGAGCTCTTCAGCCTATGATKGGTGTACACTAGGTTTTATCTGAGCTGGCAAGGGGGATGTGCTGTTGCCGTATACAAGCCTGGGGGTTGGCCCTCCAAATTGGGAGGGGGGAAGTAGTGCTATTATGAGTGCTTGTGTGTACTATACATATACACACACTATTGCTCATAGGATTTATTTAGTCACATCTTCTATATGTTGCGTAGCAGAGAAATCCACTCCAAGGCAGAAATCCGGGGTGGGGCTCGTGGAAGTTTTAGAAGGCAGGCGTGAAAAGAAAACCCAAGACCTCAGCTTACTGATGGCACAGCACGTGGAGGTTGCAGCAGCTGCATGGCTAGGGCTGCGTGTGAATGGGCTGAGACTGGCAAACAGTGCTGCCCAAGTGCCTGGCTTTACTTTGCTTTGCCAGATGAGCGGGCTGAGCTGGTGAGGATTTGGGCATAGCCTGGGTGAGGCAGCRGTGTCATTTAGGGATAAATCCCAGCAGATTTCCAAAGCCAATGCATAGAGAATGGAAGATGTACCTCTGCAAAAGCATGGGCAGAAAGACAGGGAGCATCTTTAGGTATGTTATAAGCAGATGGGCACAAAGACTATTGAGGAGGAAAATGTGTCATGAAAGAATGTCATGGCAATGGTGTGCTGTGGAAACATGCTTCTCATCTAGATGAGCTGAAAAGGCTGGAGTGGATGGAAAAGGAAGGTATTTTACTYAAGTACAGTAGCTAATTTGGGGGACACAAGGTATAAGGAAGGTGTTCCGCTGGGTAAGGAAGCCACAAGGGAACTGTAATGCAGTTGCACATATGCACGTATTTTCCGTGATTTTTCCGGCTATCACTTAGGAAGTCTGGAGCACTTCCTATGGGAATCATGTGAGATCCCTTGCTCAGATTTGATGACGTGTCTATCAGAAAAAAAGACTCATTTTGAGCTCTTTACCAATGCATAAGATAATTAAAGAATAGTATTAGTGTGATAACTAAAGAATAGTGTTATAGCTACTTGAAAAAATAAGTGAAAACACTTAAATCATTTTATGGACTTKTAGATTATTGAGCAGAAGCTTATGACCTATTTTTGGAATGAGAAGGCTGTTGAGACTGGTTCTTGTTTTCCTACCCGTAGGTAATGCCTTTTCACASGTCTGGTTTGCCTTTCCGTGTGTCTTGCATTTCCTGTCCCTCTGCTCTGTGCMAATTCAACCCCTCCTTTGCTTTGACATAAACCTCATTGTTATGACTAGAAGCTGAGCAGCTTTTTCTTGGGCCAGTGAATTAATAGACAAAGAATGAACTGCAAGGGTGCAAAGTTTGGAAGCAGCATCCAGTTTAGCCAGGAGTTTGCAGTGTGTTGGCAGGACCTCACAGAGCTGTGAAGGTTTGAAGAGTCCTGGCAGACTAGATGAGACCCAAACCAGCAGCGGAGAGCGCGTGCTGGAAATCAGGATTTGGGAGCTGATGTGGTCTGTTGATTGTGAGCAGCGGGAGGAAGAGTAAGGTTTTAATGCAGACAGTTCAATGAAAACACATGTTGGCTGCTTAGTAGGAGTTCAAGGGCCGCATATTTACGCGGTTAAGGAGGCCCTTCCCGGTGCCAATGAATTAGTTGGGATGCAAATGGAGAAGGTTGCGGTCATCACTTCTGGGAATGCAGATGTGGATTCTCAACTCAGGTTATTTCTCTGGAGCCTCCGTTAAGGGGGATGGGGTGATCRGATGAGGAGAATCATCAATCTGATGTAACGATGGCAAGTCCTGTATCTTCACCTGCGGCAGCCTGATGCGCTGCCCATGACTTGTGACCGTGTCCTAAGCGGCTGCAAGAAGAACTTAAGTTTGAGTACAGAGGGCCAAGAGTGAAGTATCAAAACATTCCTTCACAGCAGCAACGTGTCAGCAAGCTGAGCTCTGAACATGGCAGAGCTTAAGGCAAAGGAAGAAAGAAAAACTATAGCTGACTGCTTTATTTCTGATCATCCTTATTAATAGTGACAGTATTATTGCATCCATATMCTGTGTCCTTGGGTCACTTAAAGATGGACTTAATTTTGTTTTAACTTTTGGTATATGGTGTTGGATATAGGGTAGCACTGTGTCTTGGGCCTGGMTTTGCAGGAACAACATGAATAATTTAGTGAGTGACATGATGCTTCTACTGCCAGTATCAGAATACTTTTAAATAGAGAAGAACATGTTCTGTGTAGGCAACATAGCTAGGCTAGTGTCTGACTTGCAATCTTGCTCCACTGGTTGGTAAGATCAAGCTRCTTTAATGGTTTAGATGAGCCCTTGTTTTGTACGGAGCAGATAGGCAGGACAGATAGCTACCACAGTCCATGTGTGCCTTGAGAATAAGCTTTTCTGTGAGCAAAATAACAGCTGTCCTGATGGGGCTGCTGAAACCTGCCCAGCAGGGAATTCGTGCACTGTGAAAACTGCCTGGCAGGTCGGTATCTGGATTTCCAGGAAAGCAGGGAAATGTGCACAGGAGTTGGGTTTTACATTTGAATAGCATGTTCCTCCACACCAAGGCAATGGGCTTCTTGCTGTCGTTAAGTCACCATGGATTGATGTGGTATATGAGGGCAAGCCTTGCCACAGAGCAAGTCTGCCATCTTAAAAATGTCCCYTGGCTGTCAGGAAGTGTTGGCAAGAATATGGCCAGGAAACGGCCCCTGGGACAAGCAGAACCCGTACTCTGGGCACAGGTTATTGGCCACAGCCCAAGAGGTGTCTTCTTGAGGTGATCTTTCTCCACACACTGATCTGTTGCTCAGGTTGCAAGACGGTCACCTGTTACTCCGTGGCGTCACTTCTCCCTTTAGCTGCAGCAAATCCTGAGAGATGGTTTGTGTTTCACCTTTTACAGTCCGTAGTCCTGTAGTATGACTGCCTGCTGAAAACCTCACCAAGGAACTGGTTTTCTGGAGGGACCWTTTTGAGGACAGCAGATCACTTGGGAGGAGCATCGGAGCTCCACGAAGCAGGGATTTGTTCCTGGCAAGCACAGTGCATCTGGCAGCCTTCTTGTGCATCAAAGGACTTCCATCAATTTTCAAAAGCAACTGCTTGTGTCTTGCCTTTCACAYGGATATCAGAAGATCAAAAAACTAAGGAAAACAGCTTGAAGAAAATATTGGAATTAGAGAGCAAGAAGTTGGCAGGTTAGGTTTCTGACTGGACTTCACTGGGATTGTGTCCTGGGTTGAATGGAAGGTTGATGTGGATATTGAATGCACGGAGTTTCCTGGAAGTGGGAAATTCTCCTGTACAGAAGAATCAGGTGTTAAACAACACACAAGCATGAATTGGAGTCATAGGCTTTTGTTTGGTGGGTTCAATCAAGAATTACTGGGGTGTTGTCAGGGATATTTTTATAACGTTGTGAGACTTGGGTTTTGCAAGAAGGACAAAGGATGATTTAGCAGATCAGGAACCAAGGATGGAGAGTTAAACAGTAAAAAAAAAAAAAMTGGAAAACAGGTATAGGTAAGCAATTTTCCTTTGGGATATTCAGTAGAGAAGAGCAGTAGAGAAAGAGAAGGAACTGTTTTCCATGAGTTTCCCACAGAAGGTGGATGTGGAGCTGTGAGACAGCAATCAAGGTTCGAAGTCGCAGAAACCTTATGCCTGTGGCTTGCCATGGTTCCGGCTGAGACTAAAAGAAAAGCAAAGCTCTTTTCAGGCACCCCATCTAATTACAGAAGGAGCAGAAGTAGGAGCTTGCCAGTGTTGGACCCTGTGCATTTTTCTTATTTTTTCTGAGCAGACCYGTTTTCTCCCTCAGTGTGACTTCCCAAACTCTTCCTCTAGAGTTCCTCTTTGCTCTGTCTTCCCATTGTCTTTCAGCCTTGTTGGACTCAGCAGCTGTTAGGAAGGACATGACCAAAAACTGTCATCTCCTGCTCTGCTGCTGCATGTTGAGCAGGCGCTGCCAGCAGCCTTGCACAGGTAAGTGGTGTCTGCAGAGGGCACCACGCCTTGCCCCACACSGCTGGAGTGCCTTACGGAGAGGCAGGGAGGAAGTGGGCGCTGTGACACATCCCGCGTGCCTGCTACAGCTTGGCCAATTATCCTCGATGTATCATGGATTAAAAGCAAAACTGTGGAAGGGGAACATTCAGGCCATGTGATTATACTTCAGAGCTCCTGTGTGCTTGGAGTTGAAAGCCTTTCTAGATTTATTTTTCCATGTGAGTTCAATTTATTGACAGAGGAGCAAGCCTGCTTAAGTACAGCTTAAATTAGGTCTTTACCTGATTGTTTCCAAGTGTGTCAGACCAGGCATAGGGTTCACAACAGGAAGGAGGCAGTGATTGAAGGACTGCTMAACTTCCATTTCCTTGGTTGAGTCTCAGCCCTAATGCCCAATTCCAGCCCCGCCTTCCTCTGTGGATGCATGCAGCACCTTCTGTGGCTTTGTCCCRTAATAAACCTGAGGCAGAAGTTTTCCCGGAGACTTTAACTCCCCTGGGTGCCTGCCACATCTCAGGGTGGCCATGGCTTTGGGGGCCATGGCTTTGGGGGGCTCYTTTCCCTGGCAGGCCCCAGGTGGGAAGGGGGTTAGAGGGCAGATGCAGCCCCACCTTCCTGGCTCTGCTTCTCCTGTGTTGCTTTGGCCTCTCAGCTTTAAAGGCTGGTGCTTAATCTGCTAAACCACTGGGGCAGCTAATTGGCCCTGTAATGGATATACTGCAGTTGGATGTGAGGGAGTAGGAGTGGGTGGAGCGGGTCATCTGGTGACAGCCTCATGTTSCCTCTGTCACACTTGGCTGCTGCTCAAGCTTTTATTTTCCTCTCTTCCCTGAGGCTTTCGCCTAACCTAAGCTGTAGTTCCCAGCTGTAGTGCCAGGCTGTGGGACACATGGCAGGGTGGGTGTCACCCTCAAAGGGCTCAGCAGGGGATGTGTGTAAGGACAGGGCCTGGGCAAGCACACCAAGGGTGGGAGCAGGAGCTTGGTGCTGCTGGCGTGGCCTGCCTTGGGCAGCCTTGCCCTTCCTCTGTGAGAGGGGACAACTGGGATKTAGGATCCCCCCTAGCAATGTCACCTTCCTGTTGGTTTTTTGCTAGTTCCTTAATCCTATGCAGGGCAATTTTCCTCCCTGCCCTCCTTTCCTCATCTGTTATTTTTTTTTGCTTGCTTTGTCCAGTTTCTAGTTTGAGAGGTCCTTAGATCTGAGCCTGTACTTCAGTTCCCTTTTCAGTGTTGGATCTAGGACTGTATGTTTAGGCCCCTGTTCTCTCTGTACCTTTTCCCTTGTGCTGTGATGGTTTTTTTTTTTTTGCCCCCAGCCCTATAACCATACCACCCAGGAGGGGATGAAGAGTCTGTTTGGCCCTAGTCCCTCTCCTGTAGTCCTATCTCTGACCACTGCTCTTCCAGATTGCTGGCTGGCTCTTTATCTTACCCCTGTATCCATCTCAACATGAAGTTGTGCTCTCCTTTTCTGCAGAGGCAGAAAGAGGCCCAGTGTGGTGGGCTCCTGCAGCCTTAGCTGAGCATCAGGCACAGCTGTAATCTCAGATGGGTAACCCTTAGTTGATTCCCTTGTAATTTTGTATATTAAAAATAGATTTTCATATTACTCTTATTGTAAAATAATACTGTGGCATTACCTAAGTGCAATTTTGAAGGAGCTCAAAGGATTCCTCCCTGTGTATGTTGTTTCATAGTCATCACTATGTGCTTTCTCCCACCCTTGACACATGGTAATGGCAAAGTGCAAATGCTGACGAAGCATGTCCATAATCTTTAGGTGACAARTGACCTCAAGCAGACAACACAAGAATTGTGATTATTGGAGGAATAGAAGCAAGTCTCTGTTATGTGGGGCGAGTTTTTTTCTTCATTATCTGGGTTCAAGAGGGCTCTTTGTGGTCATGCACATCCCATAGCAGCCAGTGGAAAGCTTCCTGTTCACTTCTGTGGACCAGGAAGCTGAAGGGAATAGTCATATTTTAGCCCAAGGCATTAAATGAAGTCTACTTGGTGGAGTTTGAGCAGGATCATTAAGCTCTAGTGTTCACCATGGTTCTGAAAGTTAGTGATGGGCATCAATTAGTAATCCAGCTATGTGGGACTGCTGTGCTGCAAACCCGGGGCCTGTTTCTTTCAGCTTGAGATTTCTCTCATGGGGGCAGAAACATTTCACTTGTGACTTGGGAAAGCTTTACATGTGACAAACATGTGAGAGTTCATCTCTGTTCTTCCCATTATAGCTTAGAAAAAGCAGTAGCCTCACAGAACACCACATCCTGAATTAATTTAGCTGACTATAAAGGATATAGTATGTTCAATCTATAGGGTAACAGCTACTGCACTCCTCAGTGATATTCCATAGGTCAGTTGGGAGAACTGGGGAGTTGCAGGTGCTCCATGCAGGGAACAGACTCCAGGGGAGACACTGTGATCTTAAGGGGCCAGAACGACAAATCCTGTGGAAAAAATGGTTGACTCGGGTAGGCACAAGCCCCYGGTGCAGAAAAACCTGTTTGATTTTCCACGTGATCAGGTCTGCTTGAGTAGATGGCTTTTCTCAGAAGCCCCTTTCGTCAGAATTTCCTTTTCCAGCACAAAAAGTGTGTATCAATGCTTGTGTGAACATTTCCGTGCTTATCCTTTAGAAAAGAACTGTTGCTATGAAAGGTAGAAACTTGCTGTGCTAACGAGGATCTCAAAACAGAGTTTAGCTCCAAGCAAAACTGCCAGAGCTGACACAACCCCTCGTCTTGTGCTCAGCTCAGCAGAAGGTGCTCAGCAGGTCCTGGTGCCTGGCCTTGAATGAGCAGCGGGAGCCCCGTTGGAGCGACGGATGCGGGGCTGAGTGGCTGGAAGGGCTTTGCTCGCTGCTGTAYGAGCTTGCAGAGCTCTCGTGTGGGTCACAGGCAGAGGTGATCCCTGCAAGCCAAGTGCAGCGAAGCCTTTGGAGCCTTCAAAGGTAATGACTCAGCAGCAGCAAAAAGGGACTTTGCTACAGCTGCTGCCCCGGAAAAATATTGATTGGTGCTTTCTGTGTAATTAAAGAGCGAGCTCCCTTCTGCTTTAAGCGGGCAATCAGTGCCCTGAGGCAGGCCTYACACCTGCACACCAGTTCAGATTCCCCACGCGGCCTACGAAGCAGTATGTTCATCATGCCAGGTAGGCTCCTTCCTTGTGCCCAAGCCAGAGAAATGAGCGTCTCGAGACAGATGCTCGMGTGATGACAGCCCATCAGTGTCCTTTGAAGTCGGTGCCGTTGTGCCTGGCAGTGACTGAGGATGGAGCCCAGTAAAATTGAATTGACAGTAATTCAATGGCTCCTGCTGCTGCCGAGCTTTAAAGAAGAGTTTATGGAGTGATCTGACCAAGACTTTTTTTTTTTAAACAGATTAAGGCTTATTTTTTTTTTTTAGCTTAGGCTGCCTGATACGTGGCCTAGGTCCTGGGAGAATAAACAGCCACTGTTTCCAGAGGGGCACTACAGAGCTGTTTTGGTGTCAGACTGGTGCACGCTTGGTACTGAAAGGAAACGGACACTTGTACCTCATAAGCATCTCCATTTGCTTATCGCTTTCCTTATATTCCAGCTACTAGCTAAAAATATTATATTGAATCCAYAAATCCTGCTTCACGAACACAACACTTGTCATGTCATAATTCTGGCAGGAGGAGGTGTGTGCATGCTCTTTAGCTGAGTGCATTTACTCACCTCAGCCCATCAGATCTTATCTCTCAGGATMAAAATGCAGGGAGCATGTGCTGTGCTATTGCTTCTTCTGCCCATAATGGCTTTTTCCTGTGGTTACACCCATGCTCTGCASTGTTTGCATCAGAAAGTCCCCTGGATGTTCAGAAAATAGTGAGTCTTTGAMGAGTATGTGATGTGAGGACTTAATCACGCCCTTACAGATGATTCTGAGTACTGATCCTCTAGGAGATGGATTTTACCCATGGCGCTTCAGAGTCTGGAAGGACTCTTCCCGACCGCCTGACTTAAGTTCTTCTAATGTTCTCTGAATGACAGAGATATCTTTAGGATATCTAGCTATCTTCTGAGGGGCTGCGTTGGTTTCTTCTTTTTGTAAGAAAAAGCATTTGTGTGTGTCTTTACTTACAAAAAACTTGAAGGACTCTGTAATAAATGGAATATGGATTGGCATATATGAAGTGGACTGTAACACTAACACATTAAATGAATGTATGAAGCGTCAGCTGCTCTTGGTCCCTTTCTCAAAGAAGATTAGCTTTACTGTTCTCTCCAAGTTASACGACATCTCCTGGCATTAGACATCTGAGAATCTACATAGGAAAACAGCCTCTTGAAAGAAATTCCTACAAGATCACATGTTTGCTGCTTAGGGAGCTGTTGGTTTGTGATGCTGTTTCATCCCAGAGCAGCCTTTTTGAAGGAATAGTTTGATCCTGCGAAGCTGCAAATGAGTAGCCCCAGCCACTTGATAAATCCCTGTGGCACTTAGGCCATTTTGCACTCCAAAGCCAGGGAAAAGGTTGTGCCTGTTGTCTCCTTGAGGCTTCAGTTGCCTCTTSGATTTTGTGGGGTATCTTAGTCCGTGGGGCTGAGTGAAGAGTCTACATTGTAATRGAGCAAGTCCCTAGCTAGGCAGCCCGGGCGGATGGCTTCAGATGCTTGTTCCCCAGCACACAGAATATGGCCCTGAGTTTGCATTCAAAAGGCAAGTCCAAAATTGCAACAGTTGCAAATGAAGAAGCCTCTTTGCTCCTTCTGCTTTAACCTGGAACTTGAGCTGGTTTTTCTGGGTGACACGGARCATCTGACAGGCCCCACCTGCGCCAAGCCAGGTGCTAGTCCTCCCCCAGAGCAAGGAAAGCAGGGCCCTGGTGGCAGCACAGCCACCAGGTTTGATCATGGCCTGCCCATGTAATCATGTCTATACCACTAAAGAGCCCTGGAATAAAAGCAGGGCTTCCCGGGGGTGGAAAACTCAGTGTGGTTTAATAAGCCCAGGAAAATAAAGAGGAAGTTGAAGCAATGACAGCAGGGTGAGGAAGTGGAGAGACTAGAGGATTTTTTTTTTTTTTTTGTGCTGCAGCACAGCTGCAGAACGCGGTAGGTTTCCTGAAGAAATGTTCTTGGGAAGCTGGATGTAATTTACTTGGATCCCTGACACTGTTGGACCCGGGAATATTATTGATTGATTTGAGGCTGACTGTTGTCAGGGAGTTATTTTTATCTCCCTGCAAGTGCTGCAGAAAAGAGGCTGAAGACTAGTCACAAATCATGAAATGCAGGAGGTGAAACACTGAACCAGTTACAGATTAACCAGAAGTGCTAATGGCAGAACTAGAGGGATAGATTTAGTTACGGCCACAGTGTCACGGGTGGTTGCATGCGTGTCCTGCCTGCCCGGGACTTTGGGACTCGGGGGACCATGGTTCAGGGTTAGGAATTAAGGGACTTGGTCTGGGCCGTGGCGTGGGGTTAGGAATTCAAACCCCCCTGAGCACTGCTTTGCCATGGAATTTTGCTGGACTTAATTTGCTCAGCTCCAGCGTCCACAAACAAGCCCGGCTCAGAGGAGGCTCCTCTTTGACTCATAAATATTTGCTTTGCTACCGACTTCAAAGCATAGCGTGAATTTTAGCTCGGAGTAAGCAAATGACAGCCGGAACTATATGAAAGCGCGCCCCAATTTGTAGCTAGCCAGCGGTGAGAATGCTTTCCTCTTGTGAGGAATCCCTCTGTATTTCTTGGAGTCRTGTAGCACGTGGCTCTTCATCAGCCCTGACAGCCTGTGGACTTCACTTTGTTCTTCCAACAGGATCCTTTGTAAKGAGCTGGTGCGCGCGAATGCCCCTGGAGCACAGGGTACACTTGAGGTTGTGTGCCAAGCAGTTGTGTCGAGATAGTCTCTTTCTCCATTTATAGCAATGAGTATGGCTTCCTACTAAGTTTATAGCTTTGCTTTATTTATGGTTTTAATCGATGCCAGAGTGGCATTGTGGCATCTTCCCAGAAACAGCTCGAGTCGCTTCTATATGTTTTAGAGCTCTGGCAGGGCGCTGACATTGCTGCTCTTRCTCTGCTTCATCCTAATGAATAACTTGAACTTCTAGGGGCTTGCGGGCTATTTGTAGGCTGGCTATGTCTGTCAGGGGCAATAACTTCTTGGTGTTGCTGCGTGCTTAAAATGCTTGGAAAGTTTTTGGAAAGGGCAAAGGTTTTCCTGTTTGGAAGAGCAGCTCGGAAAGCTGTGTCGATGCTCTCGGTGTGACTCTCGGGCTCTTGTTACCCACTTGCTGCAGGAACTAATTCGTTCCTCGAGTGTAAACAGTTTGGAACAAATAAACAGTCTCGAATGGATGTTTTATCTAGCCTTAAATTACCAGCAGCTTCAAGCACGAAGATGATTTTAAAACAAACTCAGAGTAATCCATCAGCCTGTAAAAAGACGTTGTTTAATGAAAAGCTCACAAGAAGTTTGTTTATCCTTCTCCTCCCATGGCTAGGGATCTGCTTTTCCCATTTTCATCCTAACTGCAAGGGACTGGAGTGTGGAGGTACATCCTGGCCTGCAGCAATGAGTTTTTTCATTGACTTCATGACTTGTTTTCTTTGTGACGGGAGGAAAGGAGACGACCAGAGAAATCTTTKCTCTCCAAAGATTAAACAAACAAAGGTAACTTAGCAGTTTATTTTAGGATTCATTCAAGGAAGATTCAGCTGCTTTCTGGAGACAAGGTGAAAGAGTCAGGTACATCCGCACTCCGTCTCTCTCAAAGCGAAGCGTGGTCCCTGTCACATTCCTGCGGTTTGTTGGGAAGACCAAGGTGGTTGGCATCAGGTCACTGCTCGGGTGTCGAAGGTTCAGGAGGGTCTAAAGCTGTAGCTTGGTGTGTTCAGTTCTGGGCACCCCAGTATAGGAGGGACGTGGAGCTTCTCGAGAGGGTCCAGAGAAGGGCAACCAGGATGATTAAGGGAATGGAACATCTCTCGTATGAAGAGAGGCTGAGYGAGCTGGGCCTGTTTTCTCTGGAGAAGAGACGGCTCAGAGGGGATATGATTAATATGTATAAGTTCAGGAAGGGAGAATGCAGGGAGGAAGGGGACAGGCTGTTCTCACTGGTGGCCAGCGATAGGACGAGGGGGAATGGCCACAAGCTGAAGCACAAGAAGTTCCGTCTCCAGGTGAGGAGCAACTTCTTTACTGTGAGGGTAACAGAGCAGTGGAACAGGCTGCCCGGGGAGGTTGTGGAGTCKCCTWCTCTGGAGGTCTTCMAAACCCGCCTGGATGCCACCCTGTGCCACATGCTSTAGGTGTGCCTGCTTGAGCAGGAAGGTTGGACTAGATGATCTGTAGAGGTCCCTTCCAACCTTAAATATTCTGTGRATCTGTGAATCTGTGCCGGTGCTGACAGCTGCCTAACGAGCTCTGTAGCTTGGGTCCGTAGCTTAGACCCCAAGCCACGTCGTCTTACGAGACTGTAGCTGAACGAGCACCGTTGGCTGCATCAGAACTCCGAGGGACGAATGTCTGTATCTTCAGAAGGCCCAAAGCTGCTAAGACACTGAATTTGAATCYAAGCTAACCAATGAAAGTGTCTGTTTAGTTGCCAGTGTTTTAAAAGGCTATTTGCTTCTGTGAGCAGCGGAAAACACTCCCAAGTAGGCAGYGAGTTGGACAGGCAGGAGCTCCCCCGCTGCGGCTCCCACGGCTGAGCACAAGGAGGAATCCGCGTGCTTTAAGGGTGAACGTTTCTGTCTTGTTTTTGTTTGAGCTGTCATGGTTATTCCCTGTGAGGGGATGGCTTGTGACCAAGGATGACAACGTGATTCTGCACGTCGGGAAGTCGCCACAGATCCAAAGCTGCCTCCGTTTCCTGAGCACCCCTCTTCAGGCTTGCACATTCCTAGCATTCCCCGGCGTGTGTTCCTCAGTATGCTGGAAATGTAGAGCCCTCTTAGATGTGCTTGGAGGTTTATATAAATTTTCACTGAGGTTACTCAAAACAACAGACTTGGGCCTTCATCTGCTGCAGCGGCCCAGTTTGCCACTTCCCAGGACGTTGTGGCTTTCAAAGCTTTGTACCTGTGACTGGTTCCATGCAGTGCATGCAACAAGCCTGCGTTTCCCAGCACGAGTGTGTGTGCAGGGGCACGTGCCAGCAGGAAGCCTCGGGGTCACGGCTACGGCCCTTTCCCACACGGAAGGGCGAGCGAGCCTGCACTTCCCAGCACTTACATGGAGCTGAGTTGAAAAAGGCATCATCTGGAGCCGATACAAATCGGAGGCTGAGCCCTTGCAAGGGCACAAAATGTGCTGGCAAGCGCCGCCGCGAGAAGAACTTTCCCCATGTCTGGTTSTGTTTACACAAGGAATCTAAATATATCTTTCATCTCCTGGTGCTAATTAAGCATAAGCATATTCCTGCCTTACAGGGCTAGAAGGCAGCAGGCTCCTGAAACCTGTTTTTCTTCGAAKACGCTGGGTGAATGCACTTACTGGTTCCATGAAAACGGCTGCGATCACTAGGCACGTGAAGATGTGAGTTATGTTCCCTGCTATAATCATCCCCTTATGCCAGACTCCTGCTCATCCCTCCTGGGAGCGGATGCGGCACATACGTGCTTTGATTTCGTTCTAATGATTTCTTTCCATTTGACCTTGGGTAGCTGGGGTTCAGCAGCCTCGCAAACACTGGGCCTGGTAGGGGGATGAGTTAATATTTGCTCCTGTTGGATTTTACTGAAAATTTCGCCTGGAAATAGAGAGGGAGAGGCAGAAAAAGSTCAGGTTTCTGCACCTGCCGAAAGGAAGCTAGGGCCAACGCTCCTGTAAGCACTGACTTCGCTAGCGGAGCTTTCCCGCAGCTCTTGATTTGTGCCTCCAGGAGGCCAAACCGCTCCCGTGGGTGCTGCTCTCGAGCATCCCTGCGGCAGCCGCTCGCGGAACGGTGAATGCCGTGGGAGTGCGGGCTGGGTGGCACAACGCAGCCTAGGACCAAAGGCATGGCAGGCAGAGGCTGAGCAGCTGGCCTGGACCCACAGCAACACAGAATGGTWGAGGCTGGAAGGGACCTCTAGAGATCACCTAGTGCAGTCCCCCTGCTCCGGCAGGGACACCCAGAGCACGGGGCACAGGGTCACATCCAGGTGGGTTTTGAGGACCTCCAGAGCAGGAGACTCCACAGCCTCCCTGGACAGCCTGTGGCGGGGCTCTGGCACCCTCACAGGTACGTTCCTGAGAAGAATCTTCTCTGTAAGTACTGGTCATCAAACTGGTGCCTGCTCCTCCTGCATCGCTGCAGCTGGTTTGGTCTCCCTCATGGAAGGAAGTAATATGAGAAATACAGCTGTAGGAACTGAGCAGGCAGGTCCCTTTCCCCTGTGTTTGATGTAAATGGCCAGAGTATCAGAGATGAAGTTCTCCAGCAGCATCGGGGAGCTGAATACACTCCTCCATTAATGAGCACAGAAGGTGAGACTGTGTGGTCAGGAAGCTCTGCAACTAACAGACCTCTGTCACTGGTGTCCAAGTCGTCTGGGTCGGCTTGGCAGATCTCAAAGCCAGCAGCTGGGGATGGAAGTTCATCCCGCTCAACCACTATTTTCTGAGGAGAGACCTTCTTTGAAATTTAAAAGCCTGACTTAAGCTCTTGACATGTAAATTTGCCTTAAATGGACGTATGCAGGGTATTCAACTCAGTAAATGCTTTCTTCAGGAAATAAACATTGCCTTGCTATGCTGATGCTAATAATCATTAGAGCACACTGTGTCTGATGGGAAATGCCTTAGGTTTTCACCAGGATGATTTGAGAGCCAGATTAAGCTCAAGTTGGTGACTGTTTTCTTTAGCGTGGTGGTGSAAAGGGAACATAACCTGTGTGGGGATGAGCTCCAAAGAAAGGGAGATCTAATAGAGGTGGTGCTGTCCAGCAGCTTGCGGAGGTTCTCTCTTTGTGATTCAGGGACCTGCTTCTCCTCTGGCTTTGGCTGGTGCGGATGTTTTCTGTAGGCAAAGTGCAGCCATCTGCATAGCACTTTGCAGCCTCTTTGCTCGGCTGTAAACAGCTGGACTAAGACCAAAGTGAGAAGAGTCTACCTTTGAAGCGCCTTTCTTCAGGAAACTGCTTTTGAAGCTCAAAAATCTTGAAGACAGTAAAAGGACAGACCTAAAATTAAATGGCCAGGGTATTTAGAAGTGACCTGATCTTTTCCTTGCTTCAAGTGTGGGGATGCTCACCAGGAAACCTCAAAGAGAGGATTAGGTTTAAAGAGGCAACCACGCAAGGAGTTGTGACCATCTTTTTGAAGATGCATGGTGGTGACTATGAAAAGCTTAGGAACACAAAAGGCATCAGTCACTTTAGAAAATCTTGGCCAAGGATGGTGCTAAGGGCCTGGACAGGCTGAATTCCCGACTCTGGCTCCCTTCAGGGATCCAGAGGAATTTAAGTGGAAAGGAAGATGAAGGTGGAATATTGCGCCTGGTAGCAGAATCTAAGAAACTCTTTTGTGCTGTTTTCAAGTCATCTTTAGCGTAATATTTTGTCATTTTGTCTCTTCTGTCCTACCACGTGCAATGTAAGCGTACTTTACTGGCAGAACAAGTGTTTCAAGCTTGGGAATAAATACATCAGCTAAGTGGAAGTGTGTTTGCTTTTTACATGCTTTCTACTTCATTTTTACACGATCCTCCTYCGCATGGTGCTCTTAAACATAATTAGCACAAGAACAGCTGGCACRTAGAGACGGATTGGACTTAGTCTTGTGATGGAAAAGAGCTATTTGCGTTGTATTGAGTTATACTGACTGCTTTGAACCGAAATACAACTGAAGTCTCAGAAGACACCGAGGGGGCTGTTGTGGGGAGGCCAGAAGTTATTTACATCCTTGCCAGTTTTCCCCCTGGGTTCTGAATTGTAGCAGCCTACTCTTCTGCACCGTGTCATGTGAACATCATGTGTATTTTATCTGCTTTTCTTTCTGCATGCGGTGCAGCCCAGTTTTTAGGGCTCTTTTTAGACCTAACTATCCAAGCACTGTCTAATCCGTGAAGTAGTTTTGTAGAGCAGGAGCTACTTGTCCAAAAGGCAGGGCTTGGTTAAGGTCAATATCCTCCGGTCTTTTTCTTTTCTTTTTGCTGTGGTTGCTAAATTACTACCTTTATCCCGCAGATGCTGTCCCAGATACCTTGTGTTGTCACTCTGTGCACGCGTTCCCGCCGATTTATTTTATGAGACTATTTACACGAGCAGCAATGAGCAACTGTTCAGGAGAGGGAGAAAAGCTGAGTGTGTCAGAGCTAGAACACAAGCTGCGGGCAAATGGAAAAGCCCGAGCACTTCCAGGACCCGAGCTCTCCTGGCTCATCTGTTTCTTCAGTCTCTTTCAAATTCTGGACATGGGTAAGATGGTGTAAAATGGGGCAGTTCTTTTKGGGAACAGCTGGCAGTATCTGCATTGTCCAGTGGCCAGTCTGTGCCTAAATCCTTATGGATTCTGGATCAGGTAATAGGAATGCATCGCTGGTTTACTCCCTCCTCTTCAGCGAAGCAGGCATCATACTTGCAAGGTGAAGCCAAAACGGCTTTTTTATTCTTCCAAAYGAGCGCTTCACTATGCACACAATGTTTTTTTATTTTATGGAGTAGAGTTGTATAAATACTAAACCAACATGTGTATTTAAGCTCTGTTGAGCAGAGCTTTTCAGTGTTTTAACTTCRTCATAGAAAGGGATTTTTATAACTCATGCCTTTACAGCTGCAGCACATCTGCTGGAAAATAAAATGTATTTATTGATCCAGTTTCACAAAGGAGCCTCCTAAGTAGTTCAAGCAGCTCACCCTACAAGGCTGCATTACGGGYGCAGGAAAAGCAGCCTGTATTTCTCACTTGGTGCTTTGGCCTCCTCTGCTTCCTGCCAGACACAGTTGCAGAGCTGTGGTGTCTTTGCAGCCTTGATCTCCTGGGAGGGCCGAGCAGGAGCTGTCCTCCCTGAATCACAGCCAGCAGGGTTGGTTTTTCCAGATGGAGTCTGAAATGGGGACAGAAGAACGTGAGGGTGGGCTCAGCTGGGAGTTCTTCTGGATATTCCTGGTCAGTTGTSAAGCTTTCCGCAGTTAACTCTCAATATGCACTCATTCCTCTTAAATCTCCCCAGTCTTAGGAGAATTTTGTTCAAAAAACCCCGAACTTGATGATAGTTGAATGTATGAAATGGTTTCAATCTACTCACATACTTAACCAAAACCTATCTCATAGTATTTCTGTGGGGCTTTTTCTTTTCTTTTGCCTTAACTAGATATAAGATTAAAAGAGCAGAGTAGCACTACCAGGTTGGCAGAAAGCCATTGCCCAAGGTACTTTAGCACGAGGAAGAGCATGGTGGGGCCTCCTATGTTTCCTWGACTAAAAATAAAAAAAAAAGAGCGGAAGAGGAAATTTTTAAAATCAGTTTAATTTGTACTTGCTATGTAGGTCCCCAAATAAATAGAATATAATGGTCCTGCTCCTACACTTGTTCTATGTGAAATGTACCCGTTGTTTGATGATGTATTCTTGTTAGGAGCAAAAGCCAACTTGGCTGTTCCATTATAGATCCCAGCTGCAAAGATGAATTGGCCCCTGGCTGTGCAGCYTGGAAGACGAGGGCAGAAATGACGCAGCAAGTCACAGCGAGGGGCTGTGAAAGCTYTGGCAGCAGGGAAGCAGAGGCTTAGCTAGAAGTTCACCTGTTGCCAAGCCAATGCTGTGAGTCGGAGCAGATGGTTGGGCTCTAGGCCTGGTTCTGCTGATTCCAGCTTGGAAAATGGAGGCCTGAGGTAGGAGCTGCTTTTTCTGGGATGTTCACTGATGGCTTCCTGTGGTAGTCCAGTTTGGAGGTGCTCTCCTTCCCAAAGCGTGGCAGGCACCGGTGCCCTGTACATGAGATGAACACCCAAGCGAGCCTTGGTGTGAAGGTGGCGCCTGCAGCCTTGCACACATGCCAAAGGTTTGGACAGTATCACATCAGGTGACAGTTTCTGTGGGCACGTGTTCCAGCTTGTCGGCACTGTAACAGCAGTATTCATTACAGAATGAATATATTCCTTACAGAATGAATATCTGCCATGCATTGGACTTTGGGGAGGGGAAAAACCGGATTTAATGGGTGGTTCTTTTAGCAAACTCCACACACAAGAGTCTTTCTTAGAAGATGCAACTTAGTCCTTGTGTTAGCTTGAGAAGGGCCAACACCACCCTGAGAAGCCTGTGGGACCATCTTTGTGTGGGAGAGCTTAGAAATTGGGTTGGCCAGGTGAAAGTCCATGCYTGGCACAGGCTGGCACGAGGGTATTGCTGAAGTCAGTCTATCACTGACTAAAGTGCTTGCGGACCTGGGGAAAATAGTTGTTGAATAGTCACTTTGGAATAGGTGGCTGCAAAATTGCCCTTAAAATCAGGGAGATTCTGTTCCCTTCACGGACCATCGCGGCTCACTGCACGCAAAAACTTTTGCACAGTCTTGGAAAAACAGAGCAAGCTGCAAAGAGCTGCTCTTGTGAAGGTCCTTCCTCATGCCTGGTGACTAACCTGTCGTGCTGGTTCAGAGAAGACATAGATCTGCCCTTTTATTATTGCAGCTGCGGGTTTTGCTTTCCTCTCCTTCTCTCCAGGTTCTTGGCAGGGAAATGCTCTCACCCTGTTTGACACCAAGGAGAACTCTGGAAATSCAAAGTGGAAAAGCTAATAAGAAACTCCTGCAGGGAAAACAGGAAGCATGTGCTAGTTACAGAACTGGGCAAGTGGCAATTAATTGTGTTGTGATAAAAACCAAGTTTCTTTCCTAAAGAGATGACATATCCTTGGGAAGGAGATGGCTTATCATGATGTGAGTCATTGCTGCTCAACGAAAACAAGTGGTTGGGGAGGTGGAATCCCGTTTTCTCTATGGGTTTCTCTCGCTGCCTGGTGGGCTGAGGGCTGGATGCCTGGTAGGAATGACCTTAGGTGGCTCAAGCTGTCAAGGCCACTGTCTGGTCAGGTGCGCACAGCTTCTGTATGACTGACTGTGACATTTGGGCAAAGGAGCGGAGCAGAGGAAGTAATCCCAAACTTTTGACAGCATCTTTTTCTCTAGATGGAAGGGCCATCAGATCAGAAGGGGGAWGGAGGGGAGTCTTTCGTTCTTAGTCCCGTGGATCCCATCATGAGCTTGTCATGCATTAGCCACGAGTCAAAAAGCATTTTTTTCCAGATCTAGCTGGTCCCACCAGATATATGGGTGAGAAATCTGTGTTAAGGCCACTTGGCAGAGGAACAGCAGCCTTCCTAGGGAGAAGGGTGCCTTGTAGTGAAACTGTGAGCAGATTTTCTTTCCCCATGACTTCTCCACAGCTTCATTACTTCTGTGCTTACTCCTTCTTGCTACTACATCTCTAGACCTTTGAGCGTGGAGTTACATATTAAGGTATGTGTCCTAAACTGGCAAAASTTTATTGACCTAAAATCAAAGCAAAAAGAAAAATGTCTTGTAACTGGGTTCATGCCATCAAGTTTTAGTGCTTTATCTTTGTTTATTTATGTGGTTAAGCTACATACAGCTTAAGCTCCCCCAAAAGTGCACCTTCTCCTATCATTTAGGATATGAAACAACTTAGYTGTAACAAATAGCACAGCCAAAGCTGTGCTAAGCTTCTGGGCTAAGATCGGCTTTTGCAGAGGTGATGCTTTCAGGGRAACACTGTGCTGCCCGGAGAGTGGGAAGTGGTTGAAAGTAGACACCAATTATGACCATCAAGTCAGTCTGCACCCACACTGGAAAGGGAGGGAGACTCTGATTGCCATGCTGTGTCTCAGCTCTTTTCCTTCGAGCAAAAAGTCCAGGCAAATCCTTCAGAAATTGGTAATAAAACTGTACTTGATGCCAGTGAGGCCCCTTCCACCTCTTTTTTAGTGACCACGTGAACAACTGTGGAGAGGAGGAGGGAATTTGCTCTCAGCTACGCAAGATCTTGWACCAAATGTGTCAGCTTGCCCCCAAAACACGCTGCCCGGGGCTGCAAGGCAAGTTCCTTGATCCAATGGCTCTGCAGCCTGAAAAACGGAGCGAGCCCTGGGGGGCACTAACGCGTGGAGCTGGGGAGTGCGTGAGAGCTCACATAACAGACTCATCCCAGTTTGTTGTAATAGGAAAAGACACGGGAAAAAGAAGGTTTTTTGGCACGCCAATCCGAAGATTCAGCTGCGCATGAAGGGGATTCTAACTGTTGGGCCTAAAGGAGAATCTGCGTGGAAGTGAACAGGAAGGACGGATTTTGTTCGGCCTCACAGGCTGTATTGTACCCATCAGATCAGCAGTGATGCTGTTAACGTTCTTAAGCATAGAAARGCTGAGCAGAGAAGACAAGGACCTGCTCTCGGTGGACTAAATGCTTCCAAAAAACAACTGGCACCTCAGGTGCTGTATCCTTACAAAGGGAGTTTTTAAAGATATACCCATGAACTCCTTCAGCAGCCATCTGGGAAAAAAAAGCCATTTGTCCCTTTGGAAGGGCAAAAGCAGCTGGACTCGATTGCATCAGGACTGTCAATAGAGGAGAGCTGGCAGTTACCCAAGAACTGGCAGATCTTGTTCTCTGCCAAGCCCTGTGCTACCTGGAAAAGAATTCGGGGCTGATCTTCAGTAATTAAGTAACCTTGTCCCTTGGAGCTTTGGCAAACACCATAATTTTGCCAAACAAGAGAAAATGATTTGAGACTGATGCTAGGTGAGCTAGCCAGGCAAATTTGGGGCTGTTTGCCTTGTTCTTAGCACATACGTGTGGGTTTAGATGAAGCTGAGATGGTGTCAAACTTCTCCTCGCACCAGATTTATGACGACCCCACAAAACCCTAGCCACAAAGGGTTTAGATTTGAGTTTGTTGKTGGTGTGGGTGGAGAGAGGACAGAGGGGACAACGCTTCTGTGCTCTTTGGTCTTTCCAGGGTGAAGTAAACATTGGCAAAACAGTCTGATAAAAGAAATGGGCAGCTTTAAGTTACCATGAACCAGGGGGCTGTGGCACAAGGCTGCAATGAAGAGCATGTGAATGGGACCAACTTTTGGAGTCTCCTGTTGCCCATTTGTGGGCTTTTCTGCAGGCAAACAGTTAGTGCCTCATATTCTCCACAGAAATCCCCCTCCCTTAGTTGCTACCAGCCTCTTGTTGTGGTTGTGAGGGGCTTTCCAGAGAATCTGGTTTCAGAATCACAGAATCATAGAATATTCTGAATTTCAGAATCACAGAATTTCAGAATCACAGAATCATAGAAAGTTGGACGGGACCTCTAGAGATCATCTAGTCCAACCTTCCTGCTCAAGCAGGCACACCCAGAGCATGTGGCACAGGGTGGCATCCAGGTGGGTTTGGAAGACCTCCAGAGAAGGCGACTCCACAACCTCCCTGGGCAGCCTGCTCCAGGGCTCTGTCACCCTAACAGTGAAGAAGTTCCTCCTAACCTGGAGATGGAACTTCCTGTGTTTCAGCTTATGGCCATTTCCCCTTGACCTGTCGCTGGCCACCAAGGAGAAGAGCTTGTCCCCTTCTTCCCTGCATTCTCCCTTCCTGAACTTATACATGTTAATCCGATCCCCTCTCAGCCTTCTCCAGACTAAACAGGCCCAGCTCACTCAGTCTCTCCTCATATGATGGATGTTCCAGTCCCTTAATCATCTCGGTTGCTCTTCTCTGGACCCTCTCGAGAGGCTCAGCTCCCGCCCAAGGCCGTGACAGAGTCCCCGGCTTCTTAGGAAACGCTTGCTCAAAACCCTAACTCTGGGCATCGCTGCCACGTTCCTCTGTAGCTTTTCGAGAGGRATGACCTTTAATGCAGCGTGGCAGCTTAGCACGAGGACAGCTCTGCTGTCACCAGGCAAATGCCGAGCAGCTCTGCAGACACTAGCCAGAACCACTGGGAGAAATTATGGGCGCAGGTGACTTAGCTCTTCTGCGCGATACGGCTCTTGCCWTGCCTTTATTAACCTTATTTATGAGATGTTTCCCCTAAGGAGAGTTGGTTTACGGTAAATACAGCAAAATGGCCAGAATTGCTCTGGAGAAAAACTCCGGAAGACTGAACTTACTAAACTCTTTGCTAGTTCCAGAAATGATAGGATATAATGACACCGAATGAGCAAATTCTCCTGAGAGCTTTAAAAATTATTAAATGTCAGGGTAGGCTTTTAACTGCTCAGCTTTTGCTAGAGCCATTTAAATTGTCTTCTAGCATATATCATTCTGCCTGAAAGGTCTCTGCAAATTCTGGTTTGGAGATGCGGAGCCTAATGGATCCTTAAATAATTCCGTACGGGATAAAAAGAGCTGGGGTCCTTCAGACAAGCTGCATTTGTAATATCCCCAGTGGCTGCTCAGGGAAAGATCYGGCATGGCAGCGAGTCCAAAGCCGTCAGGACCGGCACGGCCCACAGGGATTGTGTTTTTCCACAGTGTCGAGTCGTTCCAGCCTCTTGTCAGTAAACTTCAGGGTACGGGCTGTATCAGTCAGCTTTATTATTAGCCAGGGGTTACTGCTGGCCAATGGATGCTTGCAGAGCCAAGTAAACACGTTGCAGAAGAGAACATCGGGGCATAACATTTCATGGGCATGCAATTGAAATGAGTGTTGTTTTTTTTTTTTTTCCCCCATGGAAATAGAGGTTTTGGAACACACTGCACCCACTATGATAAAGTGTCCGGAGAAGGTGGATACTTCATCCCTTGAGCTACAGTGCACAGGGTTTTAACGGGTAATGAGATGGAGTTCCAGTTTGCTGCATCGCAGAAGTGAGTCGCAGGGCGTCTCTGCTCTCCGCATGGATTCTGTAGGACCTTCCAGGAGTCTGCGGGCATGTTTGGGTGTGGAACTCCTAACCTGGGCTCTGCTGTACATAGGTCTATCCCCTCTGGTGTTTTGAAACTTGAAATCCTGCAAACGGGCAGGAACAGCGAGCTTGTAACGAATCCCGGCCAGGGAGATGTTCAGCTGCAGAGATGCTCTTCATGTATGTTCCTTGGTGTCCCAGGGATTTAAGCAAAAGAATTTATGTCGGGGCCAGAGACCTTGCCTGCCTACTGCTGCTCTCTAGGAGGCACTTTTTTTGGTTGTCCCTGGCATTACTGGCCAGGGACTGTTGTCATGATGCCAGATCCAGTGAATTGCATCACTGAGGACTTGTTCCACAGCTCAGCCCTCAGCGTGCTTCAAGGCCTTACCCCTCTGGCCTTGCAACAGATCTTATCTGAGACCAGATTAAGGGAAAAATACAAATAAAGGTGCTTAAGAATACACGAGCCACTGGAATAAAAAAAAACCCAACTTTTTGTCAGCTTATACTAGGATCACAAGTTAGTCTCTCTGCTGTGTTCATCTGGCTTCTGTAGATGCTTTGAGGACCCCATCCCTGGAGTCTGATGGCCTCTCTGAAGTTGGTAGATACTGAAGAGAAAACCCTTTACTGGTGCAGAGTATTTACTTTACAGTCCCTCTGTCTTTCAGAAATCTTCCAGGGCCTCCATTCACATTCCCTCCTCTTCCACCTGACCTTTTTTACTGCTTATAGGCAGCATGACGCTGCTGCTTGGTCAGTGCAGATATTCCAGCGGAACAGCATAAGCTCCTTTCCATAGGTAGGTGATTTAAGGACTTTCTGGCTCCACAAAGGGATCACTTCTCCCATCCTTCACGCCACGCCTTAACTCCAGAGTGTAGGCAGACAGCACGTTATGTCTCTTAAATTGGCCTGTGCGTTTAATACCAATCTCTGCATTGGCTGGCTGACTAGATGCAAATGTCTAAGCAGAATAAATACATTCCGCTCACCTCTAGGCTTTCAGTGTGGTCGGACACGATGGTGATCAAATGACTGATGGATATCTTGCAAGAAGGGAGCCCCTCAAGATCTGTCTTGGAGGGCTTGTCCTAAGTCCACAGATCTGGCTTTGAATCCTCTTCAAATGCAGCAGAGCTGGTTATGTTACAGATAGAAATATATAAGATCTCATATAATGGGTTATCCATACTACTTTGCTTGTGTCACAGCTTGTGTATGCAAGCGTTATGAACCATGCAACTGTCTTCTTTCGTTACAGATTATCAGAAATATTGGTCAGGATCGCATCTGTTTGCTGAAAACTGAATTTGGTTTTCAATTGTCAACATATATTTGTCCAAAATAAATATTTGCCTGAAATATTTGAAAAACCAACACTTCTTTCAAGGCCTAAAAAGTCAGCAAGCCAAAAGAAGCAAACCACAAACCAACGATTGCCCAATGTCAACTCTCAGCAGAGGCAGACTTTGAATTTTTAGATGATTTTAAAGTATAAATCTAGGAAAAGGGGCATGAAAAAGTGCCCAAGAAAATGCAGGTTGCACTTGCGGAAACTCAGAGAGGAAGTATGAGCGCTGTAGGAAACAGGGGTTTCATTTCTCAGGGACTTCGTGAACGTTTCATTTCTGGCTTTGAATTTGGATGAAACTAAAACCCCTGATACAAAACTCAGCTGAAATCGCTCAATTTCTTCTCTTTTGTGGTCTCGTCCTATGAAGTTAGCGTATTTCTCATGGTTCCTTGGCAAAAAGAAAACCTAAGCTTCCTTTGAATTTCCTTTGAAATTCAGTGAACATTCACATGGAATTAGGTTCCCATTTTGAGGTGGTTTCATGTGATCTAGTTGAAATTTCACATTTATAACTGCACTATAGCAAGTAGTGGAACATACCTGATGGCTAAAGCTTTATAAGCTAAACCTATAAGATCAGCAGCGGAGCTGCCTGGAGAGCCTGACTGGAATTCCTTCAATATGAGCTGCCTATGGGAAAAGCTGCCTCAAATCACCCCTACAGCCTGGCAGGAAAGGACTTAACAGTCCCTCCAGCTCTGTGGGGAGAATCACGGAGTCACAGAAGGGCTGAGGTTGGAAGGGACCTCTAGAGATCATCTAGTCCAAACCCCGCTGCTCCAGCAGGGACAGCTGGAGCACGGGGCACAGGGTGGCATCCAGGTCGGTTTTGAGGACCTCTGGAGAAGGAGACTCCACAACCTCCCTGGGCAGCCTGTGCCAGGGCTCTGTCACCCTCCCARAGAAGAAGTTCCTCCCCTCACGCAGATGGAACTCACCTTGTTTCAGTTTGTGCCCACTGCCCCTTGTCCAGTCACTGACCACCACCGAGAAGAGTTTGGCCCCATCCTCCCTGCATTCTCCCCTCGGGGACCTGAACACAGTGAGCAGATGCCCTCTCTATTTTCTCTTCTCCAGGCTAAACAGGCCCRGCTYGCTTAGGCTCTGTTCATAAGATCAAATGCTGCTCATAGCGTTAYGGGCCGTGTCCGCAGTGAGAACTTAATGAAAGAGCTGCTGCGCCGAGAGCAGCGTGCTCAGAGAAGCTCCTAAGTGCTTTGAACCGCTGCCACTCCCTCCGTCTAGGCCGGGCTGTTAAAAATTGGCCTCTGCCCGTGTCATTTGGCTTGAAACGGAGAGTTCTGCCGGTGTGGCTGTGTCAGTGGGGCAAAGCAGGGATGTCACCACCCTGCATGCTCTGTAACGGGGCAAGCAGTGCATGCTCAGAGCAGACTACCCCCACATCTGTGCTCTGCCACAGAGGATCTGCTTGCTTATTATCTTCAATCTAGATGGACACAGTTGCCAAAAGGAGCAATCCCTCTGGCCCTACAGTCGTGGTCCTGCCTAGTCCCCGGTGCTCCCGTACAGCCGTCCCGCCGCGAGCGACGGCCACGGCTGCCCTTGGCTCCCTTTGAACGCAGGTTGTGTGCTCAATCCGGCCCCTTGCAGCTGCTGCACGTGCCCAAATACAAGGCTGCCCATGAGGCTGCCTGCAGCACTTCAGCGCCGGTGTACTAAGGCTGCGCTCAGCGGGCTCCCTTGAGCCTGACTTAAGTGGGAGCGCGCGCCCCGTCAAAGAGCCGCGCTGAGCGCGAAGCCGACTCGCAGGCAGGCGTAACCCTCCTAGGAGGGGGAAGATCTCTCGTTAATGACAGGGCTTAATCACTAGCCGGTGTTTGCCCGCGTCGCTGTCAAACGCTGTGGCGGCTTCGCTCGCAAGGGCTGCCCACGGTTGCGAGCTGCTGCTGGTTAAAAATAGGACGGTTGCACTAAGGGGACGGCGTTGGTTAGATGCCCAGAGACACCTTTGAGGAGAAAGAGAGCTGAATTTCTTGCGTGAAGGAAAGAAGGTTTATTTAACTTATAGGGTTGCTTAGTCTGAGCCCCTTATTGTTTTTTTTCTGACTGTCTGTTTGTGCCTCTTGCATGTTGTGGAAGAAAATCCTCCCTTTGCAATTCAGCATTTGTAAGAAAAATACTATGCCTGCCAAGAGGCAAGCCTGTGTTTATTAGTGAAATTAAAGGGATAAAGATACAGAGCAGAGATGCACATTCTCCCGCTCTAGTATTAAAGATGTATTTATTTGTCTGTTGTTTTCCCAGACAAAAGCAGAAAAACGTCAATGTTTGTCTCCAACGCCCACGCATCCCTGCTTAAAACTGGCAAGYGAGCAGAGCCTGCATTGATCGAGAYGAAGGCCGCAGCGTTTGGGCCCGGCGAGCCTGTTAACTCTAAACATGCACATGTCCCTGCCAGCTCAAGGAAGAGTCTGTTTGTGCAGTAACCGAGGAGAAAAGGGAGAAAAAAACAGCCTGAGCCTTGAGGATTCGGTGTAAAAAGACATAGGCGGCTCCTGCATGGCCTTCCTTGCCCCGTATATTAATGTTGTCTGTGGTGATTCCAGCTTCAACTTCCTGGTGGTCTGTGTTTCTCCTGCAGTGCTGGAGCCTGGGAGCATAAACCCACAGGAGAATCTCGGTTTACGTTTTATTTGTGCTGGTGCTCTGAAGCAACAAAGGTGATAAATGGCGTGACTGGTAGCTCCAAAGCATGAAGACCAGAAAAGTGACTAGGTGGATCAAAATGGACGAGTTAAGAGAGTTGGGTTTGTTTTCTGCTGGACTTTTGCTRCTTTGGAGGCTTCCTCGTTGTTTTTGATGGGTGCTATTCCTGRCTCGTTTCCCTTTCCACTTCGCTATCAGCACCATGAGTAATAAGGTCCTTCATGCCAAGGCTCTGTCAGAGCAGGTCTTCTCTGTCCTGGCCACGTTCTTTTACGGTGACACAAGTATGTGCTCAAAACCCATCTGCCAAATATTTTACCAAAATTTTAATTATTATTGTTAGAGAAAGATGGCTGTGCAATAACTATTTACAGTTTGCTAGCAAGCCTAGACTCTCTTATCATCTCCYTGCAGTCTTGGGAGTCTTTCTCAGGAAATTCCATTAGCACAAGTCTTTCATCCAGCTCTCCCAGCCTTAGTATTGCCATTCACATCGTTTGGCTAGAACAGGAAAATAAGTGATCTTTTTTTTCCCAGTGGATGTTCTATTCCTATTAAGATTTTCCCTTCCCGACCCACTTTGTCCAAGATGTCAGCTGCCAAATTAAAAAAAAAAAAAAAAAAAAAGTTGCCTTTTGGAGAAGCCAAAGTTTTGTTCCTTTTTAAACTGTGTTTTAACTTCAGTTAGAGGGAAAATAGGCTCCGCAGTTGCCTTTCTAATTTTTTCCTCTTGGCTACTGCACATGTGGTCCTTTGGATAGGTGGCAACATGGGCCATCACTTGCCTGCGCTTTGGCCAGGCCAGTTCTCCCCAGCTTTCTGGTGGTCTGATCAATGATCCAAGGATTTAATGATTTAATTTATATTTTTGCATGCAACTAAAAGGACCTACCCATCGAAATGTGTGTGCACATCATAACTCCGCTGCCACAGTAGTTCTGACTTACACTCTGAGTTTGTGTGGACCTGTGCAGGTACCAAGGTGGTGGGTGGTGGTGGTGGGTCCCTGCAGATCTTCATGCCAAGTGCTAACCATTCTCCTGGCACCTGTGGGAAGCAGATTGAACTTGGACAGGAACTCGGCAGGGCAAAGCTGTCTGAGCTTCCACCCTTGGCCGCTCTGCAGCCAAGGTGGCATCTCATGTCTTTTGGGTCAAGGTTGGGTTGTGTCCCCACTCAACAGATTTCTCATGCCTAAGAAGACAAATAAAAGAAGTCTTTTATTTGTCAAGTGCCTTACAGCAAAGTATATAGCTCCCCTTGTATGAGAGATACCTCTGATATTCAGGCTCGCTGCACATGTATTTAGAGCATACCTGGACAAATGGATTGCTTTCAGGAATTTGATCCCGAAGGAGGTGTAAAGGAAAAGGAGGATCTCTCTTGGGTTCAGGATTTGTGTAATGAGCCCCGCTTACGGCTAGTCTGTGAACGTGGTTTAGCTTTTGATACCTCCAGGAGTTTGCAACCCTCTCCCTTGTTTAAAGACTTCATACTTGTACGTTTAACTATTGAATGCAAGTTCTGGTCGCTAAAGTGTCCCAAATTTGGAGGTTCCTGAGAGCTTCTCAACCCTTTCTGTCCACAGGTGTTATTGCAGAGTAACCAATGGGGAACTTGCAGGTGCACCTGCATTCTGCAGAGACAGGTACACATGCTGCAAGGTCGTTGCTCTGARCAACCTCAGCATTAGCTGACAGCACTTTTTAATTTGTTGCAATACAGCTCGAGGTCATACCAAATTTAAACCATGCTTGAACCTTCTGCTAAGTACTTAGCTTTTCTTTGAAGTGCAAAGGGAAAGGTTCATACCGTGGCTGTATTCCCTAAGAACTAGCAACAGTACCTTTATGTGTTGACACACTGATAGATTTGCAATAGGCTCCCTAGCTTCAAGCACTGCCAAAAGGCCTGCCAGCTTCTGATATGTCTGGAGAGGGCTGTTTATAAAATCTCATTAAGGAAAATTAGTAATGGATATTCTGATAGTTCACGTGGAGAATTAAAAATGAGACAGCACTCTGAAATGCGGAGGCTATCGTATTAAACCAGCTGGCTGCCTTCTGCTGGCCTTTCCAAGTGTCCGAGTGGGGAATAATTGACAAAGCACTTCCAGTTGGTGATTCAAAAATAATATTCAGTATATRTATAATATTCAATAGCCCAGATGGGTGGTTATGAAACAAGGGGAGTTAGGAGCCAAGTCTGAGCACCAGGCTGGCCGGGGAGCAAAGAACAAGAGTCTCTGTCTTGCCTGTGCCAGTCTTGCAGGGACTTCCAGCAACCAAACCCTGCAGCCTYTCAGCTGCCCATGGATTGACTGCTTTCTTGTTTCTGCAGAAGGGTCACAAAAGGAGAAAAAGCTTTCAGGTGTCAGCAGCCCAAATTTGTAATATCTCTGCTGCATTTCTGTGCCAGAACTGAAAGCAGAGCTTGCGTGACATGAGTTCTTTATATATATATTTTTATGTTTGTCTCTACATATCTCTTTACAGTGGAAGTAACAGTAACCTTTTCTSCTCCTTGCATGTGTTCAGGTCTTTGCTGTGACTCAGAGCTGGACAGCTAAGTGAGGTGGCGATTGGAAGCGGGCAAGGACACTGTGAAATTACTTAGAAGTCTCATGTTTTGGAGGAAATGCAGTTGCATGTTTTTGTGGAACCAAATTACATGAGTCTTAGTGCAGTGTTAGCTTGAAGGCAGCCTCAAATTCAACTCTCAAGCCTCAAATTCAACTTAAGCCACCAGGAAGCCTAATAGATCTATCTCCTTGCTTTTCCTCATGTTGAGTTAAGTTTGAGGTGGTCATCGGTGCGTCGTGGGTGTCTCGCTGGGTGCACGGGCAGTGCAGCCGCTCTGTGCAGCTCRGCAGCAGCGAACACCCGGCCAACGGGGCTACCCCCCGAGAGGCTGATGTGTGTGAGCAACCTGGCCTCACGCTGGACTCAGGAAATGCCTTTGAGAACATAGAGATACTTTGGGGTTGCAAGGTTGTAGTTCTGTGAAGAGCACCTTGCACACAGACATCAGGCGGTCATTAACTGAYACACATTATTTTCTTGTCTCTGAGACGCATCTCGTGAATCCTGATAGTCCTGAAAACCTGTCACTTGATGCAGCCTTTTAATTACAGCTCCTTGGTGGTGGTGCTTGGGTTTTATGGGAATTTGCACATTCTGGGGCAGTGAGATCTGATCTTTCTTCAGGGAACTGGGTCTGCCTTTTCTCTTAGACCTTAACCTCTCCTTGCCAATGTACATGGGTCCTGGCTGTCCAAAGCATTCCTCAGCATGATCCCCAAGGAAATACRAGGCATGGCCACCATTAGAAGAAGCAGTATTGTAGAAGGCATATTGCACAGCTAGCCAGTTCGTTTGGAATAAACTGCCCTCAAAACCATCCGTGTATAATCAGTCATGYCTCCCATTTGGTTACCCTGACGAGTTAATGTTTTATCCCCAGGCTGCGATTGGTGACACGAGCTACAGACACGCGAAGGTCTTTCAGCGGCCTCTTGAATCAGTGTTCTAAGTCTCTCCTATAATAGGTCTCTTCACACAGCACCATCGATGTGAAATGAAGAAGAGTTTCCAGGTGAGGACTGCTTTCCCAGACTCTTGCACCTGGCACTTGCTCCAGTAAACCTGGTGATCCTTGGAAGAGACTCGAGGAGGAAAATAGGGACAGCACACGGCTGTGTGGGCAGAAAACCTCTGTGCCAGTGCTAGTGCAGTGAACATCAGAGGGCAACTGATGGGTAAAAGACAAAAATACCCTATGGTATTTTATATGGTATGGCCTGTGTGATTTTTGGAGTTATACAACTTAGTTTGGTTTGGATTTGATAGCACGTAGTTTTGATTTAATTTAATTTTCGAATGTGCTTTGCATTATTTACAATCCGGTCAAYAGCCTGTGCTTAGAGGCAAGGAAAACATCTCTTCTCTGGGAAAAGAGATACTTGCATTTGGATTAATATGTGGAGCAGAAAAAACAGTCTGCCCTGCAGATCTGCTAGGAAACCACGAAGCCCGGCAGGAATGAGAACTAAGAATACACTTTCTAGCCCGGCTTAATTGGATTTGATCACTAAGTTTGAGCGCCTGCAAGCCAGCTGGGTCTGGCAGAGTCAGACAGTCTGGAGGCCTGCGTCTCGTTCCCCGGGGTACATTTCCCTCGGCTTTGACGCAGTCTCTGGAAGGTGAGGATCTGAGCTCCGACTGCGCTCGCCTCACACGTCCCTGCCAAGGCTTCTTGAGCCTCCTCGGGCACTTGTGTGCACAGGAGGCCCMAGATCTCACCTATAGCTGAGCTCTGCCAAATGAAGTGAGGAGTAAAGGTGAGAAGAGGCTGTTCAGACACACATCCTTTAATCCTAAGCAGCACTGGGTTTGGGCTCTATGCAAAACAGTTAACTCCTCAATTCACCCTTTACATTTCTGGAAGTCCCACTACACCTTAGAGTCCTAGAGGATGGTAAGTGTCATGAGAGAGAGGTAGCTGCAGYCAGGACTTCAAGGCTTCACAACCCAAAAGGAACTTGTGGGCTGACGCAGAGACGCTTCCCTGTGGTGTCACCAGCTGTGGCGACAGGAGCAAGGTCTACAGAGCCCGCTGAGACTTCTTTGAAGCCCATGTGTTACTTATGGAGGCATGAGAAGCCTCTCCGGCTCTAGCTGGAAGAGCTCTTCCTAAAATGTGCTTCTAGAAGACGAAATGGGCTTCCTAAAGCGCCGCGTGTCTGCCACAGCAGCGGCCTTCCTAACAGCACAAGGAACATGATGGCTCTTTCCCTTGCCTGCTAGAATTTTGCACGTTGCTTACCCTCTCTAGCAGTTTTTTCCTTGGCTTTCTGTATCGCAGATACTCGTGACCATTGGGTTGTTTCATCACTTCCCTTTCTGCTTTGAATAGCAGTGACAGTTGCTTGTGGTGAAGGCAGCTGGTGCTGGATCCTACCAAGGTTGTGTGGAGACAGTCATTGCGTGAGGACTCGAGAGCASCGGAGCTGGTAGCACAGAGGAGGCCAGTTCACGTGAGTATAGACATGTGTACGTGGCCGCTAGCAAAGCAGCTTGCCAGCTCTTACCCCAAGCGGGGCTGGAAGGCATTGAGACTGGGCCAAACAGCCCTTGAGAGACCCACGTTTCTGGCAATTATTCCTACAGGGCAGGTTCACGTTCATCTCCCAGGTATCGTTCAGTCTCCACGTTGGCCAACCCCTTCTTCACACGAGCAGGAGCTCAACTACAGGCTTGGTGCTGGGGTTGGGTGTAGAGGTTGCGGGTAAAGGCTGCAGTTGTGTCAGGTATCCAGGACAGGAGCTAGAGCCTTGGAGGCCACCACGTCTCGCGTCCTGGGAGCCGACCTCGCCGTGTGCCGGTGACAAAGGGAGTGGGCTGTGAAGTCTGGATTTTGGGTGCCGGGAAGAAACTTTCCCTTTGCGCCCAGGATGCAGGCAGAGCTTAGGGTATTACTTAATTGGAGGAAGTTCAAGATAGCGAGGAGGAGGGAGGCTCTGAAAGGAAGCGTGCGGTCAAGTGGTAAAACCCGAGCAAAGGAAGTATGTGATATCCAGAAGGGATCAGGACGCTGATTGTATCCACATGTCACAACAGAGCAGAGAGAGAGACAGAGCTAACTCAGACATGAACAGATTCAGCTGCTGCTTTGGGAGACCCCCAGGATGTCTCCCACTGAGATCTTCCTCCCTCAGAAGTGGGACTTCATTTCTGTAGGAGCGCTCTCTGAAGCCTTCGTATAACCCCTTCGCCAGAAGCTTTCCCAGGCTGCTCTGCAGACTGCAGATGATTGGAGTGGGGGAGAGACAACCAGTTGATCGTGGCAGATTGTAATTCAGCTTTCAGCTCCTGACTGTTGCTTTTCCCCTTTTCATCTTCATGATGTCTGCAGGGCTAAACATCCTCTTAGGAGACGGCTCGAGAGGGTTATCCCATCGGAAGCAGAGGAACCAGCTTTCCTATTCAGTGGTGGGACTTGAGCCAGGAGCTCCAGGGCTCCCTTCCTGCACATCAGAGAATCCAACATGAAGGGCACAGCATTACACCGCAGCCTACACTATAGTTCCATAACACAATATACATTTCTCTTGTAGTCTCTGAACTTGCATTCCCTGTTTCTCATGCCCAAAGAATAGATGGGAAGGCAGTAAGGACTTGGTAAGACCTGCAGCGGGAAGGGGTCGAGCCTTGGCTTCCGTCGTGGAGCTTCCTCAAGCAAATTCTGGCAAAATTACTTAGTGAATTGTCAGCTATATTTTATTTTTAATGCATGTTAATGAAAAGCATCCCAAAGAATGGTGCATTTCGAGCCCTGCACTTGCCCTGGTGGAATTGGAGGTGTCAGAGAGCAGCTGTTACCTTCACTTAGAGCTAGATAGAAGCAACTTGGAAAGCTGTAATCTCTTCCATTTCACTTGAACAGTTTGAATAGTCTTTTTATCATTTTCTGCATGAATCTTAAACCCTGAAGCATAAATATAGCTTTCAAATTTGTTGCCCTTATTACGGTTTTCACCAAAAAAAAAACAAAAAAGGAAATATTTATAAATATCATCAGATAAAGAAAGCTTTGAAAAAATACCAGCAAGATTACTTTTTAAAATTAGCTTGGAGCAAGCTGTTGTGTTTCAGAGAAGTGCATTAGGAAGCCCAGTACATATATTTGTATGTCCATTTTCTGGAGAGTAAAAAGATCCCCCATGTTTGTGAATTGGCAGCTGTCACCTACCTACCTCTGAGGCATCTCTCACTGATGTAGCTCTTCCAGACACAGGTGATAAAACGCTATTTAAAAGCTATTTTTTTTCGGTCACACTTCCCAATACCACCCAGAAGGAGCAGGAAAGCAGTTTTCAGCAGTGGTAGCTRCTGAAGACACATGCACTAAAGACACGTGCTGGCGAGGGAAGCAAGGACACAGAGGTGTGATGAGAGATGCTGTTCTCTGCTGCGGAGCGCTCAACTCACACGCCGGTTACGAGCCAGGACTGGCAACGCCAGCCTAGACACACGTGCATGCGAAGCAGAGAAAGCTGCTTGCAACCTGGCCTTCTCTGGCAGCTGATGCTCTATGGGTTCCTTGATGCCTTGGTAAATCAAAGGATTATTTATTGTTTGCACAGAGGAATGGAGAGGTGGGCTGCTTAATGTTCTGCTAGGTCTGGGCCCTGCTGAATGTAACTTTATCACCTAGGAGCTGTTGGCTGATTATTGCTCCTTGGCGAGTGCTGTCCCTTTGCTTCGGGCTGGCCTCCAGTGTGGGAGGAAAATGCCTATTTGCCAACTTCATAGAGGCTTTATAAGAAATGTTGGTGAGGCCTTGAAGAGGCAGGAAACATTTATGTACCAGCATGTGATAGTCTTTTTATTTTCCCTGAAAACTTTTAGGGACAGGGGTCCCTGTGGCCCTTGGAGRATTTTGTTGCTTTTGATGAATGATTGGAGCCTGGCCCGCTCAGTTGAGTTACACTGAGTGCTGATCTTCTGGATCATGGTTTGGATTTCGTGCTCGTAGCAGAAGAACACACAAGAAGGCCCCTGGTAACTAGGAGCAGCTGGTGGAGCCAGGAATTCCTCCGAAGGGCTTTCTGRCAGCCACATTCCTCCCTTCAGTTCACATATCAGCTCTCTGAAGTAATTTTTCTATCAGCACCTCTGCGCACGGRTGATGTGTTGCAGCATTGGCCACCRCTCAAAGCTGTGTTTGTTCCTCGCTGCCAATTCCAGGTGATGCCACYGRGATGTGGTCTATTCCTTCATTACCAGGAGCCTTTAGGTGCTAAAAGTGCTGGCAAGTCCTGGACAGCTCGGGTATCAGAAAGGCAGCTCAGGGGAAAGCAGGAGCCTTTATTTGGGCTGAGAACTTGCAGTTTCGTTCTGTGTGCTTCAGGAGCCTCCTGAAAGCCTTATGTACAGTCTCTGTTCTCCCGRGCTGTGCGGTGCTTGGCTGAGTGTTACGGTTTTTAGCTTTTAAGGCTTTGTGGAAGCTGCACTTTCAACGGGCAGTGAATCAGATCAGATCAGGTGCTAGAATCAGATGAGCAGCAAGGGAGTTGCACTGACCAACTCCTCGAGACTAAGTAGAGTTGAGCCATCGAAAGCCTTCAGAAACTTGATTGAACAGGTTTTGAAGATAGAACAGCGTCTCAAGACGATGTCTCAGATGTGTTACTCAGCTGGTAAGACTCACATGAGTTTTACCAAGCACTGACACTTTTTTTTGCTATATTGGAAATCAATGCAATAAATACAAATATTCCGCTTACTTGTAAACAACCGGAATATTTTTCCGGAGGAAACCACCTCAGAGTTGCACAGAAGTCAATAGATAAAGTTATGTTACATTTTTAAGCCMTGTGCAGGGGAGTGAGACACCCCCAGCACTTGAGTACTGGGTGCAGGAGGAGGCCATGATGGGCGTTTGCAGCCCTGGAAGGTGCCCCCCGGGGCAGCGACCCGGCTGCTGTTGGGAGCTTAGTCAGGGCGGCAGTACTTAGCTGCACGTTTGCCCAGGGCTTTCCAGGAGCTGCTGTTCAGGAAAATGAAATATTCTCTCGTGTTTGATGCTGTCACCTTGGCCTTCTAGGCTACGTGCTGGAGCTCTCTCTGGATGCCCACAGCCACGTGCCCGTTCTCGCACTGTCCAAGCCTACAGACACCCAGGCTTTSCTTTCTGCACTTAAGAGAGTATCCTCCAGACGAACACAGAAAGGGAAGCAGAGGCGCGGAGAGGAAACAAGGCACGTCCAGCCACAGAAGTCAGCAGATGGAAGSAGGGACACGTTGCTCCCCACTTTCAGTTCCTCAGAGCTACCGCTGCCCACGGCAGCGCTGGCTTGAAGGRTTCACGGAACCCTCGCTTCCTTTTTCCATGTTGCCAGAGGGAGATATGTCCACCAATTTTATATTCCAGCAGCTGTGACATCCTACTTTGAGGGGCAGAGAGGGGCCTGTGAGGTTTCTAAAAGTGGAAAGCTATTTTTTTCAACATAGGTTATCCTCAGCAATCTGCACTTCGGGATTGCAACTCTCCCCTGGGAGTGAACTGCGCAGGGTAGACCCGGAGTGACTGCAGAAACTTGTGCTGAATGCTCAGAAGTCCTTAGAGCTCTGCCGATTTATACCAGCTGCCTATTTGATTAATGGGTAAAAAGTGTTTTATTGGAATTTTCTGGTAAAGTAAAAATATTTTGAAATAGTGCTTTTCTCACATTGAAAAGCGAAATAGAAAGCCGCCTTTTAATTTTCATAAAATTCTTTTCCTGCATGATCCACGGGAAAAGAGAGGAAATGTGCCCTTTGTCATTTCTGCTTTCTGTGTCTGAAAAATAGGACTCTGTAAGTCGTGAGACATATGGGAGAGCCACAGCTCATATGCCCGGCCTCCCCCTCTGTTCCTTCTCCCAAACAGTTGAGAGAGTAGGTGAAAAATCTTAATATAAAACCAAGATGGCTTTTATTTGTCTTCTCCTTTTGCTAGCCTTAGCCTTGGGTCAGATATACAGGCTGCTCTCTGTTGCCATTAAACTGCTGTAAAACCAAACAAAGAAAAGGGAAACGGAGATTAATTCACCTAACAACATTTCTTTTGATGTAAGGGAGGAGAGTAGCACCAGGATTTGTGATAAAATCTTAGGAGTTGGCCAGTTGAAATGAATTGCTGAAAAAGGACAGGCTAATGGTATTGTTTTACAGCACCATGAGTACAAGCCCTCTCCCAGTAACCCRGACAGCTGGAAAAAGTGGACATTTCCAGCAACCTCTTTTCAGCTCCTTTTATCATCGCTTCTGCTCTTTACTTACTGCACTGGTTTTGAGTTCTGGTACTGCCCGTGCCATTGCTCGGGCACAAGGAMGAGATGGGAGTTCATTAAAACAACAAATTAGAATAGAAACCTGCATTTAGCTATATTCTTTTAATGAGTTTCCTGATACCTCTCTCCTAACTACCTCTCCCAGTGATATTCATCCCAACGAAAGGTGCTGAGAAACCTCTTACATGGTTGCGGTCGAGCTCTTACAGACCAGTACAGCTCTCCTAAGTATATGGCAGCCACAAGGCAATAATATTTGACCACTGTTTTAAATAAAAGGGAGAAATCAGACCCTTCAGGGTCACAGTTCCTTCCTTTAGGCCTCTTGGCCACGTTCCTGCGCCCAGTCGGAGCCAYGGAAATGTTTAATGAGAGCCTCTCTCTTGGGTCAGCCCCTGTTGATGCCGGGCGTGCGCACAACAGTTTGCAGRGGCCGAATCTGCCGCAGGTGCCTTTTGGGTTTATCATACTGCAAAGGAAAAAAAAAATAAAAAAAGAGGAAAAAAGGCCACTGAAAGCTAGTGAGCTGACACGGCAGACGAGTTGCAGCCCCTCCGGAGTGTAAATATGTCTGCAAAACCATATTTAGACAAGTATTTAAGCACGCACTGTTTATTCCATGAGGAGACCGGCTGTTTTGAAGGGATTTCTKTTGGGTACAGGAACCTTTAGAGCAGTTTTTAAACAAAAGTCTGACGTGCTTTAGAGAAAGAAACGGTGAAAAGCCAAACAGTGTCAGTGGGAGCTGCTAATCTCTGCTGTTTCATGGGTGATGTTGTTGGATTCATTTTCCGCCCGTTAAAACTACTGAATACCTGGCAAGCCTCCACGGATGCAGAGAACCACAGGGGGAATGACAGCAATATTGGTGACTGTCCCTTCTACCCCRCTGATTTTCCAGGAAAGGGAAGCCTTGGCCAGCAGATCGGTGCAGGATGAGCGGCCTCCATGCACTGCCAGGGCTGGTACCTGTAGGTGGGGAACATATGGCTTCTTTTGCAGGCTTGGAGGCCGCTGCTGCTCTTGCTTTGGGAGGGGAGGCGGCTGCGCTGTGTGTGTGTTTGTGTGCCCACGGCCCCAGGAAGCCTCTTTGTGACACTGCACGCCGCTGGAAGGGGACAGCTGCCTCCTCAGCGGGGATCCGCTCCATTAAGCAGACAGGAGATTCTCCGGGGACGTTTTATTCCTTCTTGACCAAGCAAGCTGGCAAAAAGATTTTAAAAATAATAATAAAAAGGGGCACTTGTTTTCAAAAACAATCTAAAAATCCCCTGGGGAGAAACAAATTCAGTTTTCCGTCTGAAACACGCCGGGGATAGCTGTTCATGAGTATGGATTTGACGGGGGTGGGTTTGAATTTTGCCCTTGGCATTCTGGTTTGGGGCTCTCAGTGTTTGTGTAAGTAACATCCTTGCAGGAGAGGAGGGCTGATCCCCATGGAGCCAGTGGTGACTGGAAACAGTAGCTGTCCTCTCTGGAACTAGGCTGAGGTCTCCAATTCCTTTCCTATAAGCCGTGAAACTACATTCAGCCGAAATAAATCTGCCTAGTTCTGCACTGGGCTGCAATGAAGCTGCCACCTGAAATGCACCTAAAGCCTCCTCTCTCAGGTTGCAGGGCTTCTCCTCGCTCACACCGTCTGTTCTGCTGAAGTCTTTTGCAGCACATAACAGGGGGAGAAAATATCCCGCCCACCTTCACGGGCCAGCAAGCCCAGAGAAATCCGTGTGCTCGTCTCATCGGCACTTGAAAACAAAAGTTGTGGTTTGCGAAGCCTTTGAATGCTGCGCGCGTTGCTTGCGGGCCGAGATGATTGAACTCGCTCCAAAGGCTTCGACGGGGCGCAGTGGTGTGCCAAACATGTGGGCGGCTCAGCAGGTTCCCTGCGAGGCGTCTGGTGCGGGCGCCTCTTGGCTAACCGTCGCCTCGAGCTTTGGGCTCGGAGCYGTCGCCGCTGCAGGCTGCAAGGAGCAGTTTCCTCTGTGAAACCCTCCGGCGGGGTCGCCAGGGTTGGAAGCAAGGGAAGGGAGTGGCTTTTAAGCTAATATCTCATTTATCCTGTCAGCATCGCAGAGTGGCTTCACGCTGAGCGCGCACGTGGGGGAAGGAAGCCGTGTCTTCATAGAAACTGTCACTTGAATCATGCAGAACTGGGTGGCTTTCTGGGTTTGATAGGCTGTTAAAAATGAGAATATTTTGTCCTCGCGAGACCTGTAGCGGAATAAAGCTCCCCTCTTCCAGTCCAGCAGTTTGGGAAGAGCTTATGGATATTGCACAAAACACAGAATAATAATGATTTTCTAACATAGAAAAAAAAGGGTCGCTTGTGGCTTTGGGAGGAGGAGGCTCGTTTGGTTTTTGTTTGTTCCTTTTCAGAAAACTTCCTTTGTTTCTGTGTGCTCTTCCCCGCCATTTCCAACCCGCCCCCCCAGTCTGTTTTTCATYGCCCGCATCCCGGGCCTGTCGCAGCGCACGGGGAGGCGTTCAGGGCCTCCCTGGTTAGGGATGAGGCCTCGCCGTCTGGACCGACAAAAGAGGGGGCAGCTCCCCAAGCAGACGAGCTGCTGCCGCCCTCTCCCCTCGCGCGGCCCCAAGCATGGCGGAGCTTAGGGAACCAGCGGCTCTTGGTCTGCCTCTGCGCGGGCAGGCGGGCGCAGGGGCTCCTACCGCGCATTGTTATTCAGCCCCTTAAACCTGTGCCAGACTGTTAATGTCTTAATGCTTATTCAAGTGGCAGGGAGCGCTGGCAGATGCCAGCCTAAATGGGAGGCCGGCCGTCTGCAAGGAAATGGCTCCCCATTCAGCGGGAGAGGCCCGGGCTGTGAGGGAGCTGCTTGCCAGGCCGCAGGCCCAAAGGAGGAGCGGGAAGAGAAGGTGGGGGTGTAAATGGTGCTTGATGCTGGGGGTGGGGGAAAGCCTCCAGCAACCTGAAATTGGGAATTAAATGGAAATAAAGCACCCCAGATCCCATTTTCCCAATACTACAAGAGAGGCTTGCGAAGGTTAAAGCTGAAGGCGGCAGCACTGACACAGTCATGCCCCTATGGGGCCGTATTGCGGTTCCCCCTGCATCTCTGCTCCACACACCCACTGTCAGAAGGAACTTTTGTCCACAGATTGAAAAAACACTAGTGCAAGGCATTTTCCTTCCATCATTGTAGCCTGCTTTGCCGCTAGGAATAACTCCCGGGAGAACTGTTCCTGGCAGCCAAAGGTGACTTGTGGATCAGCATTCGCTTTTACGCTTGGTGCTGGATGTTCTGTTAAACACATTGCACCTCTGAAAATGCCCCAGGTTTTTGCATCTTGAAGACAAGGTTGAATGTGTCAAATTTGCAGGCAGTTGTAAGACTTCGTTAATCAGACACTTTGGGGGCATTTTATATAAATTAGGAAATCTGACTATCCCACTCTCTAGAGCTTGTTCTTTTGGGTTCAGTCAAGTAGAGGCCATGAAGAATGCAAGTGTTTGCAGTGAATAAAGAACTTTTCCTCTTAGATAAAAACCGTGATTAAGCCCTACTGGGCTGATACCAGCTTTACTCACTTCATCTGCCTGCGTCTAAGGGTCATCAGAGACAAGTGGAACTTATACCCTGAGCTCCACGTGCTTGGATTATGTTGAGCTTTGTAAAGCTCAACAGTTCTGTCAGTTCCGTTCACATGGGAGGGCACCGAGGGGCCACTCTCTGGTTGCATACACCTATGCCTATATCATCTATGGTSTATTTACAAATATATTAGTATAGGCAAAATCCTGACGTCAGTCATCACAGCGAGTGCTTCCACACCGCAGTCACATACAAGAATTCAGGAAGACTTTCAGGAAGCGGTTTATAAACCGCCTCAAAGGAAGGTGTTGCTGCTCGTGCCTGAGAGCTGACGTTTCATCTCCCCCATAACTTCAGCCTTATCTACTTTAGTCACAGATACCTCAGTGTGGCGCTGGCCGGTGCCGGCGAAAGGTCGGGAAGATGAGCAGTTAGATAGGGCGAACGAGAGCGCCGGGCTGGTTGTTCCTTCACCGTAGGCCAGAGTTGTGTCGTTACAAGCCCCTCGGTGCTGTCATCTTCACTGCTTGCCTCACGCCAAGGTTTCACAGGGGAGAGCGGGCCTGAGTGATGCCTCACACGGGAAAGCCTGGGGCTGCGTGACCCACAGCTCAGAGATGCTTTCGGTGTGATTTCAGAGGGAAAACTGCCATTAATCAAGGAGGTCGATCTTTTCCCCTCTGGGCCCCACTCAGGGCAACAGCGAGGCCCRAAGCTGAAGGGTTTTCCAGAACTGATCTTCCATGTTAGACAGAGGTTGTGACCAAGCTAAATGACAGAAATACCACGGCAAGCTCTGAGGTGGGGAAAAAAACACTGATTTGGATCCCTCTTTATTCCAGTTGCTTTGCAGCCTCTGCAGTATCAGTGTATGGGCTGCCCAAAGCTTTGTGACAGTTTATTTTCCTTCAAAAGGTAACTGTAACAAAAAACAAACAAACAAACATAAAAGGGAGTACTAAACCCAGAAACAGAAGCAAAACGATGGATTTTTATCCACCACCATTTCAGGAGAGGATAACACATTTGAGCAGCAATCTGCAGTCAGCCTGTAAATGGGCATCTGCCATGGAYGATTTTAGCTCAGATTGGTCATGTTTTGACAAAGCTGTTAACAGCAAAAACCCTAAGTTGTTTTACAAAAATAAAATGCTGCGCCTTAGGTGTGGGCAGTGCTGTTTCTGCCCATAACTTGAGCTCTCTGCTCAAGTCATGAGTGTTGCCCTTCTCTTAATCCCCCACCCACGTTCTCTTGCGCTGCCACCCSCCTCTCTTTGCCTCTTTCCGAGCGTGCTCGAATCCTCCTTTGTCAGAACACTGAAGCATCTCCTTAATTCCAAGCCTAACCGCAAGGCCACATCGGTGATGCGCCGCATGGAGGCCCCTCATCGAACTGCTCACCACGTGAATTGAATCTGAAGCGATTCCTGCAAAAGCCAAAGAAGCTGCCGGTTCTGGGACCTGGGTCGGCAATTGCTGCCACTTCTGCAGGTGTCCCCGTGGTTTCAGCAAGTYCCCTGTGTACAAAATGAAACAGGCCGGCTGATATCGCCAGCCTAATGCCTTAGGTTTGAATCAGTGACACATGTGACTTCAGGCTCAAAATCCTTTCATCCGCCCGTATCAGGAATACCCTTTGCATGTGGATTTTTTTTTTTGGAGAGTACTTTCTGAAATGCCAAATATATTATGCACTCCCTACTTTAAATACTTTCTCTAYGGTGATTTAAGTGCTACTTTTCATTTGCTTTGACCTTCCCCCTGCTTAAAACCACAGGTTAGTTTTGGCAAGCCTTAATAGCTCTTAAATGATTTGTAATCTGTTTGTAATATGGTCCTAGTTAAGGTTCCATATGAATAAACATAGGACTAAAATGAAACCTGATGTCTTCCTGCTTTACGCAGTCAAGTGCTACAGACCACAGGGTAAGGGTTTACATACTTACCCATCAGCAAATATTAAAATAAAAAGCTGCTCTCAGTCATTTCTTTTCAATTTTCCTTCTTTGATGGTTCCCATGGAGTTTCAGCTGATGGTTTCCCATTGCTCTAGCAGAGAACTGTCCAAACAGTTGCTTGCTGAAAGAAAATAGACTATTCTGCTTTCCTGCTTACCATCCAACGCCCTTTACCTGCTTTACCAGCACTGACTCTGTGCTCCAACCAGTATGAGGCTCCTGGGGAAACTGAGGCAAGTGGTTTCTAGTTTACAACTTGGACAACACAGTTTGCCTGGAGCACTTAGCGCAAGCAGAGCTGGATGGGTCAGGATAAAGCCAGGATGTAACTGCATAATAATCAATGCAGRCGCAGCGTCACACATAAACTCACCTGCAATGTGAGTTATCAGGTTATCGCCCATTAGTAGTAGGGCACCAGCAGATGTTTTTTGTCATAGATAAAATGTATTTTCAAACAAAAAGTGACCGTGGAAGCACGAAATGGGTCCGTATCTCAGCTCCACATAGGTCCAACAGAAGTGGCTGCAACTTCTAAGTGGGGAGAGCAGTGGGTTGTGTTAGCTGCAGCGAGATTTTCAACCAGAGATTTTTCATTTATTGTCAATGTTCCAAATTCTAGTGACTCTTCTCAAGCCTCCTTGCCTCAAGTGACTTACTGACATGGAGTACTAAGCTTGCTTTCGTTCTCCGGAACTTCTAATCCCTGCATTTTGGAGACTGACTGCATAGTATGAATATGCTAACACAAAGCTACTCATCATCAAAAAAGGAACCCAAATTACCTTGAAAAATACCTTCAGTATTGAAATTGTGGCAGTTAGCCTCCTGCTTCAGCACTTGGCATTTGCATTTCAACGTGCTGCTTCTGGAATCGATGCGAAACCCGGGAGCCCTGTTGCAATTAGCTTGAGCTGTAATTTTGTCTATTGGCCCAGAGGTTGCTAGTGACTGCTAGATGCAAGGATGTTTCCTCTCCAGAAGTGCAGTGGCTTGGGAAGGAAAGCGTTCATCTGCGCGTGAAAAACGGGAAATATATTTGCAGTCCACGGGACTAGTGGGTATCTCTACTGTGAGAGAGGGTGCTGTGTTAGAGCTCAGCCTAGATGCCAGTTTTCAAGCCAACAAGTCCAGCTTTGGGACCTCGAACCTGTGGTTACTGGGCATCACTCTAAGTGGGTTAATCAGTTCCCATTCTTTTTTTTCTTTGCTTTGCATGCACATTGGGCATGCCCTGCTGCAGAAATGTTGACTCACAGCTGTCTCTCTCCTACCTCCTTTCAGCCCCCGATCTCCTCTGAACTCCTGCCAAGTTACTCATAATTGTTTGTGCTGCTCCAAACGAGTCCTGAGCGCAGCCAAGCGCAGCAGGCGAATTATTTTTTCTTGCTTAACGTGATACTGGTGTCACTGGAGCCCCGTGAGCGGCAGCCCTGGCCAGGCTTGCAGCCGGGCAGCGCTGCTGATTCAGAGGCCGCGTGGTGCTGCGTGGGCCAGCCCCGCTCTCCCTGCCAGCAAAGCCGCATTCGGGCTCTGCCCTCCGCAACTTGCACCACAAGAAACCAAGATTAATGTGTCCGCGTGTGCAGTGACTTCAGTGACTTATTTCCACCGCAAGCGCAAGACGGTATCTGAAAATACCTGGCAAGCAGGTTTGTGTTCAGGTGTAAGGGAGGGGAGCAAAAGGAAAAGGGGGAAATTCTTGCTCTCTGGATGAARTCTAAATCACTTTTGATCAGATTTTATGTCGGTGTGGCAACAAGAACTGTCTTGCAACGAGAGCTGAAGGGATAAAGAAAATGTAAGCAAGAAGATTGGATATGCAGCGCTGTCCCCTGACATAACCCACCCGCGTCGGAAAAGGCCTAAGGGGCTYGTGCAAGGGCTGAGACCTCCGTGTCCCTTTGGCAGCGGGTCATGCTCCCTGGAAGCGACGCAGCTTCGTTATTCCGTGCCGTGATGCTGGGCGAAGGGGCAGTTTCTGAAAAGGCAGCCGCGTTTGGGTGCCTTGCAGGCTGCCTCTGGGCGCCCGAGCGAGCTCGCGCACGCTGCACGTCCCAAAAGGGAACTGTGTGGGCAAAGGGTGTTTGCAGGGGGTGCGGTTTGCTCCTCTGGCATCTCTGCTGAGTTAGTCTAAAACCAGGCTTTAATGCGTTCCCGTTTACAAACTGAATTTAGAGCAATGGAAATGCAGGAGGGCAGGACAGTGCGACTGCCCCCAAAGCCCACCGACCCAAAGCAGCGCGGGGTCCGGCACTCCTGTGAGGGCCGTGGGAGCCAGGGGTTGTTGCTCAGAAACGTTTTACTGTTTTATTTCCCTAATGAAGCAGCAGCTACACGGAGCCGCTCTCCCTCCAACTCCTGAGCGCTGAGCGGCCTTCACTGCAGCCCCCGGCTGGCAGCGGGGCAAGGGCCAGGCTGGCGCCGCGCACCCAGGCCGGGGGGTCGCTCCTGCCTCACTGGGGCCAGGGGGCCGGGCCGGGGCTGGGGGCCGGGCCCGGGGGCGGGCAGGGGCTGGGGGCCGGGCCCGGGGGCGGGCCGGGGCTGAGGGCCGGGCCGGGCCCGGGGGCGGGCCGGGGCCGGGCAGGGAAGCGGCGCGGCGCGGCGCTCCGCCCGGCCAGTGCCGGCGAGGCGGCGCTGCGGGAGCCGCGCGAGCGGAGCCGCGGCGGGAGCGGCGCCTCAGGTACCTGCGGGCGGCCTCCGCCTGCCCCCTCCCTGCGAGCCCCGCGGGGGGCTGGGAGGGCTCCCACCTCCGGCGCTTCCCCCCTCGCTTTCGGCTCGCGAGCTCGGGCTGCTCCCTTGCAGGGGCGAGCGGAGAGTCAAACGGGCCGGCCGCGGGCGGCTGGGGGCTCTCCCAGCCCCATTCCCTGCGTGCGAGCGGGAGAGGGGGTCCTGAGGCTGCGTGGCGTGAGCCTTCCCCAGGGGTGACCACCCCCAGGGGCTTTCCCCGTTTGCCTAAATATCTGTTCCGCCGGTGGGCACTGTCTTCGGTGCTCATGAGCCGCGTTGCTATCAGGGGGCTGCATGGATGGGGTCCGCGGGTGGGACAGGTCGGGGGGCTGAGGCCAGAGCCTGCCTACAGGCTCGTATTATTCCAGGGGTCTGCTAGGTCCGGCCGACGTCAAACTTCGGGTCAGCGTCCTAAGCACGGTGGGCACGGGGGCGATGGCAGCCGGGGGGCAGAGGGAGCGCAGCGGCGCGGTGCCCCTCGGGTACGCGCAGTGCGCTGGGCTGGGGCCAGCTGGGAACGCGCGCAGCCACAACAGCGCGCGCTGCCTTCCTGTCCGCGCGCGCCCGCAGCTAAATATAGCGCCCGGAGCTAAATATAGCGCCGGGGGGCGAGGGAAGCTCTCCGGATGAGTTCCTCGAAGARAGGGGAAGAGGCCTGGGTCCCCTCAAAGCAGGAGAATAGCCTGGGAAATCAGAACAGGGCGATGAACAGTTACCCGGCGCATAGGGAGCTGGCCGTCCAAGCCCTGATAGCCGAGACTTGGTCTGGTCTTGAAGCAGGCGTGGGGAAATCGCCCCGTTAAGCCAGACTGAAATGATCCCCTCTGGCTTTTCTTGATCTTTTGTAAAAGAGCAAAGAAAGTAGTAGTTGACTATGGGTTAATCCAGCAGCAGCACCACATGCAGGTTAAAATAGTTTTTACATGGGACAACACATCTCTGTGGTCTTAATAGCCTTTTTCTAGTGTGTTTCTGAGGGGAAGTAGAGCGTGTTACCCGTGCCACAGTTCCCTGGGCTTTCTAAAYGCTCTCCATGCAAGACATGTCACCTGTTCTGTGGGTCGGTGGCTGAGCTGCTCTCACACCACTGCACAATCCCCAGCACCGTGGGACGCTGGAGTCCCATTGGCAAAGGAATGGAAACGTGGGAGCCTGTTTGCACATCCCGGAGCAGCTGGAAGGATGTTTTGTCTTGCGCGGGATGCTGAACGCGGGGACCGTAGCAGGGACGCGTTGGGGCGCTCAGCTTTCCTGGCTATTGAGCACTAGGGRTCGCAAAGGGAGGAGCTATGGGAASCTATGGATTTAGCCCCCGGAGCTTTGCTTTCCAGATCGGAAGGCTTAGCAACTTCTTCCACTGCCAAAGTTTGCAGCCAGCTTACACTGGGATGCTTGAGCTAGTGCTGGTTTTACCAGAGCATCGTTACACCTGGAAAACTGCCGGGAGTTCTTGTCAAATGATTTGGAAATGGGGRAACTCGTGGTGCTCCTTAATCCTTGTGCATCCTTGATGTAAATGTGCTGCCTTTTGCAGCTCTCTTCCTGTTCATTCTGTAGAGCTCCCTGCATTAGCAGCGAATGGGCTGCTAATTTGGAGGCAGAGGTATCAAAACTCCAACTTGAGCAGGGAAGATGTCCCGGGAGATGTCCTAGGAGATGTCCCAGGAAAGCAGGAGCGCAACAGTGCCGAGCAAGCACAGATAAATGCCGTTGGCTTGGCACAGGTTCGTGGGGCAGAGCCGCATCATCTAATGAGCTCTTGGCTGGAAAATGCGCTTGCAAACACCAGTTCCAGAGTGCACTTTGCAGCCACACTGGGGGCCTTAGTTACTTTGCCAACAGGTAGCAAAGAATCTACCTCGAGTTAAAAGCCACTGTTAATTTTTCCTTTATTAGAGCTGCTGTGGGAGGTAATACTAAAAAAACAGCAGCAACAACAACAAAAAGGCCTAAATTACTGCCACGAGGAACATACAAGGGTGACTCCTGTAATTTTCATTGGAAAATGGGCAGGACCATGGAAGCAGTAGAGCTTTGTCTTTCTAGGTGTCCTGGAGAAGCTCTGCATGACTCAGATCCGCCTATTCTGAACATTTTGCATTTGATTCTTCGTTAAACAGCATCTTGTCCCTAGACTGAGAGCTTCTTCCTCAGGTTACCCTGGGATCCAATGTTCTCCTTGCATCTTGGCCTTTCTGAAAACGGGGCCTGAGAAACCAGATTAGAGCAAAGCGCCGAGCCTGGCAAGCAGTGACTCCGCGCTGACCAGCCTCCCGAGACACTCAGATTCRTAATTAATAAGGGCAGGGGACAAATGGGCTTGAATCAGACTGGGCAGCGGGGTATTTTCGAAGCTAATTGCTTTGGTTGGTGCAAGCTGGATGCTTTCTGTGCTGAGGCAATGTGCTGGCCAGGCAGGAGCTGCCCGTCAGGGCTGGGACATGATCCTCCCCTTGAACACCCTGCCGAGATTTTGCTCGCTGTGTTTATGATGCTCCTTTTACAACCCGAGCTGGAATGTGCTTGTTAAATACCCTTCCTGCTGGGTGTTTACTTAATAGGTGTAAGGGTTGGAGAGGTGAGAAGACTTTGACCCAGCGATCGGGGACCCCAACGGTCCACTGTGCTGAGCATGGGAGCTGCTGTCGAGTGTTAAACCTGGCAGATGTGTCAGCCCTGCTTCAACCGGGGAGAACAGTCTTTTAAGTCAACGTAGGAACCCTGTGCTCCTTGGGGCTTCCCAGGAAGCCAGTGTAGCTTGTGGGAGCCAACTCCGTTCCAGGTCTGTCCTAGCTCGAGCTTAACTCCTGTGCAGCATCCGCTAGCTGATTTGCTATCAGATATGTATAAATAGGTGTTCGTAGGTACATCATGTATGTATAAACAGGTGCTGCGCCTTCCTTACTGCCCAAATGGCACTGTCCTTATTTACCTTCAGCCTGTGCACATTACCTTATACTTTCCTTATGTGTTTTCTTGTTTTACTTTAATCAGAAGTATTTCTACTGCAAAGCCTGTCAACGTGAATTGCTCTCAACCAGCTGCGTGGCTGTGTCAGTAAAAATAGTGTTCTCTTCTGTACCATGGGGTGTTCAAGCCAAAAGCAGAGATTGTGTGAACCTTTTGCCACAAGCCAGCGTTTTTCTGGATTATCTACATGGAGAAGAGGAGATCRGTGATGAGGTTTTAGCTAGAAGCAGGTAAATGAAGTTATGTGCTGCTGTTAGCACTCCTGCAACTTGCTGTTGCCCGTTGTAGCCTGCCTGTGCGTTAGGATTAGGCAAGGGAAGGATGAGACACCGCAGGCTCCCGCAAAGGACCACGCATGGAGGTGGGCAAGAGCAACGGCTTCTGGATCCACGGGGTATCTCGCTTCAGTGATGTTGGAGGGGYCACCACGACGAGTGAGCTGCATGCTTAAGGCTAGTGCTCTGCTTCTGCCGTTAATATACTGGCCTGCACCTTCTTTTCCCCTTTTAAAAAAACATCTTGGAACTTAATGGAGGGAAATAACCCTACCCTAATCCCTGTTTGTACTCGCGAGGAGAGGAATGCGGTAATGAGAAACGGAGTGACTTGGCTAATGCCACGTGAGAAGTCCCTAACAGAGTCGGCAGCAGATCCAAACCCTTCTAGGTGCCAGGTCTAAGCTCGGAGCTGGTGCTTTTCCTGTTCCCCGTGGATGCCCGTGCGAAGGTGAAGCTGCCTGTCACTGTGACCTAGTTCAGAGCCACCCGGAGGCAGTGAACAAACAGATATGGAAAATTCATCCTCTGGCTGCAGTCGCTGGAGGTGGATGGTTGGGATTGCAGAGGTTTGTGTCCCACTGATAGGAAGTGGGTCCCATCCCCTGGCATTAGCCCATACCCTGTTGTGGGCAGTGATTCTCTTGTGATGGTCCCACGGGGCAAGTTGGCCACGTGAGCTTTGTGTTGCTTCAACTGTAAGGAAAACGGAGCAAAGGCTGAGTTTGAAGCACACGAAATGTGCCACGGAAATGACAGCCAGGGCGCTGATTCACCAGCGAGCCTGGCATAGCGCGGATGGCACCGCCGCCGTCCACCGCACCCCGCTGCTGCCCCGCCGGGCCGCCCGCCGTGAGTCAGCGGCTGAATCACCCCGTCCCCAGCGGCTGCTCGGAGCCCCGCGGCCCTGCTGGGGCTTCGCCTTGAGGCCGCTGCCTTCATCCCCGCGGCGCTCGGAGGCGTGAGCGCCTCTCGCTGTGCTGCCCTCCGGCCCGTCGCTTGCCGCTCCCCAGTGCCCTGTGCTCGCGGCAGGACACGTGCCCCGCTTCGGGGTGCCTCCGGGGGGGCAGCTGGGGCAGTGCCGTTCTCCTCTACCCTCCCTCCCTGCTCCAGGAAGGTYGAGGAACCCTAAGGGGTTAGCAGCGTGCGTGTGTTTCCTTGGCCTTTGGAGCTCGGAATTTTGCCCTGAGTCGTTGCAGCTGATTTCTTGGTGCCTCGGGGTGGCTCRGCCAGCAAACTGTGTTGTTACCAGTCATATTTGACCGCGAGTTAAATGTAACACTGAGAAGTGAGGAGCTCATGCTCAGCCTGTGCATTCGCTGTGTTTTAAATAAGAGGAAAGCCCATTTTGGAATTTTTCTAAAGGAAAATATATCCTAGGAGCTGAAGAAGAGCGGCTTGCAAATACAGTGCTTGTATCACTTGACTTCTGAACAGTTGTCCTCTGCCTTCCTTTCRCTCCCCTTCTCTTCCCTTAAATGTTGATAGGAAAGAGCAGTTTCTCTTGTCTGTTTTGGCGGCTCTGAGGCCTTTGTGCTCGTTTGTGCATTGAATCCATTCTGTCAGTCAGCGGAGCTCTGCGGGATTCMCTATGGAACGTGCAGCGGGCTGAACTTTTCCAGCCTCTTAGAGCCGTGTGCCCTGTAATTACCACTGTGCTCATCCGTCATGTCACTGATAACGAACGCTGATCTGGGCTGGCTCGTGTTCTACMCCTCTAAACCGGGAAAGAAATTCAACGTGGGATTATCCGAGAGACTTGCGAGGTAAAACAAACACATTTCTAGGAGGACAGCCCTGCCTGTGATGTAAAACTGCATAACAGGTATCCGCTTGCAGGGGTGCTGACAAACTGAGGAAAGTGTCAGTAAATTAACAGATGTTCTTGCAACTGAAAAGATTTGTCAAACGGTGACTCTTTATCCGTGATATCTACTCCTTGGGCCGTGTCTGTTGGGTTTCTAATTCCGGCCCTGTTGCTTTCCCTTTGCGGCTACCATCTCGGCCGCGTTGTGCTCGTAAGCCACGTGGGTCCTGAGGAATCTGGCTCGGCGTGCGAGGCGTTTAACCCGGGTCCGGGCTGAGTCAGGCCCTGCTTAATTCCTGCGCCAATGGTCTCGTGTCAGAGGTGGTGCCTCACACCTTCTCCCATCTTCAGCTGCCTCTGTTTCAACCAAGAGTGATGAAATGTTGAGTCTCCTTCCCCATTCCAGAGGAAAAAGCCCTTAATTGAGAAGCCCTCTTGATCTGTTCTTTGCTTACTTGAGTTTTCGTTTCCCTTTGCAATCTATTATTGCAAATATTGAAGCTCATGTCACTTCCCTTTCCAACTCCCATGCAAGGACAAAAACCATTCCTAGCCCTCTGCCTCTTAGCAAATACAAGCAGTAAGAATTATTCTCTGAAGCTTTCCTACAAGAGATGATACAGATGAAGAAACTGCGAATGAGGGGCTCAAGCCCTAGGGTCCGAATTGTGTGGCAAGGGAGGGTAAATCATACGAGAATGGCAAGGAGGAAAAGCTAAAGCAGTAATTTGTGTGCTGAGTTTCTGCAGCCAAGACACCTGAAGCATCGATTGGGGAGATTACAGCTCAAGCTGCATTGAAGATAAGAAATCCCAAACCTGTCGCTTCACCTTTCGGCTCCAAACCCAAAGGCTTTGCAAACAAAGCCAGTGCTCCCGGCTGCAGGGAATGCAGGGCTGGGCCCCGGGCCTCGCGTGCCTGGATCACGGTATGAAACGCTCTGCACTTTGCACAAACACCTCAGAAACACTTCAGATCAGGCCGGACTTTGCTGGTAGGCATCTAGTTCTAAACTTCCTTTCTATATGTTACAGCCAGGGCTCACTGGGGCTTGTTCCCGCTTCTCTAACTTGGCACAAACCGTTAAGATTCATCCCCGTTTCCCCCATTTTCCGAAAGCCCAGTTTTATTTCCGGCAGCTTTCTGGAGTTTGCAGGTTGACGGAGTTTGCAAGAAGTAACCTAGACTTCAGGTTTGCATCTTCTACAAGGAGAAGCATTTGGGGCTTCCTAACAAACCTGGGCGCCGTTCCTCTGGCTGCAGGAGCTCCCGGATGTGTCTGGGAACGATCCTCACGTATGAGAAGAGAAGAAGCAATTGGATGATGGCTTTGAAGGTGCCTTYCACGGTTCCTCCTGAAGCACTCAGTGGGAAGCAAGCTGCCCGTCTTGTTGCATGTGTCTTACAGGGCTGATGTGCAGGCCGAGCTCTTCAAGATAAATGAGAAGAGACCAAAGCAACACAACCTTCTACCCTTGCCAGTAGAAAACTGCCCATTTCTTTTGTYGCAGGGAACAGCAGTAGCAGAGCCAGGAAAAGATGTCAGTGTTCTTTCCTTACGGTCAGCTCTTCAACCTGAGACAAACCAAAACAAAAAATCTTGTTAAAAAGGGAGAGGGGGAGAGAGAGAGAGAGAGGTGTCTTGCATTTTCATCATAGCCAAAAGTTTTCGGAGTCCGATTTGCAAGTTCTAGTCTTAACACTCAGGGTATTTTTCACCTGAATCATTTTTCCTATTTCCTTTTTTTTCTGCTTCCCCCTTTGGAGAACGTTGTACCGCTGCAATTTAGCACTAACTGTAGTGCCCGAGATAGCTCTGCTCCAGCCTCTGCGGGCCAGACCCTGCTCCGTGAGCAGCATTTCACTTCCACTCGAGGTATTTTGAAGGCAGAGCTTGCTGTGGTGTATTTAGCTCCTGAGCTGGCCTACGGACAACAAAGTGATGCTGCTTTTTGTCTCCCCTTCCTTACGAAATGTAGCAAAAGAGTCAAGGCCAAGGCGATGGAACAACTGGGCTGGAAAATCACGTGTGTTCCCTGCGCTTTATTTATCTCCCTCCCCCTTGGATATCATCCCTTTTCATGGCAYGGGCAACGTGTTCTGGGTGTCCTTTACTTGTGAGTGAAATCCCCTCGGGCTGCACGTGGAGCTTCTCCTACGTGGTCGCTGCCGAGCGACTGCCCTAAGTGCACAGCTAAGAACTGAACCTGTAGATACTTCTCAGGATCTGAATATCAGGGTTTTGTTGTATTGTTAACCGTCAGTCTCTCTGTGATGGTTCCCGTGATTTTCTTCCACCTCTCGATTCAGGCATCTTCAGTTTGATTCTGGGTCAAAAAATGATTCGAGCACTTCTGGAGGTAATTTGCTGGGCTGCCAGCTAGCGGACTGCAAGACTTTAAAGAGATTTCATTCCCTTTGGGAATTAGTAATAAGAATTTCTGGAATTTCTGGATTCAGATCAACTCCTCTCTTTGTTTTCTTCTTACAGTGCCAGCTGTGATGTCAGGTGGTTCTGCAGGACCAAACTAGTCTTCTTCACCTGCCTTGTGGAGTATTACCTGGAAGGCCCCAGGGCTACAAATGTTAGGTGAGTGCCAGTATTAGCTCGCCTTTCAGCTGAAGAAACTTCACTTCCAGCAGCTGAAATGGCTTCTGAATTCCAGTAAAAACATTGTGGAATTGTTCAAGTCTGTCTTACAATTAAAACATAGTGACCTTTACACCACAGGAAAGCCCGGGAAATATTGCAGAGAGGAGTATCAGCTCCTTGCTAATCGTTTATTTCTGAACTTTGTGAGCCTTGTGAAGAGTCTGAAGGGCTTTTTCTTTCTCTGTCAGGAAGCTTTATCCTTGTGTGGCATCACGGTGTCTCCCCTGCCCAGCATCTCCTCTACCAGAACCTGTTTTTATTCAGCCCTGCACCGTGTGCTCGTACGCTGTGGCACGTGGGTTTATTTGGTCCTTCTCCCCTCCCAATTCGTGGGGTTGGAAGGAATCGAATCGCTGGTTGAACAGCTGCACAAAGTGACTAATGTGACTTTTCAGACACGGAGACCCCCCTCTCTCTCCCATTTTGATGCAAATATCTTCTGGCATCTCAAAAAAAAACCAGATTAGTGCAGGTCATGCAGCCCGGGAGGCTCTGTTCACTGTCCTCCCTCAACTCYGCAATGGAGTTTGGCTTTCTCTCATTGTTTACTTTCTGAATCCCTCCGTCTTGTGTTGGTTTGAATGCCCCCATTATTCAGACCTGCTGCCAGAAGCAGCGAGTCTTTGGCTCTCTATGAAGTGCTTTAGGTCCCCAGGAATCCAGCTAATAACTTAATAGCTTCTAGCTGCTCCGGAGATCCCGGAGAAGAGKGCTTTGTTGGGAGCTGCAGAGCACACAGATGGCCACATGCTCCTTATCTCCGGGCTGTCACATCACTGCTTGTTCTGCGCATCGGGAGCCTTYGCAGGCCGGTGCTCACCGAGGGCTCTGGCTTTCAAGAGCCTTTTTCCAAATAGGGTTGGATACAATGGGGAGAAAAGCAACAGCATCTGCACTTACAATGATGGCTCAGGGGCATTAAAGCTTTTTCCCGGGCGCACACCCAGGCCCTGCCAAGCCAAGCTTAGCAACATGTGAAAATTGTCTTTGGAATCGGATCGCCCTCAGCTCCTCGTTGTGGGGAGCAGTGGAAACGGGGGGCGATTGCCTTCCGAATGGGTCTTTCTGCTCCCCGAATGCGACTGCATCATTAGTGCTCATGGCACAGGAACTCTGGTAGTGGAAATGTAAATAAGTAAAAGCACGTGTTTGTGGCTAAAATTGCAGAGAAACCCAGCTAGCAGAAAAGGCTAACCCTATAACCCTTAGTTTCTTTAGCAAAYGGCCAAGACCTGCAGCAACCAGAAGGCAGGGGAGAGGGAAGAGRGGCAGAACTCGCCTCCTAAGCAAGCAGAGACATTATCTTTGGGCCTTTGCACATCCTGCATCTCCCAAAGAGCTCTTGGGTGGTCATTGCGCCCTCTCCACCTACTTGCTGACCTGGGTGGATGCACAGCCCACAGCAGCGGTTCATCTTTAGACCGCTTTTGGTAAAGCATTCTTACTCTACAGGCCCTGAGATGCTGCTTGATGAGAGGTTACTTTTTTCTTTTTTGCTCTCATTCTAAGCACATCTGAAGCTGGAAAACACAGGGCTGGGTTTTTCACCTTCTCTCCCAAAACAGAGGGAGGGTTTAGCAGAGCTGCAGCTCTCTGATCACCTGTACACTGACATCCCAAGTCTGTGCAGCCGCTCAGAGAATCAGTGAAGATAGCTGCTATTAGGTGTGGACTTTTGGCTTGCATCAGTCCTATCCCAGTATTACTGGGAAAGCCCGCAGCTGATTTAACCAGGGTGCCCGTGACTGCAGGTACATGGCTCTCCTGTCACCACATATGACCTTTTATTACAGTTTTATTTTCCCTTCTATCCCTCCACATTTGATGAGGGCTGCATCTGCCCAGAGCAACTTGAAAACAGCTCTGTGTCTCACTCTTGTGTAGCTGCTGTCTGGACTTTGCCCAAACTCACCCATTGATGCTGTGCCACATCCCTCAARGATTTTAGCAAGTTTGATTGCCAAAATTGCTGCCGAGATCCTTGCRCACTCCTCCTCACTCTTAACTTCAATCCCTTGCCTGGAATTTARCAGAAAGCACCAAGATGCAGATGAAGGGCACAGGCATTGCGACAGGTAGGCAGCGGCCGGTGGCCTTCCCTGAGAAACCTGCACAGGGTGAAAGATGACATGGCCAAGGCGTGAGACTGAGTTTCCTGGCGTGGTGCTGTGAGACCAGATCTGAGCTCCTGCATTATGCCTTTGGATAATGTTCCTGTCTCTCGTGTGTGTGTGTTTCCTCAGGAAAGGATGCCACAGACTCCTCCCTTCGCAGCTACTTTTGACAGCAGTGGATACAACAGGAACGTCTATCAGGCCAAAGAGGACAACTGTGGAGGGCTCAATTACCACGACAACAACCTCCTGTCAGGGTCTCTGGAAGCTCTGATCCAGCACTTAGTACCCAATGTGGATTACTACCCCGATGTAAGTCTCTAGACCGTACAAACTATCAGCTGTGCAGCTAGAACAGAGTGTGTCACATCCAGTTGCTGGAAAAGGGCTCCAAGTGCCTGACCAGCAGTGATCCAGTAGAAACAGATGCGCTCCATGTGAGCTTGCAGCACTCGAGTGACTTTAGAAGGCTAATTCTTTKTTAGTGCTGCTGTTACGTGTACAACCTTGGTGATTCACTTCTAAAGTAAGTACCTGGCGTGGCTGACTGGTTGGTGGTTGCACCACTGACCATTAAAAATCAGATAAGAATGAGAAGGCCTCAGGAGGCAGGCTGAGGGGAAAGGATGACCAGCGTGACTTGATGGGTGTGTTTAGTTTCAGGATAATGGGATTTCAATACATTTCCTCCCAGCTGCATTTCCTCAGCTCGACGTGCATCTTGTAKCTAGCAACTGAAATGTTAAATTGGCACCATGGTTTGGGAAAAAATACTGAGAGATGAGCAGCACTGGGGCTGCTTGTACAAAGTATGAAAGGATAGTGTGTGGTGTCCTGATGTTGGGCCAATTCAGCTCAGAAAAGATGGAGTACATGATAAAATCAAGAGAGTTCAATGCCCTGGCAAGCTGGCACTGGGCACCTTTTTTCCTCTTGTCTTCTGAGGCCTGTTTACTTGAACCAGACATGTAGCAGCAGACAGGAGTCTGTATTGTAAGTCTATATTMTGAGTAACTTGGGCTTGCAGCATGAATTAGATTGCCCTGTTGGCCTAGAAGGAGTTACATAATCTGGTAATTGCTCTTGCAAAAAGATTTACTACAGAGCAAGGCAGGATGAGCTGAAATGGTCTTCTGAGTAATTTCAGGTACTGAACTTGTTGGAACAGTGTGTACAAAAGGAGAACTAAACCTGCCCTGCCTTGTTTTGGTTTAATCTTGCATAACTTGGCCCCAGCACGAATAAATAATACCTGCTCTGGAGCTCTGACAAGCTGCAATTAAAAGGTCACTGCTGTGGTATTAGCACTTTGCACAGCCAAGTGAACACACGTGTTCTGGGGACTCCGAAGCATTGGGAACTGCTCTGTCAGAAATGCACGTTGAGGGAAGAGGAAGCTGATGGAGCCTTACCCCTGCGCTGTGCTTGCTTGCAGAGGACGTACATCTTCACCTTCCTCCTCAGCTCGCGGCTCTTCATGCACCCGTACGAGCTGATGGCCAAGGTTTGCCACCTGTGCACTGAGCAGCAGCGCCTGAGCGAGCCTGGCCTGGACAAGGTAGGACCTTGCAGGGTGAAGGAAGTTCCTCCTCTCCCGCTCCCATGTCTCCGTTCTGCCTGGAGCAGAAGGTCTCCGCTCAAGACAGTCCTCAGCCACAGCAGACAGACTGGAAACCTGACTAATTCTGCTGATTTCTCACAGTGTGGTGTGTTGAGAAGATACTGGGAGAACTGAAGCTAATCACTTTCGTAGTTGGTAGTTAGCCACAGGTTATGGAAATACTGGGATGTCTTGCATAGATCCCTCTGGATAATGAAGGGCAAAACACAAGTATAAATCTAAGGCTGTCAAATGACCTGGGGCCCAATTTCTTGGTCTGTAAGTCAATGCCAGTCTTTTCATTGGCTTCAGTGGCCTATAATCCAGTGCAGAATTGAATTAAGATGAAAAATTTAACTGGGCTTCATATCCTTWTGCTCCACAGTATCCTACTGGGTAGGAACTGCATTTCTTTTGGGTTAAATATACACGTTTTGCTGTTCCACGTAACGTTCCTCCTTATTATTTTTCAAATAGAACCAGATACGAAAAATAGCACCCAAAATCCTGCAGCTTCTGACGGAATGGACAGAGACTTTTCCTTATGATTTCCGAGATGAAAGGATGATGAAGAATTTAAAGGAGCTGGCCCAGCGAATAGCCAGTGGCGATGAGGTCAGTTGTCTGTGCACAGTGTTGTTGGATAAAAAACTATTACTTTAATGCTTTGATATTGCAGCCTTTTTGGTGTTAACGGTGCAGTAGGGCTGTGGGTGGTGAAGCTAAGTTAGTAAGAAGGTGCTTAGAGCAAAAAGTTCTGTCTGATACCTGGGCTTAGGGAAAAAACCACACAGCATAAACAGATCCTTTGGAAAGCACTGGATTTATCTTGTCCCTAAACCCATAAAGTAATTACGTATTGAGGCAGATGAATACCACTTTGTAGATGGTTACGTTTTCCATTTTTAGTGATTTCTGTTAAAAAGAAGCTAGGTATGAAGGTGGAAACCACTGCCTATCTCAGAARTCCCTGTCTGGGTGCATAGCTGCTTTGATCCCCATGAGCAGCGTTGGTTAGAATCAGGCCTCTGCTCTGCTCAGTCTATGCAGGAGTCATGGCAGGTTTGAGGAAAAGGTTTTATAGGAAAACTGAACCAAGACACATTTTCTTGAGCTTGAAGTGCTCAAGACAGGCTCAGAGCGTGGCTGTTGTGCCCCTCCCTCCAAAGGGAGCACGTGAAGAATCACTTAATCTTGCTAAGTCCCACCTCTCAGATASAAATAATGTTTCGTGGAGCTCTTTGGAAATATCCTCACGCTTAACCGTTGCCTGCCTTGAGAGAGAATTCAACCCAAACCCAAGGCTTATATTCACCTGGTGAAGAGGCAAGCAGGAGGCTTCAACAAGCAAACAGAKGATGTCTGCCTAGCCCAGGAAAATGACAAAAGATACTGGAGTGTCATGTGGAAGAACTGTAAACACAAAGGGCAGTTGCTAAATGGCATAATGCTCGCTGAGGGCTTGGTGTGCCTTGTATAAGCTTCTGAATAACAGGGTAGATGAGGCAGCAAACAGCAAGTTAACAAGCTTTGGTAGGTGAGCTTAGCTGGGAGGAGATGAGAATTGCTGCCAGGGGGCTGAAAAGCCCTTAAGAAACTATAAACACGGGTGGAAGAGAACAAGGCTAAATGAAATTTGGAAGCTGAAACACCTTCCTATATTCTGAAAGGGGGAAGGAGCAAAAGAAGAGGGGAGAAGGGAGTGAGCCGTGAAATTGTTTCGGCTGGGAAAGTTGGGTTGATGGAAGTAAAAACAGGGTGAAATGACAACCAGGGAAGATCGTCTGCAGTGGAGCTCCTGGCAGTGCAGCAAATCTGCACAGTGAATCTGACATCTGTTGAGGAGAAAGGATGGAGAAACTGCTGGGCAGAATGGAGCCACSTCGCTCTGACAGGGAGTTATAGATGGCTCTCAGCTCTAGCTCCCCTGCTAGACCTCAAGGCATCTTTGAAGTTTCTTTTTAGGGAAACGAGGAGGAAGCAAGTGCCGCGGGAAAGTGACTTGCGTTACTGGCTGGGGAACTGCTGGGGCAGCAAATGGCAACTTCCTCGACCTTGTTTTGCTGCAGATTGCTTGGATTTATTTGTGTGAGTCATGGCCTTGAAGGATCCAAAACCACAGCCTTTCCTGTTCTTGTTCACTGTGGCCCTTATATTTACAGCTCCTTACTGCACTTTCAGAATGCTTTTGCTGCACTGCTGTTAAGAGCTATCAGGGAGAGTCCAGGAAAGACCGTTCATCTTGACAGCATCTTCATAGCAGATGAGCCCATCAAAAACGCAGTCCTAGAGCCTTGTGACTTATTTTCTTCCCTCTGTCTCTCAACTTCATTCCGTTCCTTGCGTGTCTTTCCTCCTGTTTGCCCAGAGGGTCATGGTCATGAGATACTTTTAGATGGTCCTGGTTCCTTTTATCACTTGCTGAYGTGTGTTTCAATATACGTTTTTCGGAATCTTTTCATGTTGTCCGTTGCCTCCCATTTTCTGRTTAGTTCCCTCTAAACATTTGGCAGGCTCTTCTTCTGCAGAACAGGTGATAAGCACATGTGGAGTGACACCAAAGCCACGCTCTGGGTCCTGATCCCAAATGCATCCCAACAATTGCACAGATCTCTCACTTTGGTGCTTTTGGGTTTGCTTTTGGCTGCATGGAAACTCATTTGCAATATAGTGCTYAGCCTCTACCAGGTAGCAGTGGCTCCCATAGAGGACAGACACAAGTGACCATCAGCTGAAAAGGGTCCTGCTGCTCTCTCCACTCCCTATATCTGCTGTCTAGTCCTTAGAGGCTTTTCCTACCTAGGTGGGAGTGCCTAGATAGGGTACAGAAATAGAGGGACATTCTTAAAATGCCTCTTAAACTTAAAATACACAGCGAATAGCAAATGGAAGGTCTGTGGAGGATAAATTAATTTTGTTTTTACAGCTCAGGGTGCTGCATAGCTGCAGGAACTAGTAGAATTACTATAAAATCTAACTCAGGAGGTAAGTGAAACTAGTGTTGACTGACTCCTGAGAGAAATAAGTTCTATTTTCATCACTGAATAACCGTGTGTTGTTCTTTGTTGCTGTCGTAAGCAGTAGCAGCCAGAGTATTTTCATTTCAGGTATTTTATTAGGTGGTCAGTACTTAAGATACACTGACTGTATAAAATGAAGTATTTACTTTTTGTAACTCRGGCTAACCAGGACGTGACTGAATCCCTGATGCAATCAGTGTTTAAATGCTCCTTTGGATTCCTTTTGCTTTCGCTAGATGCCCATACTGCAAACTCACATACTCATCTTCCTATCGTATGCTGTGTATAACTCATATAGTTGAGCATTGACCAGAAAAGTGTTTCAGTTTGGGGAGTCACTCAGACTTTAATACGATTTTCTCATGTTTTGGGAATGTGTTCTGACCGCTTCGTGTCGTGGCAGATGTATCGGAAGAACGTCCAGCAGCTCCTGCAGAACCTGCTTCGGAAACTTGCCACTGTCAGCCAGTATGAGGAAGTCCTTGCAAAAATCAGTGCCACGTCCACAGATCGCCTCACGGTGCTAAAGAGCAAGCCCCAGGCCATACAGAGGGACGTAATCACAGTCTGCAATGATCCCTACACGTTAGCTCAGCAGCTCACGCACGTGGAGCTTGTAAGTGTTTCGCTTTCAACTGCAGTTTCGTCCCTCCTCTCCCCTCGAACTGCAGAGCAACGGCGAGTGTGACTTGGTTGCTTGTGTGCTTTATCCAGGAGCGCCTGAATTATATTGGACCAGAAGAGTTTGTCCAGGCGTTTGTACAAAAGGATCCCTTGGATAACGACAAGGTAATGGGAGGGGAGCTGCTGCAGTCCTGAAATACAGCCCTTAGATGCTAGAGCTAAGGGGATCGGTGTGCAGGAAATTCCAACAACTACTGAGGACCCGTAGAGATGAGCTTGGTAGTGAGATGTTCTAATATTCCTATTCCTCTTAAAAAATCTTTTTTTTTCTTGTGATGCTCCTTCTTATTGGAGCAGCCCAGAAGCTCCAAAGCTTAGCTTGCATTCTGGCCTTGCGCTGGCATTAAATCCACTCCGTTTAAGGTATCTCTCATTTCTTCTGATTTAAACTACAGCGTAACCTAATCCTGGGAATGATTTCTCCTGGCCATCTATGTGGCCTATAGCCTCAAAAATCGAGTTAAATTTTGGCTTTTGCATCACTCATTTTCAGCATCTCTTCTTCCTTTTAGTGAACAGACATTTTTTGCAGCAAACTGGCAAGAGGGGCAATTTGCACAGCGAGCACATGTTCCAAAAACTGGGCAGCGAGCTCCAAATCCACGTGAGATGAAGAGCAAAGATGCCCTCTTTTTAACTAACTGTGTTGGAGCTGTGGTCTCTTGGAGTGTTGTGTTCAAGATGACTCACGCTCCAAATCAGCTGTGCCAAAATCAGGCAGTTAACGTTGGAATTGCTGTCCTCCCTCAAACTGGCAAACAGAACAGAGTGACTCCCAGTTCTGATTTGTAGGTCTGTCAGACGGACTCTCGCAATGGTTGTATAGGTGGAGACTACTGACACCTCTGCCTGCCCTTTTCCAGGCAGATGGAGTAAAGGAATCATTGCAAGGCACTAAAAAATAGGGCAACACAAGGAGCAGCAAATCAAAACTGTGGATTTGATCCGCAGAAGTTAGGATGCAGTATTTTAATTGAGTATAAACAACTGAATTTAAGGTGCCAAAGGGAAGGACTTGGTTGTATTTTTGCAGAGGGTGTAAGGTTGTCACTAATACCAAGGCAGAACAGGAGTCAGGACTAAAACAGTGCTTATATGCAAGGAAGTGCTTAAGCAGGTTTTTAGCTTGGATTATTTGCATAAGCCTATCCCTGTTCCTCAAAGCATCCTGATGGGAGTTGCGGCTGGAATATGGGGCTGGAATATGGAGCTGGCACCTCAGGAAGAGGTAGTGGGTGCTTGAGCTCTCACTGTTGCTCTCCTACTCACCTTTTGACTTCGGATAGTTGAGTTAACCTCAACCACCAACCTTGAGCTGAGTACCCAGCTCAGCTTTGGGTAGCTGAGTTAACCTGGGTTAACAACATTAATGGTGTCTGGGCATAGCAAGGGAGGAGGCCGAGGATCTCTTGGGGCAAAGCTGAGGATGACATTGACAGCTGCAGTTTCTCCTCTGCCTGCAGAGCTGCTACGGAGATCGAAAGAAGACCCGTAACCTGGAAGCCTATGTAGAATGGTTCAACAGGCTCAGTTACCTGGTTGCAACAGAAATCTGTATGGTGAGCAAGGATTTTTTTCTGCTAAAACATCTGGTTTTGGGCCATTGGCAGAATTGTGGCACCTCTTTAGCTTTGTTGTCCTCTTCACGGAGCCCTTTGAAGACCTCTTGGCCTTCTGTGTTGCCTGCTTTTTCTGCTCTTCCTTCCCTTGTATCCTTCTTTATAGAGCATCTTAAACCTCTCCTCCTTGCCCTTTACTTACCTCATTGTCTAGTTTGGCTTTACTGTCCTGAGGGCTTTCGAACACAATTGTATGGTTTGATCCATTTGGAAGTCACAGCGCAAGGATGGGATAAATGTGGGGAGGAATTGGAGCATTTGAAGTAACGTTCCAATGGCATCTCTTGCAGCCTGTGAAGAAGAAGCACAGAGCACGAGTAATAGAATATTTCATTGACGTAGCCCGGGAATGTTTCAACATTGGCAACTTTAACTCRCTAATGGCTATTATTTGTAAGTATATGGCCCGAGAAGTTTTGTCTCGGACTGAATCGAAGTCAAGGAAGAGCAGTGCTCTCTGTGGAGGTGTTTTTACTGCTTCATACATTCAGCAATGTGAAGCTGGGAGAAGAAATGGGGGTTAACTGCTAAGTGTTTTACTGTAACACATGTAAAAAAAAAAAAGATTTTCTGTTGTAGTTGAAGTTACAGTAAGAAGTATGCTTTTATTGCAACTGTTCAGAAAAGCTAAATCCCCAATTTTAAAAAGAAGCTTCAATCCTAAATCGGAAAAGAAACATTTCAAGTAACAGAGAACTGCTGCATTCTATGATTTCTGCTGTACCATGAAGTAGATTAAAAAAATCTACATTGCTTTTTGTATCTAATACAAAAAAAAGGAATATTTTCTTATAGAAATAGGAAAGTTTCATGACCACGTTTAACTTCCAGTTAAATCYGTAAGAGAAGGTATTGAGATGAATCGTTTTGGTTTTCTTCCGTGTGGTTCATGCTTATTAAAACCACACGAAATCATGTTATAGTGCTTTTTTAGAGCTTTCATTCCGTAAGAAATGCTGATTTGCATGCTTTCAAAATTTCCTCTTAAATGTGGAATTTCAAGCAACTGAAAAGTTTGCCTTCTAAGTAGCTCTGTTTTGTTGTTTTTAGTTACTCCTTYAGAAATACTTACAAGCCTTAGTTATCCTAGAGATGTTTAAAAYTTCAAACAATTTCTCTCTCTTTTAAATCAAGCTGGCATGAACATGAGCCCTGTCTCTCGATTAAAGAAAACTTGGGCAAAAGTGAAGACAGCCAAATTCGATATCCTTGAGGTAAGTCCTGGCCTATATGTGGACTTAGGGCTGTCAGCAGAGTGTCACTTCGGGTTCTGAAGTACAATTTGGCTTCACAGAGACAGTTTTTGTTTAGTTGGTGTGGGTGCCTACTGAAAATTTCCGAAGTTTTCATAAGAATCTTTCAGCTGATTCCTGCTTTGTTGATTTGGAAGAAGGAAATTGAACTCATTGTTATGTTTAATAGAAGAACAATTAAAAAAAATGCAAGTAACCTCTTGAAAGGTAGATGTAGTTGGGAGAGATGGTGTGGCTTGACCTGGTGTAGTTTTAGTTTTGAAAATTGCATTAAGCTCTCCATCAGCTGCTGTGTCTGGTCAGAGACATTTCTCCTGAATTAATGCATTGAGAGTTACTTTCAGGTAGTTCAGGTCTTTGTCAAGGATGATGAAGGTGCAGCAGCCTATGAATTTGTGATTTGCCTTACCGCTTCTTTACCAACAAGTTAATTATCCTGCTTAAAATGGCAGTCAGTTAATACAGGCTGTTTCTCAGCAGTTTGGAGATCCCATCAGGCTATTTACGTCCTGGAGAGCTGCAGCCACCACCTTGCACTTTCTGCCCCCATGCTTGGATGGGATTAAGCTGCCTTTGCGTTGGGGTTGGCTGCAAAGCTCAGGGAGCAGCTCTTTTGGTTACAGCCCATTTAATTTGAACGTGCTGAATTTTGCAGGGTGAGTTTTGCTGGTTAAGGACTGGCTTCCTGAGCCGTTCAGTCATCCTGGCCCTGGAGGGCAGCAGTCTGTGTTAGGGCACGGAGGGAGACAGATGGGGGAGCACTAACACCTTTAGCTATTTAATTTTAGCCTGCCACTGCAGTTGAATCAACTTGGAGAAATCTGCATACACAATAGCAAAATACTACTGAGAAGGTCCATTGTACATCTGAGTTCAGAATTTTGGCTTTCAAATTAGTTTTCCTCTTTTTGGGGTGGGAGAGAAAAAAAGCAGGTCCATGAAGGCAGCCTTTGCTTTCCTGCCCAGACCTTAGTCCTTGGTTTCTTGCATTCCTGGTTGTGCTGAGCAAACATTCTTTTAAGTAAAGTTTCTCTTGTTTTTTGAAATTGTTGCTCAAGTGAGTAGTGACACTGGTGAGTAGTGACATTATTTATATTCTTCTTGCCTGCAGCATCAGATGGACCCTTCTAGCAACTTTTACAATTACCGAACCGCTCTGCGTGGAGCCGCTCAGAGGTCCTTGACAGCTCACAGCAACAGAGAGAAGGTGCGTCACAGATCACTCGGCGTGGGCAGAAATGAAATGTACTCGTTAAGCTGCACGAAAAGCAGCTTATGTCTCAAATTTGGGATTCTCAGGAATTATAACCAAGAGCCTTTAGGTAGTAGTGATCATCAGAAACCTCAAAGTTGAATCCCTCTTTACTCAGAATGTCTAGCTCTTACTTGTAAACTAGCAAGCAAGGAAATAGAATATTTCGGAAAGCTGGGTTGCCAGCTGAAGTTTAGTCCAGCTTGGTACTGACCAAAAGCTGCAAACAATGAGTGACTGCTTTGATGATTTAAATATGATGCATTGCCCCAGTTCAGTTGACAAAGAACCCAATTCCCAAACCAAAAGCGTTTGACCTCTTTGTCTGTAATACAAATGGAAAACCCGAGGATTGAAAAGAGGTCACTAGAGGAATTTATCATCCTTATAAGTGCTACTTGTAAGAGGAAGCTGAGGAGCACCAGTAGGACAGCTAACAAGTGGTTCTGGTTTATGCTGCTCTGTAACTTGGCTTCGTGTTCCGAGGAGTTCATGACTGTCATCACATGAGTTTTGKGTTGTGCCCTGCGTAGGGCTCCCGAGTGACAGACTTCCCTTCAGCACCTCCTCCTTTCACAGTATTAACTTCATTGAAAGATGAAGAATAGGGGACTGGGGAGAGTACATTGTGGAGCTTTCATACCCAAAGGAGGGGAGATCAGCTGGCCTAACTGTGGGTGAGGAAAGTTAGTTCAGAGCTGGCAAATGTGGGGAAATAGTTYGGTTCTTCAGTGGCTGGAAGTTATTTGTGAGCATTCCTGGCTCCGTGTGTTTATTTTATGGGTGATGTTATTTGCATGTGGAATTAGCAGAAGGACAGATGCTTGTAATTRTAGACAGGATAAGGAAGAAGAACCTTGACAAGCATCCTAGGGCATATACTAAATATGGAAGGAATGGCTTCAAAGGAGAACAGTGGGCATGGCTCACTGTTAAGTGCTTTGTTTCTTTTAAAGAAAAAAATGCTTTTGATAGAAAAGCTTTAAAATCCATTCAGAAAGTTAATTCTAAAATGAGAATAAAGCCAAAGTTGCTTATCTCAGGTCTTCAACAGGCACACAGAACTGCTGCTGCTTTTTAGCTTCCTTTTCCTGCGTCTTTCAAGATTGATTTTTTGTGAGATTCTCTGTGGCAAAGACTGAAGAAAAAGGGCAGCTATTTACTGGACACCAACCATTTTAAATGAAGGGGTCTAAAGAGAAGAGCAGAATGCAGTTCTCACCTAGTCTTGGCTCAGGGATGTGCTAGTCAGAAAGCTTAATCTTCCCTTTGTAGCAGTTATTTCCATCACACCTGCTACCCCGTTCATGCTGAAATGCCTCATGCCATGAATAGCCTCATGAGGAGCAGCAGGATTGCTAAGGGGCCCGTGTGATGGGCAAGAGGGGACCTCCTGGCGGTGTCCCCAGCCTCCCTAGTTCCTTATGCTCTGCAGTAGTCACTGTGCTCGTGTGGAGCAGTTGGCCAGAACAGCTGGCATGGATAAAGCTGGAACCAAGAGGAGTCTTGAGGAAGAGCCAGGTCTAAGGTTGCTAGTGGCAGAACAAGGCCCGTACATTTTCATTKTAGACTAATGCCAGAATACAGGTAAGTATCATTCCTTATTTGTGCTTCTGCCTATAGCATAAAACTCCAGGAAGAAGAGCAATCCCTTCTTGCTGGAAGGGGATTATTCTGTAAAGGTTCCTCCAGTTCTAGTACTGGATTCAGCTTTGGGCCAACCCAGGCATTTGTAGAGCGGCTAGACTGGCATTTATACTGCTTGTGCTGTGTATTCCCTGGGACAAGGGATACAAGCCCCAGCCTAGGCAGAGCTTTCCAGTTCTGTAGAGTTCCTTTCCCTTACAGTCTCTGCCACGTGAATTTGAAATATTTCTTAAGGGAAAAAGCTTCTTACTGGAAGAGGCGAGCTGAATCAGACGTCCGTGTAAATACAGTGTGTTAAAGACTCCCCTTGCTAATTGTAGCTCTGAATTTTGCATCAACAGAGGAGGTGTCTTTATTAACCTCTTCAAAAAGAAACTGGCTTTTAAGAAGTAATTTGGTTTCAGTTACACATTAATGCAGAAGCTTAATTGTAGTTGTTGTGGAGAGAAGCCAAATGGCTTGCTAGCTTTAATCCACTTAGAAGCAGCTGCTCATCAACTTCTTGTAATATTAGCACTTTATACTAGGTTTAAGAAACCTGATTCTGATGCTTATAGAGTCAATTAAACTGCCAGGCAGGATGAGGCTGATCTATATAGGAAGCCTGCTTGTTTATACTGATGCTTCAAGCTGGAAATAAAATACCGGATTGTTCTGAGTCCTGAGGATCTGTTTGCTGAAGTTTAGATGCAGAATGCTTAATTCTTTTCAGAGAACAGTGACTTTTAAAAATCCAAAGTACTTCTGTATGTTGAAATGGTGCAGAAAAGTACTTCATGGAAATAGTAAGGTGGTATTTCTTGTTTGTTTGTTTGTTTAATACCCAGTTGCAAAAAGGATGTGTAACTCTGAAAATTAAAACCAGTCTCTTTAAGAATGCTGGAATGTGGGCATTCTCCAAAGACAAATACTTCCATTTGATCAGATGCCGGGAAATGCTTTGATCGGAGTCAGCCAACGCACAGGTTGAGTTTCTCACGTGAGCTCAGGGAACTGGAGTTCAAAAGCCATTTACCACAGTGGGCCACTAGCCCTGGGCTTTCCATGCTGCTCTTTAACATACGTGTCTGCTCATCCAGCAAACAAATCTCTGTCAGGAGGGAGGAAAGTGCTCTTGGAGGTACCCTGCAGGAACCTGGGGCACATGTGGAGGTTCATGAAGGCTTTTGGGGAGACAATGCAGCAGCACTTTTTGTTGGGTGAAAGCACTATCTCAGTTGAACTGATCCCAGGTTTTCCTGTCTTCGTTTTTGTACAAATAAGCATTCCCAAAACATTCTGTGATCACCTATTTACTCAGCTCTTACTGGAGGTAATAAAGTCAGGAGATTTTCTGCTTATCTGGTTGACTTGCTCCTCTTGTTTTAGGGCGGTTGATGCCTTGCCTCTTCACAGTGTTGCTTTGCCTGCTTTGATTACAGTGCATTATGCTTCTGTTCCCTCAACTTCCAGCTCTGGTCTGCYAGCCCTGAAGGCACATGCAGCTCAGGGAAGGGTGCAAACAAATCAAGGTTGAAGGGAATGAAAGGACTCCAGGAGGTGCCTGTCAGCTCTTGCCTTCGGCCTTTATCTTTGGTCGTGTTTTCTGCAGCTCCTCACAAAATCTTTTCTCTGCCATCAGCGCCTCCAGAGATGTTAGCAAAGCGTGAGCAAGGAGTAGGCACCTCCAAACGCTGCACCCCGGCATCCGCACGGAAGTCTGATGAAAAGCCCAAACACGTCAGGGCCATCACAGAGAAAAGCAACAAGTTCGTTGTCCTGAACACACCTCATAGCCATAAGGGACAAGCACTGGTATCACAACGGACACTCTCACAGGGACCCCAAAAGAGTGACATACCAAGAACAGTTCAGGATTAAGGAAGCAGTTGGAGACAAAGCTGGCAATGAAGCCCTAGGGACTAGCTTACCATGTGAGGGAGACTTTCTTTACAGACAAACATTCTGCGTTACACAGATCCTTCCCAGTGTTTTGTGTTGCTTTTGTGCTTTGTGACYTCCTTGGATTTCTCTCTGCAGAGCATTTTGTTTTGATAAGGTACCCAACTGACAATAACCTTGCTTTCTCCTTAGATCGTGATACCTTTCTTCAGCCTCTTGATCAAAGATATTTACTTCCTCAACGAGGGCTGTGCCAATCGTCTTCCAAATGGTCACATCAATTTTGAAGTGAGTAGACCCCTGTGGCACTGAGAGTGGGGCATTTTACACCTCATCACCTCCTTGAAGAGAACACTGAAGGCAGATCATGACTGAGCCCACACTRCATTGAGAGGGGAAAATTAGACTCTAATTTGAGTGCATCTGTTACCACAGGAGCTTGGAGAAAGTCAGGAAAATACAGTTTTGTTGAGCTGGAATGTTGATAGAAACTGTTTCAGCATTAACAGATTTTAGTGCAAAAAGTTAGAATGCCTTCACAGTGCTCACACCTATTGAAACATTTCAATTTAGATAGTTTCTTAATTAAGAAAATATAAAATAATATTTTCTATCTACAAAACAACAATTTATATATACAAAAAAAAATTTGGGGCATTCTCCTTAAATTTCAATGTAAAAGATGAGTTTGACCTTTGTCATAATATATACACAGCATTTTCATCCATGTAAGTCACAGATTATCCCTGAGGGAATGTGTGATACAGCATCAGAGAGCCCCTTCCTCTGGTGTGATTTCCTACTAGTTCCCTGACAGTAGAAGGATTTGTTCTCAGGTACTTTTCACTTTTTAAAATGCCTGGATCACCTGCACAAAATTACAGTATTTTTTCCCTGCTGTAATCAGCCTTAGTAGCCTGTTTCTCAGTTTACATTGTGTGATGACATGGAATGTCCTTTTCTTCAAGGGAACTAAGTATGTGTGAGGCATGTTAAAGCTGAATTGCAGGATTTCATCTGGAAATGGTATCAGGGCAAGAAGAATGTTTATCTTTGGCACAAGTTTCCATCRAGAAAACTCAGCGTTTCAATTTAGCCAGTAAAATGGAACATCTGAACTTAGAAAGGTCAGCATTAAACATCTAGAGGCTTTTGAAGTGAGAATTAAAAATCTCATTGGGCAAAGCACACAAATAGGAGCATCATCAATTTAGAAGTGGGGCATAGTAGTGTTATGAGCCCTTTGAAAGAAAACTGAGTATAGATGATGATTTGCTATTTTTGTTCAGAAGTAATGACAATTTTACAAGGGTGGAGAAGCGTGAAGTCATTCCAGTTTGAAACAGAAACATAAAAGTGAGAAGCACAATTCCGCAGTCACTCACATTCAGTTCTAGCTTAGAAACTGTGGAAAATCCAAGACTTGGACTTGCAACCTAGACCTCTGTTCCCTCCCTGCCCTTTTCCTTTTTAATGTTCTAGTAAAAGGCTGTCTGCTGCATAATCTTTCTTTTGTTTTTTATTCTAATCTGGCAGAAATTTTGGGAGTTGGCGAAACAAGTGAGTGAATTTATGACGTGGAAGCAAGTGGAGTGTCCGTTCGAAAGGGATCGCAAGATCCTGCAGTACTTGCTTACTGTCCCAGTCTTCAGTGATGATGGTAAGGAGCTGTGAACTTCCCGTAGGGCAGGTGTCACTCGCTCTTTTTCAGTCTTTATCCATGTTAAGATGTGGCTTTTATAAAGAAATTCTTTGTTTTGGGATATCTCTGTCTGGGAACCTACAAAGTGCTTCTCTTTTACAAATAAGGGAGAGAATAAGATCTTTTTCTTAACGTGCATGCACTCTGTGAAGAGGACTTTGTCCTTTTTTCTGAAATGGAATGAAAAAATTTTATGGGCATGTAGATACCATTTCTGGGTGGATACCATAAAGACCCTCTGAGGTGGATGGATAGATAGATAGATAGATAGATAGATAGATAGATAGATAGATAGATAGATATGGACCTCCAAGATGCCTTTTACACTTAAGGGTGCTGCTTGAGAGAGCACTGGGACTTAGCTCCTTGCTTAAAAAGCACGAGAACCATGGCCCTGGGCTCCTTTTTTTTCCTTTTGAGAGAGTTTTCTTCCACTCCTGCTTTTTAGCTTTTCACTGGCTCTTTTTCCCCGCTTAGGGCCATCTTTGTCCTCACGCACTCTTTGTTAATATTGTCTGGATGTAATTATAAGCAAGGCTGTCCTTCTGAATGGCATTCTGAAGCCTAACCTGAGGGATGGATAATATAGGTCTGCTTCATTTAACTCCAGCCTACTTTAGAGGGACAGCAAATTGTAAAATGCCAGCAGGCCTAAACCTACTGTATTTGTTTCCGATTGCAGCACTTTACTTGGCTTCCTACGAGAGCGAAAGTCCTGAGAATCACATTGAAAAGGACAGATGGAAGACTCTGAGGTTTGTGTCAAAGGTTATTCGCATCAATAAATAAAGAGAATGGGATGCAGGGCTCACGTCAGACAGTTAAAACCAAATGGCAGGCTCCGTGCTTCAGCAGATGGGGCACAGCACCAGTGGAAATTTCCCCTCTGCTCCTAGACTCCTGGAAGAAATGAGCACGGTCGGTTCTTCTTTATCTTAAACCCTCTCAGCCCTCCTCTCCCTCAGGGGGTAGGAGATTAATTTCTTGTGTCAGCCAGTATCAGAAAAACATTTTCTAAACTTCAAGGAAGTCTCTCTTGCCTCACAACTATTACAGAGCACTTGAGTTTTCAGGCAGACGTTTCCTCAGCTATTGCATCCCRCCTGGCACGTCTCTTCAGGCAAGCCTGAATTTTGCCCTAAGATAACTCTAGGGCAAATCTATTCTGAAACCAGGTAACATAATTCAGAGTTCCAGCTGGCAAAAACAAATTTAAGCAAATCCCATTCTTGGCTCTTTTCTCCTTCTGCAGGCTGAACACAGCCCGGTCCCCTCTTTCGTTTTACTAATTATGACAACTACATGAATAGGCAGCTTTAGCTGCTGCTTTGCCAATTAAATACAACAAATGGGAATTTATGGCAGCAGAGAAAGCCGTTCAGGCACATAGATGGAGACAAAGAGAGAAATAGATAAGTATGTGGATAGTCTGTATTTTCACCCCTAAAATGAGCTTCCACTGTGAATATATACTTCAATATGTATTTCAAAAAGTATACTTCAGTATATCAATATATCAAAATACTGATATGCCAGAAACAGACACTTCTATCTGACTAGTCCCAATTCTTTTGGGGAAGGGAGATTCCTCACAGGAGGATACAGCCACTCCTGACACGCGGAGGCAAGATGGACAGAGAAAGACTTCAGGCTTACAAAACTGCTCACATGAACCTCCGTTTCACAGGATCCTTATCTGGGGTGCTCTGAACCTATCTGAAAAGATTTATTTCATTGAAACAACTGTCTTCACTTATTTATCTTTCTCTCTTTCAGGTCAACGCTCCTGGGCAGAGTCTAATGTACGAGCTGGCTGCTGTTGCTGCTGTTGCTGCATTATGTGGGTTTTTAAGGGGCATGGCTTGTTTCTTTTTCTTTTTTTTTTTTTCCTGTGCACTGAGTGGCATCCAGAGTAATGGGAACTGTGCATCAGTGAAGATACCGTGTCAGCAAAGATGGGACAAGTCAACAAACAGGCCCAACAGGAGCTTCTCCCAGCTGCCAGATGAGATGAAATCACAGCCCGCTCGGTTTAAGTATTGATTGAGGATGGTGCTGACAGAGGGCTTGGCAGAGCTCGGATGCTGCCTATGAATCATTTCACACCTGGATGGAATATTTTCCCATTCCTTACGTTGGAGCTTGATGCTGCTGTGGCTCCAGAGCTGATACTAAGTTGCAGAAGGGGAAAAAAATTGCCATTCCTCTCGCTGAAACCAAGTCTGAATTGAAGAACTTCARTTTCCAATAAGCTGAATATAGCCAGGAACTTTGGCTAAATCAGGATTGCTAAGAAGGGAAAGGACTGGACACAACACGTAGGCTGCTGGGGAGAGCTTCTCCCCACCACTGTAATAGTGTCTAATTATTTTTTTTCTTTTTTCATTATATTTTTGAGTTGGCTGCTGGCAGGCAAACTCATTATTATTATTATTATTATTATTGTTATTATAAGTTATTTTAAAAAGATATAGTAATAAAAAAGAAGACTGTGATAGAAAACACACCTGCTAGAAAAATACAGTAGCAATATAGCTTCAACTATTTTATGCCTTGTAGGGAGTTTTCTTTCTTTCTTTTAATTGTTTACAATTAATCACTATGTGCTACAGATTCTTATTTTTACTATACTGTTTTGTTACTCTGATTTTCCATAACTTTTGCCTTTCTTCTTACATCAGGTTGAAAAAGCTGACTTTTCTAGAATGGTCTTTGAAAAACTGATGTACAAACTCTGTACAAATATGCAAGTATGTTTTTATTAAGTCCTTTTATAATTGATTTTTTTGAAAGGGTAACAATGGAGAGAACACAATCCCACTTGGCTGAAATTGCAAAAAGGAAAAGAGGAGGTTTCTTTTCAACTATATCTGCAAGCARAAATCACCCTGTGTGTTTATTTTATGGTTTATCATTATGACAGGGAAGTAGTTTGGTTTGTTACACACCTGGTAAGTTTGTAGTAGCTCTGCATACTTAGCCACTCTACCTAGGAAGAACCTGATAGAAGAGGGGAAAAAAAAAAGGGAAAAAAAGGAAAAAAAAAAAGAAAAGAAATGGTAGCTGTAGATTATCCTGGATACAAAATCACTAAGCTAAAGCACATGGCAAATGCATTTGCAGTTACCCTGCCACTGTTGTTTCAAAAAGAAATGAGCTAAGAATAAGGCTGTCGGTTGCAGGGCACCTCTCGAGTTTTCACATAGGCTCGTGTTTAAGTCTGTGCTCTGTGAGACCTTTTTCAGGCCACAGTCTGATTTTTGAGTTGGGTAAGAACGTGTCCAAGTGCCATAAGTCAACAGAGATACTGTCCTTAAGCTGTGTGCTGGTACCAGGTGTTGGAAATCACGGAATTTCATATCCCGTGGACCTCAGGTAGGAAAGTGCTGGGAACCCTCCCCATGGAAGGGGATTTCTCCCCTCTGCTCCCATTCGGTGTTTTAAAAAATGCCAACTTAATGCCAAGAAGGGAATCCATCTTTCCGAGGAGTGTGCCTGTGGTTTACAGGCTTGACCTACGGCCTTCATCAGGGGAGCTCTTTCCAGCCCTCTTGACCACTCTCTTTTTAAGCCTTCTAGGCAGGACTTAAAGTGACTTGATTTAAAATGCTGGGGGAACACCGTGTTTTCCACCTCCACTCCTTTTGGGAATACTATAGTATTGCTCACAAGGCACACAAATGAAGGCAGTGCATAAATAAAAGCAGTTGCTGTGACAAAACATTCGCTGTCATTGCCCTACTTGCTTTTTTGGTTGCAGTTGGATTGCCAGGGGCAGTCAGCGAGCAGAACGAAGGCCTCCGGGGAGGCCGCCCCCGGGCWGCAGGTGCCCGAGCCAGCGCTTCAGAGGGGCAGGCAGGCGCCCTTGCCCCGGGGGCTGCTCCTGGGGGCTGTTAAGGCACCCGCTGTTGGGTGGCAGAGCCACCTGAGGCTCGGCCCCCGCGCTGCTGTCAGCGCCGGCTTCCACGGCRGCCGCTGCGTTGAGGCCTTTGATGGGAGTTGGAGGAGGCCGAGCTGCTGGTAGGCCGTGGAAGCGCTGGCTGGGAAGCCTTCGGTAGCACTTAACCCGTAGGGAAGGAGCGAGAAAATGGGTCTGCTGAAGGGAACATTAGCCCTGCTCCAGAATGAAGAGTTACAGGAACTCGTGAAAGGGAAAAAGGGCAGGATTCAGGCAGGAATTGAGAGCCTGGTTCAGTGGTGACAGAGACTCGGTGCTCAAAGGCGACACGAGCGACACCTCCGTCTCTCACGCAGAAATGGCTGGAGCACAGCTTAGGCTTCCCCTTTTCTCCTGGTGAAAGCAGAGCTTAAAAGAAGGTTCTTGGGGACACAGGTGAAGCAACGCATTTCAAAGAGCCTAGATGTTGGGCAAAGCCCCCCAAGAGCAGCACGTGTTCTTGGCTTGCAGGTACTTCACATTGCTGCTGCTTGGGGATGGTTTCGTGGCATAATCCTGCCGGGAAAAGTCAGTGCTGCCTTGAGGTRCAAAACCCTGCTCGGAGCACTCCGCTCTGAGACAGCAAGCAAGGTGGCCAGCTCCAATTCCCCCCTTTTTCCTTCTTACCTTTTCTTCTTGTCCCTTCTGGCACAGCTTGCTCTTAACAGGAGCTTAAGCTGGGAATTGTTCTAGTCCTGGCAACTGCTTTATTTCCTGACTTGCTTTTAAGATATGAAGCAAAACGGCATTCCTTTTCCAAGGCGCCTCTGAATCCTGGGATTTTTGTGCCGCAGCAGTCCAGTGAGCCCCCGCGTGGGCTTCTTGGAGCACTTCAACGAAAGAAATGAGAAGAATGAGCCCCTGATTAGCACATGTGTCTGCTGGCCTGTGTTCCTCTCGGGCACCTCTTGATTCAAACAAGCAACTGTTCCCCGACAGTTCCTCAAGGTCCTGCCTTCAGCTCCCAGATCAAGTGCTGGTTTTAAGCTTCAAAACGGGGCCGGTAAGGATTGGCAAGAGAAGTGGTCTATGGACAAGATGACTATTCCTAGGCCTCTGCCAAGCTGACCGTTCACCTCGAAACGGATAAAATTCAGGGGGTTTTGAAGTGAGAGCCCACTCACAAAGTGCATCACTGCAGGCAACAGCAGCTTTGTGCTGCATTCAGCTTTTCTGGAAAAGGTTCATGTATTTTTCTGTCTTTCTTTTGAATATTCTAGCTATAGTACAGCCTGAAAGGATGTATTTTTATAAGCCAAATACAGATGCTGTGCATCTGTATTTGGGTGTATGTATTTCACGGAGTTTACTTCTTTGGATAGAAAAACGTTCAATACAGGGTGAGGTTTGCAGCTGCTTCTCGTGTGTTTTGCTGTAGCCCACGGCAATCGGAGAGGCAGCCAAGCTGCAGCGCAGGGAATTCTGCTCTGTCCGCGTTTCCCTCCCCTGCCCCATGAAGTCCAGAGGTGGGAAAGGGAAGCCCTTCTCGGAAGGGCTTTCCAGCTGCCATGGAAAGCAGTGTCCAGAGCCGGTCACTTCTAGGAAGGACAAAGAAAGCAAAGGCCCAGTCTCAGGGTGACCACAGGACCCTTTTGTAAGCATCAAAATTTGATCTTACAGTTGAAAGTCAAGCTGCTCTAACTTTCCTTAGAAAGATCCAGCGTGGCACACGTCAATCGCCCCAGCTTTGATAGATATTGTTCAACCTCCCAAATCCGTAGCCTTTCAATTATTTTTGCTGCTGTATGTTAACCTGGTAGCATTTAGGTGGTGGATACTGCTTTTGAAGTGCTTTTCTTCAAGAAATCTCTGGGTTGCATTTTCCTGTTGGGGGATGTTTCTTACAGCCATTGCTGCTAGATTAATGACCTACATTGGCAGAAATGGATGATTTTATTTTTCTCTTAATTTCTTCTTGATCAAATCAGTAACTATTTTGGTACTAACTTCTGTCTGACAGGTCAGAATCAGGCCTAGAAGAAATAGCAAGTTTGATCCCCGTGTAATCCCGGCTAATCGGACAGTCAACAGAGCTAATTTTCAGAGCCCAATTGAACCCCTATTAAAAAATGTTTATGTGACTAACTGCACTTAGAATTCACACTGCAGAGAATGGTTCCCATCTAGAATTTTTACTCGTATTCTGCGAGCTGAGTATTAAAGAAATCTGATTTGTAAATCCCCTCGTTAGGTGCAAATACCAGTTGGTGCAAGCACTGGCAGCACCGAGGGACAGAAAAAAAGAGCATGATGCATCTTGTGCACCTCTGATTATGTGCTATGATTATAATTATATAATAATATATAATATATATAATAATTATAATGTAGCACATCTACAATCCCTTCACTTTTGTTTACCCAACTGCTAAAACGAGTTCCAGGGCTTCTGCCCTGAATAATTATTACAAAGCTTTTGTTCTCTCAAAAACAGTGATCCACAAATAAAATTATCTTGTGCTTTGTATCTATATTTTGGGTACAGCAGAGTTAAACAAAGTATATGAATTCCTTCATTTTTTTTCCCATTTTCATGTTCTTTTCCAGGCCTATGCATTGAAAAAATACTCCCTTTACTGCCCAGATCAGAAGACAGACTTAAACACCACAATATTTTTAGTGAATGCATTCTGAGGTTTTTTTTTCAGTGTGCTTAAGCATCACGTTATCAACCTATTGGTTCATTACAACTACTTGAACCTGCAATTTCTTTTATTCTTCAAAATAAAGGGGAGTTACATGACACTCAGAGCCACAAAAGATGGTACTTACCATCTTTTACTGCAGTATGTGTAAACTGAAAGCCTAGAACTGCTATATCCTGTTTTCACAAAATGCATTTGAGTTCTTTTTGTAATAAAAATATATCTGAGAGTTATGTTCAAGGGCTATGTCATTATTGGATCAGCTTTGAAGGAAAATGGAACGGTAAATATGTGAAGTAATTTTTTAAGAGACAAAACTTGGAGTTTTCATTATACTCTGTACAAAATAAAGTATTTTCATCCAAAAGATAGTCCATTTCTGTAACACACTGCTGTAGGTCCGAGTACATTTGTTTTGCTGTAGTGCTATTGGATACKTATCAGTTTGTAAGAAAGGGAGAGTCACCTTCTTTTGAATCAGCACATCCATTTATGCAGCCCCGTTTATATAACATAAACATATCATTCAATTTATGTAATGGAAACATATTTCATTGTAATATTTTGCTGCTTTTCTTCCCAAGGAATAAAGCTCCCTGCTCTTTCTTAACTGTTTGGCAAAATCAGGCTTGCAGAATCATTGCTTGCAAACAGCCCCCGCTGCATATTTAGCAGTTTGTTCATTAATAGTTTATGACTATGTTTGCTGGTAATGAAATTAATATATCACAGGTTTTCTTTTTGTTATAAATGACTGCTTGGCCTCACTTGTCAGGAGAAACTGAAAGATGGAAAGCTAATCATGGGGAAAGCAATAATGTAATCTTAAAAAAATTAATAAATAGAATTATTGCATGCCTGGCACAGTAGTTTTAAATTGCTTGTGTAGTTGGGTTGTCTGGAGATCAGAATAGGGAACCRTAAGAGGGGAAAGAAATTTCAATTTCAATTTATTTCAATTAGCTTCACGATTTGGATTGCATTTTCAGCGCAGAGTAGTATATSCATTTTTTTTTTTAACTTTACTTTTAGCCCACTACATTTGAATTAGGTTTTAAAAAATTTAAAAAAAAAAGTCTSCTCAAGTGTCATAGAAAGGCAAATGAATATTTATCCTTCTCAGAAAAACCAATGCCCTCGGGAGCCCACGTCCCCGCGTCGCTCGGGCATCTGACACAGCGCAGGGCAGCAGCTTTGGAAGGGGCTTTAATAAAACATGAAAGCAACGTCCAAGCGACAGGGATTAAGCCAGATGCTTGGGTAAGCAGTATGTGCTTAACCTGGGAGCTGCTGAGTCTTGTGCAGTGTGAAGGACACAAACGAAACCCCAGAAATGTTGGTATTTTTGCTGCTTTAACCACCTCTATACCAGCGCCCTTACTTAATGGGTGTAATCCCAAGAATAGCTCTACTTTTGTGCTTTTTCTGTCAAACTGGGGTAACAAAATTTAGGCAGTTGGACAAATACTGTCCTCTTGTGGTGAAAAATGTAAATAAACCAGGCGATACGGTTGTGTGGGGAAATTCACGGGAGGAAATTGGTTTAGATTTTACAAACACCCAGCAGGCAACACCTGCTTTATTTACCCGGGCTGCCACCTTTATTCACACACTGTAACTTAAGCCATTTTACACCGGATTTACCTGCAGAGGGGACTGAGACATTGGAGGAAGAGTCTTGGGGTGTCCTCCCTAAGACACAGGAGGTCCCAGCTGAGGTCGCACAGGGTGAGCGCTAACAGATCTCAGCCATGTAGTTTACTTAATTTAATTTAATTTAATTTAATTTAATTTAATTTWACTTTTTTATTTACTTTTTTTCAAAATTTACTTTTACTTTTTTGAATTTAATTTATTTTTTAACTTAATTTAATTTACCCCAGGGAAAGCTCCCTCACTCGAGAAACTAAAAGGGAGCGACGGCAGTTAGTTGATATCGCCGCTGTGGAGCAAGCAGGAAAACGGGATACTGTAGGGTCGAAATACCTAAGAAGGAATCACTGCCACCTTGAAAGATGCCGTTTCCTCAGACGCTGTATGAGGTGTTTTGCGAGAAAATACATCATGTGTTTTCTTCTGAAACACAGCGAAATAACAGAAGGATTCAAGCAGAACCTCTGAGAGCCTTCGGAAGTGCCAGTAACGGCTGGGATACAGTTAATTAAGCAAAAACCTGAATTCAACACAAGCAAGCACTTACCTGGGAGCCAAATGAATCCCGTAATCTAGCTGCGGAGATCGCTAAGGCCAGCGTGGATGTAGCGGAGGGCAGGCCCTGCCTCCCACATTTCCCAGCAAACATGTTCTTGCAGATTGCAAGATGCCATTCCGCAGGTTTTAGCAAACCCTGGCTAACGCGGCCCTCTCTGCACGTTGGCACCCGTTGCCTTGGGCCACTARCTGCTGCTGCCACTGCTGGACACTCTGCTCTTCCCTCCCTCCCTGTGTCAGTGCTGAGTTCAGCCCTTGGGGTGTCGGATCTGCCCGGAGGAAAGGAGCAGGACGGTGATTCCCCCATGAGAGGAGCCAGCCTCACTGCGGCCTACTTGGGCACTCGCATCTCCCAAAGCCAGGGCAATGGCACAAGCAACTTTGAGGCTCTTTGAGTAGCTGACGAAGCCACCGCCGTCCCCTCACTCCTGCGGCACCAGCTGCCCTGTCAGGGCACCAGGATGAAGTGGCCACAACAGCAGCTTGGGGTGGGGGGGACCCCGGCCACAGCTCTGACCCCTCACAGGTGGCCGTTGTGTCACACTGTACTACCGCGCGGTCCTTCACCATGGCAAATGGTCCATTTGGTGAAGCTCCTTCACCACGGACCCATGGCAAATGGTTCACTCCAGAGTCAAGATTTTAGAAAGTCTGTATGTTCAGGAATGGAGAGATTTGGACAAGGCTTCGGAGTCCCTTTGTCTTCATGGTATTAATAAGGATCTGTTGAGTTTGAAACCATTCCCTGGTGCCCGGTTTGGTATAACAAATGTTTTAGCTCCTGATGTCTTCTGCCAACTCTGACTTCCTTTGCAGGTCCTATGACCATTTCTGTTTGCCCATTTAAATCCAGCCTCACAGTTTTTGTGGAACAATAAAGCCTCTCAATCTGGATGGAAGACTGGAGGGAAAATAAAGAGATGGTCCATAAGCTGCAGCRTTTTGGAAACTTGCTCTCTTTCTGCCATACCTGAACATGTAGGTAAAAGGGCCCCAGGTGTTTCTGAGCAYCAGTGAGAGGCAGCAGAAGTTATTTTACTGTTTTTCTTAACCAGGTGAGTTTTGCCTTGTGTCTTATCTCTACTTTGGTCCCCCTGTCACTTGTTTAATTTCTTCCCACCCGCAGTTGTGCCTGGTCCCACAGGTGCCAAGGTGTTTATGTTGCACCATCACATGAGGACTTGATAAGGATTTCCTACAGTGAAGAAAAATGTTCATAGGTCTAAGGYGCAGTGCTAAAATTAATTGTTCAGAGCCTGTGTGTCTCAAGCCACCCATGAAAGCAGTGTTACTCACTCCATGCAATATTATCTGTGTGAAGCACCTATCTCAACTACTTCTGTGGGACAGGGAAGGGRAAAAGGAGTGATACTCAGGAGAGGCTTTATTTGGCTTAAAGCCTTGCTCTCTGGAGGTCTTGTTTTTCACTTCATTGAAATCATGCTCTGTAGTCCTGCCCGGGAAATGCTAGCAAGAGCTGGCATGGCTAAGAGGGCTCCTTGCCTTGAAGCCATGAATTACTACTGATTACTTCTCAAATCTAGACCTGAGCATAAAACCCTGCAATCAAGTCAAAATCGTAGCTAGCTTCAGGATCATTGAGGTAATAGCTCTTTGGGCCTCATCCAAGGAATTCTCATTATCTTCTGCTTCAGAAGTATTGCATTGAACCAAGACGACACCAGGCCCCTTTCAAACACAGTCTAGTTCACGGAAGGCATCTCTGCATCGGGGGAGTATTGACTCCGTCACACAGACCTTGCCTGCATAGACTCACTGACTGCTCATACAAAYAGGATAAAGGAGTGCTGATCCTAAGGAAATAGTTATTTCATTTGATAGTTGTTTCTTTTACATAAGTAGTAATGTATGTTTTTTGAGGTGTTGGAGGTCACTAATGTAGAAAYATGGGACTGTGGCCTAGGATACGTATACTTAAATCATGATTTAACTTCAGGAACATAATCCATTAATATTACATATATTCTTTATAAATAAGTTGAAATCATGTAATATACATGAATATATATCTGGAGGAGGCAGGAGAACTTTTTGGACAGAAGCGACTTTGTCAGCAGCGATTCTTTTTGCAGATCTGAGGAAATATTTTCAGTATTTGTCCCTGTCCAAAAAAAATAGTGTCCTTCAGCTTTCAAGCTGCTAGGCACAAAATTGTTTGCTATAAAGACTTAACCTTCATATTTAGCTAGGGCCTAGAAAAAGTGCTGYTTTCTATACATGCGTACCCATTCATCCAAACCCATTTTAGCAAAACCTTTGAACAGGCAGCAGGTCAGCCAAMAGGAACCACAGAAAAGTTACTCATTGCACTGAAGTCAGTAATAAAGCCAGAGCTAAATTATTTAAACCCCAAAATTGCAGCTGCGAAGTGAGTTTATGTCTGTCTCTGTGACCAGAAGCCTGTGGGAAGCACCTATATAAATGGTCCAGTGCCTGTGCTGGGGGTCTCTTGGCAGGCAGCCATGGGGCGTTTAGGGCCTCTAGATGAAATTATGCCTCTGATGCCAAAAAGGGAATTTTACTTCGCATGTAAACATGCCCAGGAGCATGTATTCCAGATATGAGTAGATACATTTCTATATTGGTTTATATGTATTTTTTAAAAAATCTAATTTTTTTTTAAAAAAAGAGTTGCTACAAAAATAAACATACATTTATGGTAAAAATGCACAACATTTGGATGCTCCAAATGTTCAAAGGAACAGATCCAAATTTTCTGAAGGACTTGTGCARCCTGATTATATTTGGAAAGAAATAGAAAAAAATAAGGCAGTGCCTTGATATTCTTCTGCATTTATAGGATTTGAGCACAAGGTAAATTTGAGGCAACATCCTCCACACGCTTTTTTCTAATTCTGGTACTTTATTTTGTATTAATTTGTCCTTGAGGATCTTGATTCCTAGAAAAATTGGAGTCACCAAGGAAACTGATGTTCAGGAATACAGACACTGATAGAAATTATGAAACATGAACAGAATGGGAAAGGCCTTGGAAGTGTTTACGGAATTAATAGCAGCGCAGATGTCTTCTGAAGCAATACCTGAGCGGGATGAGTGTTCCCAGAGGAAGCTCCCAGAGTGTTCCCAGAGGATATCGTTTTTGAGCCTCTCAGGTCACATTCTTTTTGCTGCCTGATTTTTCTCCTATTACTTCTGGCTGTGGAGAGCAGTGTTGGAGAGCAGCGGGGAACAAGTAGCTCATTTGAAGATCAGTGTGACAAGTCAGGACTCAATAGTCGAAGCCGAAGTATATGGAAAATAGTCTCTGCTTGTCCTGCTCTTTCTCTGCTTATTGAAGCAATGGCAAAGCTCTCCAGTTGACTTGCACAGTAGGGGAGCAGCAACCGATGTGGAAGTATATTGGGAAAGACTTTATTTCAACAGGGGCCTATACACAGCCAAKATCATCCCTATCTCTGTTCCAACAACTCGGAGCTGCTCAGTGTCACCAGTGCCRTTTCCCAGTGCAGATTTTTGTTTAGTGCGACTATTTATCAATTAAGAAGCAGATAAATTAAGTAGCACCAATTGAAATTGGTTTTTGACTAGCCTTGTGTCTTACACTGTGATCTGTAATGAGKTTTTCAAGATATATTTACTGGAAAAAAAAGTTATGCCTAGAAGAAGGCAGGACCTGAAACTGTGACAGAAATGGAAAATGTACAAATTGGCTGCAAAGAGTATTAGGTGTTAATCCACTCCCAGTCCTTGACTTCTATGATCAATCCTTGACTTCTGTTATGTTCAGCCATTGTAGCACTGATGATGTATAGTAGAAACATGAACCAAGAGGCAAATTCAAAAAAAAAAAAATAGTTTAACAACCAGCCAGACCCATTTCAGAGCATAGATCCGGCTTGCTAAGGCAGAAATTGCTGCCTTTGCCAGTGCAGAATGTAAGACTCGAGCATTTTCAAAATGCATCTGAGATGTGCCGTACACTGCTTCTCAAATGGGGTAAAGTTGAGAGCACAGCTGAATTATCTTCCATGTGCCAAACAGAGCATGACTGAAAACCAAAGGAAAACCAAGAAAAGCAGCACGTTCATGCCAACTCTGGTAAAAGATCTGCTTTGATGGKTTTTTTTTTCTGTAGATTAAGTAAATATCTCTTACTAATGAGAAAATGCACTGTAGCCTGTCTCACCCTAGGAGAGCGTGTGAGGAATCCCAGAAGAGTCTGCTGTGACTTCAGTGACTGGAACTGATTATAATGGGAGCTTGAGCAGAGAACAGCGGGGTGCTTTTGAATGATCTCCTGTACCATCATGTAGGGTGTATGCACTCATCTGGGGCATTTGCTCTGGCACTTCTGTTCAGCTATTGGCACTCCTTCCTGAAGCAAGTTTTAGAAAACAAAGGCCTTTTCAGATCAAATGCGTCCCAGTTATTTGTCATTGTGCTAAGGAAGTTGTCCTTAAGCARCTGTCCTTGACCTTCCCTGTTCACAGACCACAGGAGTTGACTTACCACATCTACCACACTAAAAGTACCGGCTTCATTTCTGAACGATTGAATTGGATCACAGAGCCCTTTGAAGTCAGCAGTCAAATTTGGGAAGACAAAAATATGAAAGGTGACCAAAGGAAACCCAATAAGGGATGGGAATGAAAAATCATCATCAATTTATTCCTCTTTTGCTATCAGCTCTGGACCATCTAACATGTTCTGTCTGACCAAAAAGACAGGTATGTTAGAAAATTCTCTAATGTGATTGCTCAAAATTGCTAGAAGTACATGATAAAGAGACTTACTAACCAAGACAGCAGATAAGGTCATTTCAACTTTGGACTTCCTAAGCCAATCATAAAGGAATGGCTGAAAATAGAAAAACATAGAAGAAAAGATATTGTGTGGCACTGCTCAGGTGAGCTTTTAGTTGGATTTGTGAATCTAAAAATGTTTCTCAAGTGACTCATGACTCAAGGTCAGGTGAGTACCATGCAGAAAGCCTGCTTGGGAGTGGCCCTCCTAGAGAATTGCTACGTACTTGATAGCTTGACTGGTAATTTATTGGCTTTTTTTGTTGTTGAGTGAAGGACTCTGAGCATTCAGTGTCTTTCACCGCAGTGAAATGTCTTCTGCTGATGCAGTCTGCCAGAGTGGCTTGGTAGGATGAAGTGTTACAGGGTTCTGAGTTTGGTTTTTCTTTTTTGCGGTGTTATTGGCATTCCCCCTCTGCTTCTTTTTTAACAGCCGCAGAATCTCAGCGTGTTGCCAGTATAGCAGAGCCTTTCTTCCTTGTCAGGTCCTTGACTACATATGCCTCAATATACCTCCCGGGAAGAGGTGCTAGGAAGGGACAGCAATTCCAGAACATCAATCCGTGCACCATGGTCACTGAAGATGCAGCAGAATGATCATACTTGGGGAATGGCAATTATCCCCTCCTTCCTYTCTGGTTTAGCAAGAAATGAAAGTGGTACTGGCAAGGCCAAAAGGTATCCAAGAAAAGAAGAGCCAGGCTGAGGTGGCCCTGGAGGGTCACTTCAAGAGGAAGCCCTGCCTGCTGTTCACTCATCCAGGCTGGCAGAGGAAGGAGTGAAATGCACCCCGCTGACCCGGGCAAGAATGATTGAAGCCATTATCTGCAAAACAGAAAATCTGTGAAGCTAATACTGCTCGGGGGTGTGCTGTTGGCTATGCAGCTCAAGTCCACAGCTACAACTGCCTCTTCTCCTGCTCTGGACAGGCGAGGATTTGCAGAACCCACAGCCTGACAGGGGCACAATCTGCAGGTTTCTCTAAACACCCATCAGCGGCAAGTCCTTGAGGCACGAGGAGGGAAGAAGATGAGCAGTAAGATGGAGGGGAAGCAGGAAAAGCTGTCTAATATATTTTCCATTCAGATCAACAGATGTTTATGATACCACAGAGGATGGAAAGCTGTGCATGGTCCTGACCACGGTGCAGTTTTGCTAGATCAAAGAACCGAGGCGAGCAAGAGCAAAGAAGGCAGACATGGTGAGTACACGATCATGTAAAGAAAGCTGTAGAAGGAACTGTGTATGTAAAGKTAGCAAGACATAAACACGTGTGCATGGTTGTGTGACAGGGTACAGGCAAATAAGATGAACGTGTTTGCTGCTTTTTAACTCAGCCACTTGCCAAATGCCATTGCATGCCTTGACCARGAGTCCCATAGAGGAACTTGTCTTGCTGCAAAAACTAGACCTGGGTCAAAACTAGAGAAGGTGTGCAGGCAAAACAGCAACAAAACTGTTTGCCTTGGGACGTGCTAACTGAACTACAAAAAACATGTGCAGGTGGCAACTGCTTTTAGGCYGATGCTGCTTTTCCCATAAACATAGGCAAGGAGTGGGCAGTTTGGAAGTTTCTTGTTGGCCCTCTAAGAGCAGAACAAAAGCAATCAGTCAGCAAAGTCCATAAAAAATAATCCACAAAAGAAACACAGAAAAGAGCCTGTGCAGCACTGCTGCACTTCACTTGTTTCCGGCCTCTTGCATTGGCCCTACCTGCAGTTTCCATCCTACATGAGTCCAAGTGAGTGAGGGTGGTGGAACCTGGGCCTTGGAGCAAGAATTCTCCTGCACAGGATATTCTTAACTACAGCAAGTCGTGGCCAAGCAGAAGTCAGCTCGATCAGTAAACTGACACTAAAAAAAGACAGTGTTCAAATGTTAGTTGATTATTTTGAGGAAAACTGTTCCATAACCATCCCTTATTTTATGTAATGAAGTGACTGGTTTCTGTTTGGAAATTAAGAAGCAATCCCATTTCCTCTTGTACTGCCTCCTTCTCATATGCCATCAGCTTTTATTATCATATCCATAGAAACAAACCRCTCAGGATGCCCTAATGTCATTCAGTCAGTTGATTAATTACRAAGATGAGCAATAAATTGTGGTGTACTTTGTCCAGTGGTATTTTTAGCGAACGATTAAAATCAGAGATTGAATAAAACCAGCAGGATGAGAATTTTCCTTTGCGACAAGGCAACAGAGGAAGATCTTTTTTCTGGCAAACAGGAACAGAATGAAGGGCCAGGTACCTCCCTCAGTGCTCTCTGCTGCCTTGAGGCAATCTCAAGGCAAGACTGCAGACCTTGCTGAGGAGAGGGTTAGGATGTCTCATGTGTGACAGAGGGGACCACGAAGATGACATGGCAGTGGGTGCTACACTTGGGTTGTCACCCTCCTGTTGGATAGCTGGGGCCAAATCACTCCGTTTTCCTGCCATTTCCTTTGTCGCCTCCTGCCTTGCTCTGTCCTGTCCGCATACGCTGCCAGGTCTCTGGGGAAGAGACTTCTCGAATTTCCTTGTGCAAGGCCACCAGGGAAGTGTCATTGAATGGCATGTACCAGATTTTCTCCAAGTGTAAATTTAGGAATATCTATTGCTATTTGTTGTAACAGCAGAGGTTTATGTGTTTTCACCGATGATTGAAGTATTTGTTGGAAGCATGAGTAGTCTTTGCTTCACAAGGAAGACAAATCTGGACACTCTAAGACCATCAACTTCAGGGCTGTTTGTGCTCCTGTTAAATTCAGGCAAAGTTACAGCCACTGGAATTAAACCCAAGCTTAGGACAAGGATCAGTTCAGAGGTCTGCTAATGTAAGGGGATTTCTTTCTGCTACAGAAAGGCTCCAAAGTTTGGAAAGTTTTTTTTTTTTTTTTAATTTGAATTTAAGGCCAATATATAAATAGTATTTAGAAGTGCACTTTGCCCAGAATTTGAAAGGCTGCTTTTTTTTTCTTTTTTCTTTTTTCTTTTTTCTTTTTTTCTTTTTTCTTTTTTTTCTCTTTTCTTTTTTTCTTTTTTCTTTTTCTTTTCAGTTGCTCTCCAGTTGCTGAAATGTCTGAAGTGGCCAAAACTCCTCCTGACGGGTTGTCTCTTGTCCACTAGCTTTCTTGCTGCTGTCTTTCCACCTCTCCCCTTAGGTGATTGATTTTAATGGAGTATTTCTGCTGTGACCAGCCCTGCACAGAATGGGCCTTGAGGAGATGGCAGCCTGGGGACTCGCTGGTATTTGTTAGAACGTGTCACAGCTCAGCCAAGATAAATCACGGTGCTGATCAGCAGTCTTGCTAAAAGGTCATAGCTGAAAAATCAGATGGCAATTCTTGCAAATCTTCGGGCAATTTGCTGTTTTCAAAGATATGGAGAAGAACAAAAGAGATTAAAATAGGCCCTGAAGCCACTGATGGCTAAAGCACTGTGGGTCACAGTTTGGTTGTCAGGTACCAAATGTTTTATTACTTCTAATGCAGAGGGGTGGCTTTTGTTTGTGTTTATTTTGAGGCAAGATATTAAATAGCTATACTATTTCCAGAGTTTTAATTATATTTGTAAAGCAAGTTTTGTCAAAGAGGACATTGGAGGAAAAATGACTTTTAAATGTGTTATTACTTGTAGAAAGCATAAGCCTTTCATTTGACTAGGTCTTCCACCTGACAAGGATTTTCTGCTCRACTAAATGAAGCAGTTAAAGTCACCAAGTGCCTGCAATCAGCGGTGATGCAGCAGGTACAAATTTGACCCTTTCACTCAGATTTTCAGAGTTTTCAATACATTTTCATTGAGGTCAATAGAGCTTAGACAATTTATATCTGCTGTAGAGCTGGAGCTAAACTGATGCTTCTATTACAGGTTCACCCAAAGACTTGATGTYGGGAGGTTTGGGGTGAGCTTTAGGCTGAAGCTTTAGACCAAAGATATTTTCAGAAACAGGAAAAAAGTGGTGATGTTATTCCATAATTCTCCAACTGTTTGCTTCATATCTGCAAGGAAAATAAAATGCTTTTGATACGACTACTTCCAAATGCAAACCCAAGAACAGCGAGGCAGAATGTATCCAGCTTTTCAAGTTCCTATCCCTTCCTGCTGTGTGGATAATAAGTCTCTGATGCATTTCTTGATAAGAGACAACACTGCAAATGGAAAGGCTAAAACCAGGACATTTCTGCGGTGCTTTGTAGGCTCAGTGATGCTCCAGAAGCTTGTAAATACAAGAATGGGAGTTACGGGCTTCTAAGGCTTGTGTGATAAGATTGACTGTTTTTCATTCTTTGTCTGTGTGCGCATTGTGAGAACGTCTTTGAGCTGAGAATACAATTATAATGTAGTTAAATAGCTCTCCTCCCAAGGAACTGATTTGGACTAAGATCCGCATGAGGCTCTGACTCCTGAAGCTTCAGGCGGTCACAGAACATCAGGATGACTGGAACCCCCATAGCCCTGGACTAGAGTGCGCTCGCACTGACCTGCTGGAGAAAGGGTGAGGAAAAGATAATAAAGAGATCTATTAAGCATAACTCCAGGTTTTTGTACTAATCAATGAGGAATAAAGTTGATTTCGAGTCTAGATTAAACTTTTTTTTTCCGCAGATACTTAGTTAAAATCGTTTAATCATGCTTTGTTTCCAGATTTTTCTTATCAAAAATCATAGCTGGTAGCATCCTTATTATGAGAACTGTTGACAGCCTTCAAGTTCCAGGCTGCAGATTGAAACGTCTATTGAAATCTGTAATAATCTGGAATCCTTTTTTTATTTTTTTTACCTTAATGTAAGTTTTTTTCTAACACCGTGTCTTCCACCGCAATATGAACAGCATCAAAAAATCAGTAACAACGTAACGGAAAATGCAAACTTGGAATCTGTGTTCCTTTCATTGAATATAATGGGCTAGACTCTGTTCATTGGTGTAAACATGCAGCAACTCAGCTTCCTTCGGAAGAGTGACTTAGCCTGGATCAACAGTGACGAGTTTAAGTTCCCTTAATACTCTATTAGTAGCAGCTCTGTTGTAACCTGCACTAACCAGGAGTTTATCTGAGAGAGTAATTTCCATTGCCAGTGGGTACCRTGATTTGGGGGTTGATTTTGATTCCTTCTGAAGGTTCCTAGTAGGTAAAGGAAGGAACCCGCTACCTTTTCTACTGCATCATCACAATCAAGGCGCATACACTGACCTCCTGACCATGTTTCTGAYGGACCTTTGCAACAGGAAAAAAATGCCCCCACTCTGGGGTGTCCAAGAGGATCTGCTCTTCTCAGAGCAGCTGACTTTCAGAAAGTTAGCGATTGCTGCAATGTGCTTTCTCATCACCTGCTTCTCCTATCATCACCATCCTACTTGTTTGCCGAGGTACTGAGCAGGCAGAAACATGCCTGCAGYGAACATTTATTTTAATTTCATCTAGTGTAACTGAGCCCTGCATTATAAGTWACCCTCCTTAGACTCGTCCTGTTAGTCAGACTTTGTTTAGAAGAGCAGCTTCATTTCCATCGTAGGCAGAGATTTGGTAAGTCATGCTGAGGTCTGACTTGGTTCATTTCCATCCTAGACAGCACCAGCAAGTCATGCTGAACACTCAGGTCTGTTGAATTCAAAGGAGAATTTATAGGCGGGCAAGCTCATGTTGGCTTGTGTGATGGAGTTCCTCGGCGTAATTTATGAATATGCATTTATACAGGGCTTTCAGATGTGGTGCTGCCAGGAAATGCACGGAGGAGAGTTACTAGGGCTGATTAAATTTAGAGACAATGTGAGAATCACTGATGTTGGCATTCCTCCCCTAGTGCYGGCAATTTAGGGTAGCAGTTTTAAGGCTGTGATTTAGGAGAAGAAGAAAGGACTTGAGCTGAATGTAAAAATGCTCTCAGAAGAAGAGCTGAGAGGAGAAAACCTGCCAAAATAAGAGAGGCTTCAGCACAGGGTCAGCCTACGTTGCTCAGGCAGCAGCAGGAGGAGAGGTGTTTGTGCAGAGCACTGTTATAAAATCCTTCTGCTTGTGTTTTGACACACTGCTCGGGTCCAACAGTCCTTGAGTTGGAGTATGCTGGTTTGGGTCACCAGAGAAGAACCCTGAGTYCTGAAACTGGAGCACATGCCCACAGGCCCCGAGGCAGTGGGGCGCACAGGGGCCATGCTCTGCTTGGGCACCAGCCGCCCTGCGGCAGCCTCAGTGAGGCCAAACCCTGGGACGCACACAGTGCCAAGATGGCACTGCGGTGCCCGGGGGCGGTTATGGTGCATGAGGACTATGGCATCTGTCATGCAGCCCTGGCCTGTGCCTTTTAGCCGGGGCAGGCTSTTGCTTAAACTCGCGGGGACCCGAGCAGGGCAAGGCTGGGTGGACTGGCAGAGCGGGCGACAGAGCCAGGGCAGCMGCGGGTGCCCCTGCCAGCCCGCCCTGCTGGGCAAGGGCGGCTCTGCCCCCCGCCTCCGCCCGGGGCGCCCGCAGCGCC
>NW_020455763.1:119088-131033 GCF_003342845.1 Nothoprocta perdicaria
GGAGCCCCGGGGCGGGGGGCGCGGGGCGGGGAGGGGGTGGCCCCGGCCCGGGAGGCCACCCGGGAGGGCGTCCCGGGACGAGCGGCGTCGCTGCCCGGCGCAGCCTCCCCGGGCGCAGCCTCCCCGCTGCCCTGCGGGGCTGGAGCTGCTCGGACTCTCTGAAGGGGCCCTGAGAGGCTCTGTAGTTAGCAGGGGGAGCGTGCTCAGCTTTAGGGCTTAGTCTCATCACTAGTTGGTGCAGAGCTCAGATCACCGAGGCAGTTTGTGAGGTTTCCCTGGCATTAACTCACCCTGCATCACCTGCCGGCCTTTTCTTCTTTCCTGTTAAATACTTCTCCTCGAGTTTGCTCTACCATTAGCTGTAAACAGCACGCCGTGGAAACGGTCGTCTGTCAGTCCTGAGTTGATGCTGCCTCGTACTCCGGCTCTTAATTGCATCCATGTGATGGGAGAGCAGCAGCTCCCGCTGGATTCGCTTGTCTGCATTTGCTGCATTATGAACTTTAATCTTAGAGTCATCCCCGCAAGGCAAACCTAGCCCATCTGTGCTTTTGATCTTCCTGCTAGCTTTTGCTGTGCCCCGGGGCATTCTGCCTATCGTTCTGTAAAGGTCATCTTAAAAGTCTGGCATCCTTTCCTGAAGCATGGTGACTTCTCCTGCAAGAGTAGTCTGTGGGAGAGTGCCACACGGTTGCCTGTGTTCACATATTTCCCATACTCTCCATTTTAATTCTGTTGTAACACTTGTCCTAGCTTTTCTTTTTTAATATGATTGCCTGCTGAGAGGAGATCTTTGGTTGTGTCATACGTGGTGACACAGAGTTCCCTCTTCCGAGTTAAGTGATTTTGCTGCTGTGATGATCATGGGTTGTTTAAATTCGCTACAGGACAGACTTACCTGTGATGAACTTCTCTACCAGTGTCCTAGCCGAAACACCAAATGCCAAGGGGGACTTGGGGCAAAACGTCTGTATAGTAGAGAGGCAAAAAGAGCCATTTAGAGAAGGGCATCATCAGGAAGAGCAGATTTGAAATGTGATCTGTGTTGTCCAGCATTTCAATTCTAAGCTGTTGTGCACAGCAACCCAGAACAGAGCGGTGAATTTGTTAGCAGTTACAGCAGCCAGTGAAAGCAAATTGCTTCTCAAATTATTTCTTGTCATCTMATCACCATGCATGGTCCAGTGCCCATTCTTACCTGGCTCCAATGGCATGGTAGAAGGGATTAGCTTAATTCCTGTCGCTTGAGGTTAAAGCAGAGAATGTTCTCCTTTATTCACGACGCAGATGGGCAGCTGCTTTGGGCCAGCGGATGAAGCTCTGGTAACCTGTTTTCATAGCATAGAGCACTGGTGTTTTTTACAAAGCCTCTTGAAATAACTCACTGATGAGGCAAAAATCAGACCCCAGGGAAAGATCTTCTGTACCAGAGGCAAGAACAGCGTGGAGTTGAGCGGACTTCCTCAGGAGCGTGAGCAGCGGGCGGCATGGGGGCTGCAAGAACAGGTAGTAAGGAGAGACTGAACCAAGTATTTACCTCCACAAATGCGAGTGAGTGGAGAAAATCTGTGGAGCAAAAGCAAGCTGGGCTGATGGGGATGGCAGCAAACTGCAAGAGCCCAGGCTCGAAGGAAAGGATGGGGTGGTCTCATTCTGGTTTCTCAGTGTGGTGCTTTTACATTTGTGCTCATCGCGTGTGCATTTCTGTACCTTTGGCAAAGCCATTTTGGTTCTCCTGTCTTATATGTAATAGTCACGGGGGAGAAAATGTAGAAAGATAAGGAAAYGAAAACTGGTATTTCTTCTCCTTTTTTATTTTAGCATTGGCCACCRGAAGATGCTTTTTCTGTTCCCCGTGGTTCTGGGCTGGCAGCAGGACTTAGAACATAGCACTGCTCCAAAGGAAGACTTTAATTGGCCAGGAAACATCACACTTTGCCTTTGTAGTTCTGATATTTGTGCTACCTTTATTTATTYATTTATTTTCCCCATTTCTAATGTCTGATAGGAGAATCTGTTCATCTGCCTGGACATTAATAATATCATCCCATGAGAGTGTTCTACTAGGTGTTCTGTTACTAGAAAACTAGTTTACTAGTTTTACTGTAAAAAGAGTGAGAAGAACTGTCAAAATATGCTGACCTGCATTGTGGAACTGCTGTGGTCCATGGATGGGGTCTGTAGACAGGCATTGCTCTTCAAGAACATTWTGAGGATACAGTGAAAAAGTGACTGTTGATCATTGGACTCTCAACAGCAGGGATGCCATGGATGTAAGGGGTTTATATGGGTTAGAGGGAAAATAAGAAAAGTACTAGGACTAGTACTAAGTACTAACCACTGAATGTTATTAAATAAAGCATATCATGCTCAGGAATTCTGGAGTTTGGGACAATGTCTGGATGATGGAGTCTGTACGCTTGTCCTTTTRGTAGCCCTTCCTGTGGATCTGCTTATGACCACAGTTGGAGATTAGCTAGTCAGGCCCTTGTTCAGATCAGTACACCTGTTTTTCTTTTAAGTAACAGATACCTGCATGGTGGTTTTGCATTGTTAGTGATTTATTAAGAGCTTTAGCCCTTAATCCCATGTCTTTGCTGCCAGGCAGAAGTTCACCCATGGAATAAGATGGTCTGTTTACTCAGCGGGGAAATAAAACAGAATTTGTTTTGTTTTTTCTTTCTTTCACAGTGTTCCCTTGCTTCCACAGTAGAGCACAAGATTTTCTATTTCTTGCTGCTTTTGTTTATATTGTCTTTGTAAAGCTGATAGACGATTACAGCCCTCTTCCTACCCACACGCAAAGRAAGTGGCGGCCATCAATGTTTTGCATTGCATCCCCAACCTCCACCTCTTTTCCCTGCCCTTTCCGCTACTGCTTTTAGGACTGGGCAGGATAAAAGCATAAATGATGATGTTAAATACAGGTGTATATCTCAAACTGAACTGTCAGTGAAATGCTAACCTCATTACCTGCCCTCTGATCGCAATTAATATTTTTCTTCTGGTTGGGCAATTAAGTAAAACCACAAATTTATGTTACTACCYAGGTCTCTGGACAAAATGGGGAATGGATCAATGAAACCCAAGCACTTGAGGCATCCAGATAGACATATAGCAAGCCTCTCTGCTGGCTGTGCCGGCAGCTATAAGTTCCTGAAGGATCCAGCTCTGGGCATCGGTGTGACTGGGCAAGCTGATGTTCTCTGCAGCAGCTTGCTGGAACTGGAAAAGGAGCTGAAGAGGAAAGATGAAGAGTTACGAGCCAGCGAATGCCGCGTTGCTGAGCTGCAGGAGCAGCTGGCCGTGCAGACCAAGGTCATAGCAGAACTCACYAAGGAACTTCAGAACAAGTGTATCCAGCTGAACAAGCTGCAGGATGTTGTTCATGTGCAGGGAGAGAGCTCTCTTCAGACTTCTCCATTTACCGSGGCTCCGAGGATGAAAGTCGCTGCTAATAGGAGGAGAGGTGCTAAGGAAGGTGTGTCTGCCGAACCGACAACGTGGCTGTATGACCAGAGCAAGCAAGCGAGGTTTTCCTTTGAAAAAGCAAGAGTCAGAAAGGATTCCAGGTGAGCTCACTGCATGCCGGCTGTATGCCTGTGTTTCTGCTGTTGCAGCGACATACTCTTCCAGAAAAGGGGTCGACCTGCTGGAGARMAGCTCCACAGAGAGGGACCTGGGAGTCCTGGTTGACCCCAAGTTAACCAGGAGTCAGCAGTGTGCCCTCGCGGCCAAGAAGGCCAACGGGAKCCTGGCCTGCATCAGCAGGAGTGTTGCCAGCAGGTCAAGRGAGGTGATTCTGCCCCTCTCCTCAGCTCTGATGAGGCCGCACCTGGAGTATTGCGTGCAGTTCTGGGCTCCCCAGTCTAAGAGGGATGGGGAGCCCTCCTAGAGAGGGTCCAGCAGAGAGCAACTGAGATGATTAAGGGACTGGAACATCCATCATATGAGGAGAGACTGAGTGAGCTGGGCCTGTTCAGCTTGGAGAAGAGAAGGCTGAGAGGGGATCTGATTAACATGTGTAAGTTCATGAAGGGAGAATGCAGGGAARAAGAGGACAAGCTCTTCTCATGGGTGGCCAGCAACAGGACAAGGGGAAATGGGCTTAAGCTCAAACACAGSAAGTTCCATCTCCAGGTGAGGAGGAACTTCTTTCCCGTGAGGGTGACAGAGCCCTGGAACAGGCTGCCCAGGGAGGTTGTGGAGTCTCCTTCTCTGGAGGTCTTCAAAACCTGCYTGGATGCCACCCTGTGCCACATGCTCTGGGTGTAAGAGTCTTCTGGAGAGGTGAGGGAAGTAGACAGGACAGGGAATCCACTCAGGGAATCACATAAACTCAGATGACTACAGTGAGAATGGTTTGGGAAGAGCACCTGGCTGCATCCTAAGTGTTTTGGGTGCATTATGAACATTTATTCTGAGCTGTGTAAAAACAATGAGTCCAGTGTTGACATAGTCTGGTACAATATATAACAAAATGGTTTGTGTAGAGTGATTATCTTTCAGGAAGCTTTTTCCTGCCTTCCAGCTTTTGGCAATCATGTTTTAGGGACCTCTCCATTAGGGATCTGAATGTACTTTTTCCTCTTGGAATCCAATTATACCCCTGCAAAGGCCAGTGGTAGCTGTGACAGGAGCTGACTTTGTGGACAGAGTTATCCAGATTGGTATCTTTAAACATACCCTTAGGCCTGCTTTTACCTTGCAGTGTCCCAAGTATCTGCCAGAGCACAGTGCTGTCCAGAATAAACCTGGACTTCAGTTAGCAGCTCAAGTGTCTCAGACCTGTGGGGAGCTGTGTGGTTATTTTATGAAGGATTCATCGCATAGATGGATCCTTACTATAACTGACATGATAAAAGTCATCAATATGGATTGAGCTATCACCAGTCACGTCCAGCATTACATGTTAGAAGTGTCTCATGAACCAGAAAGGAGGTCTGAGTCACCAACAGGAGCTGCAGGATTCAGCTAGCAGTATTTTTTCCAGAATAAGAGAATTGTGATMATATCTTGTCTCCAGTGGCTTGATAGTTTCAAAAACTTGTGTGAAAGCTATTCTGTTTGTAATTGCTTGTCCTCTCCCAGCATGATCTGTGTGCGCAAGTCCACCAGCTGTTTCTCCAGCTTGCCTTCAGAAGTGCTGCTTGTAACTGCAGCAAGGAGTGAAGCGAAGAGAACAGCCAGGCAAGAAGGGACAAAGTGCACCACAGAGCTGGCTGCTTAGGACGAATGCAAATATTGCATATTTATACCGTCTAAATGCAGTGCTCATCATACCATGGATCAGCAAAGTGAAGAGACCTGAGTATTTTTGTTCAGGACTCTGTGGTTGAGCACTTCAAAATATATTTTTTTTATATATTCCATCTCCCATTTCTTTCTGAAGGAGATACTGTATAACACAACCGGATGAAGAAGTCCATCCTTTCTTTCTTTACCTCTTTCATCTCTTGAAAACCTTTGAATGGGATTCAGAGATTATCTTTTTTAGTGGTAGGTTTCCTGCTGATTGATTAGGATTTAAAATAGACCGATCTTCATTTCACTGAAAGCAAAGAAAATGTTTTAGCTTTGCCCAAACGGCTGAGCAGAACATTCTTCCCTCTCCTCTCCCCCATCTACAGCTTTCCCATTTCTCCATTTGTCCCTTTGTTCCCTTCTGTTCTCTTGAACTCTTTCCCAGCTTCCTTCATTTGCACATTCTTTAATTCAAGTTGTAGTCTTCTATGATGGCCAGAAACTTTGAATTGCCTCTTAATTATTGTCCTGAGAAGAGGTAATGTGAGAATGAAATGGAGCTCATGATTTCTGGTTCATTATCTGGTGCTAGAAAATGCACAAACTTTGCCAGAGTAATTAGCRTGCCAGCCTATTTGCCATGTATTCCTTAAAACATAAAAAAGAGGTGGCACCTCAAACTGCAGTATGCAAAAATAGTAAAAGCCAGTTTGGGACACTGAGCTAATCTTCTGGTTTTAATACAAACATAGTAATTTGGCAAATATGGTTAAAGTCTCAGCTGAGTAAAGAGCTCAAGTAGATTTTCTTCCCAAGAACCAGAATTATGACTGAAGAAAAAGGTATTTTACAGTATATCTGTTGTGTGATGAGGTTTGAATGGCTGGAATTCAGAAAATCAGCTCTAGGATGTACTATTTTTTATTATGTCATAGATTAAATAATATTTTCCTATATTAATCTTATTAATGGTTTACCTAGTGTTTTTTAATGGAAACAAGGTTTAATTACAAAATTTAATTAAGAAAAACCACAAAAGTTTTAAGATTTAATTAAAAAATAGAAATTAAAAAAAATCTTAACAAAAAAGTTTAAATCCTTCCATAACTAACTGTTTTGTGGCTCGCTAGCTCTTGATAGGACATGAAGTGGCAATATTCCTGGGCTTTACTCCAAGAAGGAGTTGGTTGGGGTTACATTATTGCTGGCATTACAGCAATCACAGGCTTTGGTTTTCACAGTGATATTTTGCAGTGATATTCTTTATTTTTGTCTAAAATCACAGGTAATAGGCAAGTAGTTTTGTTCTACATGCAGTTTAGACACCAAAAGTTCATGTATTTTTCCAGCTAAAAATCTGAAACTCAGTTATAAATTTGAGTATAGTATGGATCCTTGTTATCTGCTTTCCAATGGTTGAAAGCATGGACTTTGTGACTTTTTCAAGCTTTAGGCTTTGAAAGAATAGGTAGCTTGGAATGCGGTACAGCAGGAATTATGCTTTATTAACGAAACCTCAGTTCCTGTGGATAATCAAGTTAAAAACCTTGACGAATATGCTCAGAAATATTCCAGTCATTCACAAATTTGCATTTTTATTCTATTGCCACGGTCAGCAGAGTAGTAGTTGTTTATCTTTAGAGGTGTAGCTTTTAGGTCTAGGCATAATGCTTTTTTTTTGTACTTTTTAGTTAGTATAYTTTATAAAGCCCCACGCATCACATGCTCACAGGGGAAAATGAGTAGATAAATAGGTGCATTTACACTTTCTTCAACAAAATAAGTGATAGTGCAAGATTTTGCTCAGGCATTTTGTAGGGGTGAGCTTTGGGCAAGCTTAGTCCTTTTTTCTTTTCCAAATATTTTAGAAGGTGACAAATGTGAGAAAATATCACCTAACTGTGTTACAGGAAGATCTCCAGGGAATCTTCTTGAATTTGCATCAAGTCTAGCATCAAGCTAGACACCTTGAGAAGCAGCTGATGGAACAAACAGCGTAATCATGAAGGATTCATTTGGCAGGGCTTTTGAGTATAATATTTTTGTCTGGCGTAGCTCAACGTGACTGATTTTAGCAAAAGGCCTAGAAGCTTTRCACAGTGCTTGAACTGTCAAATATGAGTGGATTATTTCTTATGTGCATATTTAATCTCTTGAGATAGTTGAGTAAGTTCATCTTTTCTCTCAGCTTCCCCAAAAACGTGAATTTACTAGATGGAAATTTGATCTTTGAAAAATTTTGGCAAAGGCATGAAAATTTTGGAGGTTTGAACATGATCTTTTGGAAAGCAGATTCCTCTCAAAAATCTTTCAAATAGGGATTCTTCTACTTTTTATCTTCAGGGCTGGATGAATTGCCAAAAGCAAGTTTCCGTGTACATCAGTGCATTAAAAAATGCTGCTTGTTTTACTGTAATGGGAAGAACGTGGCAGTGTTCAAGAGACGTGTRTATGAGCCACTTAGGGACCTGGTTTAGCAGGCATGGTGTTGAAGGGTTTACAGTTGGATTTGATCTTGAAAGGCTTTTCCAACCTTAATTCCAACCTTAATTCAGCCTTACGGCTTTTCCAGCCGTGATGATACTGTGATTCTGTGTCCAAAATTGTTCGTATGAGTGTTACCAAGTGTCTGTGGGGCTTGTTTTCCCATTTTTCTAGAACTTGCAACCTCCATCAGCAATGCCTAAGCTATCCGTGTAAAATCCCATCCCATTGTGGCTCAGGATCTTGACCCTAGCCATTGCGGGAAGGGGAGCAAGAACTGAACTCTACATGTGCAAGAATAGGAAGTGTAGCTCCACAGAGGATAGGTTGTGTGATGACACATAGATTCATCAGTCTTAAGATGGAAATAACTGGGCAGTTCTATTGTCAAAAAGCAGTTCTTTGACTGGCAAGTGCTTTTTCTGAATGGGTGCTTGGGAATATATTCCAAGAGGAACACATCTTCAACAGCTAATAGTAAAGAGGAGCCYGAAGGCAGGAGAAGGATACTGTAGCAACTGGTGAAAGAAAGCTAATCCTGATCATGGTAGACCTTATAGAAATACTTTAAAAAAATGGAAAGATGGGTGTGTGGAGCTGTGCACCCCCTTTTTAGCTCTGTAAAGTATTCACAGTGGTGATGGCTAGCAGGAGTATGGTTAGATGCCTTCTGCCCTTCCAGGAAAACTTATTACCCCCAGCAGCTTTCTTTTTTTTTTATTATTTTATATTACTTATTACTCCCAGCAGCTTTTCTCACACTTGGGATGGGTATTGGGGAAGCTGGCATGCTGTGCTGGTGGCCCATGAAACCAGCAAGCAACTGGTGCAGAACCTGAACCGTGGTTGCATCTTGGATCCTGCACTGAGAAGCCAGCAATACATTCTGAAAACTTTAGTCCTCTATCTGCATCTCTGGAAGCTACAGCACTTATCATTTCATCAGCCATTTCTATGTTTTATTGCAGTACTGTGTGGAGGATGTAGGGCAGGATCAATTAAATTTCATTTTTAGCAGAAAATGAAGTTAATGATTATATTCTAATATAACTTGCTTCTGGAAGAAAAGGTTTTATGATTTCTAATTCAGGCTCTAAGTACAATCATTACCACAGATATTGTTTTTTATTTTCTGGCTTCTTTTCATTACCATTACTGCTTTTCAGCCCTATATGCATAGTAAGGCAAGTAGATATGACTAAATAATCGTTTATTCCTATATTCCCCCTCCAAAGAATTGACTGCACGACCTAATCCTGATAACCTTGTGTATGTGTATGGAAGCAGGAATGGGCTTTAGATGCTTCAGCAAGATGAAGCTATCTTGAGATGAATGAATGTCCGGTGAACAGAATGCTCCTGTGATACTAGATCTGGGTTTCTTTTGTTTTTTGAAACCAGTGAGAAGAAGCTCATCACGGATGCCCTGAATAAAAATCAGTTCCTRAAGAGACTGGAGCCTCAGCAGATCCGGGACATGGTGGAATGTATGTATGAAAGGACTTACCAGCAAGGGAGCTACATCATCAGGCAGGGAGAGCCAGGCAATCACATTTTTGTACTCGAAGGTAAGTGCTGCTTGGTTGTACGGTGCACATACACCAGAAGGAGGGAAGTCACTTAGAAGTCTCTACAGGAGACCTCAATGTTGACTTTTGTTCTGCTAAATTATTCCTACTGGCCCTGCTGAGGGCAGTGGGAGTTTTACCTGTATTTTTGTTTGTTTGTTCGTTTGTTTGTTTTTTGTAAAACAGCGTGAGGGCAACAGAAAGTGCCTKAGAAACTTCTGCCTGGATGTAATGCTCTTTCCTGTGTAAAAGAGCTTGAGAGACTTCCTTCACTTCGAAAGCTTAGAGGACAGCAAATCCTAGCAGTTGCAGATACAGCCAAACCTCTCTTGTCCGAAAGAATAGCAGATATTCCTTTAAACCCTGCAAGTTGCTCTGTGGTGAAACCATTTCTAAAATAAACTTACCTTTCAGTATTTCTACGAGCTCTTACCAGTTTCCTATGTGTAGGGTCTTGAGAGACAAGGTCCAAGTTAACTGTTCTCAGAATTCAGGGCTTYTTGTTTAAAGACAACTGTGCTAAGATGACCTCATAAAATGACACCAGCAGATCTGAAATTATCTTGCTGCTGTCGTCTTTGTTGACTGCTGCTGCTTTGTCACTCAAACCTCAATAAAGAGCGTGCAGAGATCAGCTCTACTGGAGCTGAGCACCTGGGAGTTACACTGGAGGAAATGTTCCCTTTCATCATCTCACTCCGACAGGAAATAAAGGACAGAAAGACAGTGCTAAAGAAATTTGCATTTGGAATTCATTTGCAAACTTCATTAATTCTGGACCACTAGGAGGGCTAGCAGCTCTTAAAAAATCRAGTTCCTACTGCAGGGAGTATGAAAGGCTGCTCTGTTGAGGCAGAAATATTAAAGGCAGAACTGAACATGGCATATATTAGAAAGCACATCTGCTGTCTTCTGGCCTTATGCAGATGGGTTAGTGTAATAAAAAAAAAAAAAAGTGGTAGCTCTGCTTATATAACGTACATGGTGCAGGGAAAAAAGGAGAGAGAAGGCTCATAATGGGGGGCTCTATTCTTATTAAGCCCGATGATAAAATTTTGAAAAACGTGTGAAATTTGAAGATGGGTTTGTGAGCCCAGTTTTGTTGGTTCCGTAGCCTTTCTTTTCTGAGGAAATAATGTATTTTCTGAGGAAATAACTTTTAGGGACATGTTTAATGGACCGATTTCTTAGGACATAAACCTAAGAAGAAATATTCACAATGTCTTTGACTTCTGCTAAATGTATGGTAAGACTCAAGGACCATTTCTTACAGGAGGTCTTACTTCTTTTCCTGCTCTGTCCCCTACATTCTGCACATACATGCATATTAAAAAACTATATGAGCAGTTTCTCTTATGAGCTCTCTTACATGATTAGTTTGCTGAGGAGGTAATCGCAACCACTTTGGGTAATATGTGTAGTAATCTCAACCACTTTGGGTAATCTGTGTACTAGAGCTCAGTTTTAATGCTTCTTATCTTGCTGACTTTTGACAGAGGGCAATCTGGAAGTCTTTCAGCAGAACAAGCTGCTCTCCTCCATACCCGTGTGGACCGCATTTGGGGAACTAGCCATTTTATACAACTGCACGCGGACAGCCTCTGTGAAAGGTATGCAAGGCTTCTTTTGGCAACGTTGCTCAAAATAAGCAATTGGGAAGGCTCTTGTATGCTGTTAGTTTTCTTTGAAGTCAGCATTTAGTAAATGTCTGCATGGGCTGGCAGTCCTCAGTATCTTCCCATTTCCTTCTTGGAGTTCTTTGTGCCTAGGGAATCTAATACCATGTCAGGAATATATTTCCATCTCTAAGGGTGGCCTTTGATAAAGAGTCAAACATCTCCAAAGTCTTTGGTGAGCCAGATATGTACAAAGCTAACTGCAAAGGAAGGTTTCTTTTGAAAAGTTGAGTGATTTAGTGGGAATGATATAAGTCTTTGACTGTTTTACTCTTGTTGCAAATGTAGCCTGGAGGTTTAAATTACAGTAAGTTTGAAAAGATTTCAGGAGCCTCAAAGGCAATTTTTATTGCCTTTGTGTTTTGCAGGTTCCATTTTCACTTTTTAGATACTTTCAATGTGGAAGGAGAGAAAAATAAAGCCCTAGAATTTGTATTCAACTGAGTAAACCTTATTACTGTAGGTGAAAAAAAATGCTGCTTTTATTTTTTTCTTCTCTCTAACTAGTTATTTGACTCTAATTCCTTCCTTCAGAAAATATTGAGTGTGTTATGTTGGGGGTAAGTGGTATTGGGTCTCTGAGCATCTTTTTGCAGGTGGATTTAGAAAAGGAACACTTGCCCAATTCAGTGTGTCATATTGCTGAGGGCAACRTCACTGCTTATTCCCGTGTTCGCCACCAAACTCGTTCCTGTGCCTTTGCAACAGACTATCAGCAGTGCCTGGAATGGTCAGTAAGGTTTTATTTTCATCGTCTGGCAGGTAGTGGAGTGACTGGAATATTACAYGGGAGAAGATAGACTGCTGAGGTGAAATATGCAATGTAACCTTTTCTCCTCACCSTAATGTGACTTACTTTCCAATTGCTCCAAGGCAAGTTTCAAGTTAGGTTTGGGTTATAGCATAAAGATATATTCTTCAGCTGGAATCTCTGTAAAAAAAGGAAAAGGAAAAGGAGAGGGAAAGGGAAAGG
>NW_020455763.1:131278-149255 GCF_003342845.1 Nothoprocta perdicaria
ATGCCCTGCATCTTAGAGTACAGGTACATGCAGTCAGAGGCCGAATTCTCTTTTCCTTGACTTGACGTAGGAATAACTTGACTGAATACCGGCTTGTTGTGAAGTCTCTCTTGACTGGAAAGCTAAACAGACCTATTGGGGGATGCCGTGGATAACTTGGGGTAGAGATCTGACCTGACCCATGGGAGAAGACAGAGTCTGATCACAAAGGTAGTGGGAGAGATGAAGCTTCTAGGTGAGACATCTCCTCTAGGCCTGGCCTTCTGTAAGGGAAATACTGGCTTTTGCTTTGTGTTTACGGTGCTGGATATAAATATCCATCTGCCTGCATATAASACTGTCTTTTAATCCATTCAGTGCTCCTTGGTTCCTTTTCTAGTCTGCTCTAATTATTCCATGGCAAAGCCGTGAGTGATCAAACCCAGCTTTAATTCATCTTCCTCATAGTCTCCTCTCCACCGTCCCATAAAAATAATTTCGTTTTGGAGGTTACTGTCTGTTCTTGCCTAAATCTGCAGGAAGCCTGAAACACTGGTGAGTTTGAAGAGGTCGTGTTGACTTAAAAAGGCACAAACGGAACAAAACAAGTTGTTATTCATTTTTTAGAGCTACTGGTCTTCTTGCGTCCAGCTTAAGCGCTCCATCGTTGCTGCCTATGCAGAGGGAAGTTATTACATTTAATCGCTTTGTGCTGCGGCTGCCTGATAAACAGAACAGCATCAATAATTTGATTATTCTTTTTCCTCTCTTCGACTGTGCTCCCTGTTTTCTTTCTTGTGTGCAGCACACTATTAGCATCGTAAAGGTCCTGCACAGCAAGATGTTAGGCTATTTTAGACCTTTGTTCATGTTAATTGGTTTTTAGATAGCTCATTACAGACAAGAAAGGGTGTTTGAATATTTAAAATCACTGCAGAATTTTTCCTTCCCCCATCCCCAATAGCTTCCCTGTGTTTCTCATAGTGGAGACAGAGCAGTGCRAATGCCTTCGCTGAGCATGGCTAGTAAATACTTTTTGACATTTTTTTACTGGATTTGGGTGTAGTAAACTTGTCTTAAAAAAAAAATGCAAGTAAAGGAGTTAAGCCAGAAAGGGCTTTTTAACGACTGGTAGCACCCAGCAATACSCTTCTGTGCAGCAGCTGCATTTGAACATGGGAACATGAGTTTCTGCTACATTTGTTTCCAAATTTGTTTCTCTGTCTCATCTTTGAGATTACAGCTTTATTTTTTCCAACTGTATAATTGCTTTATTCATTATGGGGGCAAGATAGATGAGATGGGTTCTCATTACCTTTCCTACTTGTCATTTTGCCTTCACGCAATGGGAACTGGAAGATATTGTTCAGAATAAAGACAAGAACGAAACRGTACCTTTGTTCTCCCTCTCAGTGTCCAGAAATATTTTCTTAGAATTAAAGTATTTTTGAGCTATGTTCTTTTTAAGCAAAAGTCTGAGAGCAGTTAAGAGAGTATCTGCGCATCATGGCTTCATGSAGAGCCTAATAACTGACTTTTGTGCATCATTTTAAGCCTGAGATCGTTCTGTAAAAATGTTTTTCTCTGTTTCTGATAAGTCAGCAAATTGAGGAAATTGGTCGTTCTGTTTTTTTTTTTTTTTTTAAGATTTCTTTAATCCAGAGAAAAACAGTTTTCTTCCTTTATATGGGAAACATTAAAATGATAAATATAATGTAGCATCTTTTTAAAGAAGAGATGAAATTAAATGGAATTCACTTATTTTGCTTAAAAATAAGAATCATAATGTGTTTTGTTGTGTCAGCTGTAGCACACACAGGCTGCTTAGTTGTTTGTATCTTGCATTATTTTCCATATTAATAATTTGATTATCTTTCCAAAGGTGATCRGTACTTTCTAATATTTTGTTTACCATTTATTTTCATATGAATAGGCTAAATTAGAGGGAAAATGTGATAGGATCAATGGATTCCGTTAAATGAAATGGATTTTTTTATCTCTACTCTTCCCATCTTCTTGTGTATCTCACAAATATTTGCATGTAATCTGATTTAGGGATGGATCTAGCTGTAATATTCAACACTTAAATCCTGAGTTTTGGAACCTTAGACCAAGGGTTTTGTTGTTCCTCGCATGAGCTCTTTTACAGATTAAATTGCAATTCTGGAGTGAGACTCTTGCCAGGATTAGGAATAGGAAATGAGGAAATTTCACAAATATTCATCTCACAGCTTGTTGGGTTGCATGGGAAGCACTCGGTGGAGGCACCAAGTGTAAATCTAAGCCTTATTTTAGTTATCATCATTGAAAAGGGAGCTAATTTCTTTGAAATGCTTGGTTGTGGTAGCTACTGATGATCTATCTTTGTGCACGTTTGAAGAGTTAGGCTCTCCTGCCCCATGCCCGGATCCTCTCTTATCTTCCATCAGATCATTAGGAAACATTGTTGGGTTTGTTGTGTGTGCTTTTTTCTTTCCCAAAGCCATCACCAATGTTAAAACATGGGCACTGGACAGAGAAGTGTTCCAAAATATCATGAGGGTGACTGCCCAAACCAGACAAGAGCAATACCGGGGCTTCCTTAGAAGGTAAGCGTGATGCATTTCTATTCCTAAGCGCTGGCTTAGATTACTTTGTGAGGTGCACAGCATATATTATGCCTCTTTTTAAGGAGAGAGAAAGAGAGACAGATCTATAGGTGCCCATAGTGCAAGGGGACTCGATAACTTAGATATTCCCTCTGTTGGTTTTTTTTGAGGATTCACAGGAGTGGTTTTTTTTTTCTCATTTTGATGTGTTTTCTCTTGCATCGCATTATGTGCTTGATGGGATGGAAGCTTTTAAGGAAGAGAACAAATGTACAGCAAGGCTGCATTGCCAGAAGTTGAAACAGCGTATTATTGAATAAAAAAGGTTGACAAAATCCTCCAACTGGATGCAAATTTGCAGCTTGAGCAGATTAAATGGGATATTCCTCAACTCTAGGAGGCTGTAAAAGCATGTGTTTATTAATTTATTAACTAATTCCAACATAAATTCCTGGCCCAGGGAATCTGTAGAGAGGTAGCATAGAAAAGTCTCTCTTCTGTGAGGCACATTGGGAGATATATGGTGCTCTTCCTTTAGGAAGAAGATCATATGAGATGCTCCAAACCACAAGAGGCTGGTTTAGTATTTTTCTCACTTCTTTTTTTTTTTTTTTTTTTTTTTTTTAAAAAAAAAGAAAAAGCAAAGAATGCCCTTTGTGCTGTAGTTTCTAAATGAGATCTCAACCGTGGCCATGCACACAATGTTTTGTGTATTTTTGCTTTCATCCCTTGTCTCCATATTGGATTTCTAGAAATATTTCTGTGTTGTTATGTATAGCTACACTAGCTTAGGTGGTTATAAAATGTGGTTGTACAAGCTGTATAGATGAGAAGAGATTATGAAAAAAAATATTAATGATGATTATTTTTGCTGTTTTCCTGACATTTCTGCTATTGGGAAGCGTGTCCCTGCTGAAACGCTTACCTGAAGATAAATTAACCAAGATCATGGACTGCCTGGAAGTGGTAAGATGTCGTTAAGTTCTTCTGAACAGTGCTCAGTGAGCTTAAAGAAGAAGAAGAAATAAAAATAAAGAATATAAAAATAAAAATTAATTATATTTTTAACATAGCAGTGTTTTTAGAATGATCAGAGTAGAAATTCAGGCTGGCAGCAAATAATGTTTAATGGCCATTTAATGGCAAGCTGTATCTCTAGACTCTTAGGAAGTCAAACGAGTAGATTAGAGGCTGCAGAATCTAACCTGAATCAATAGGAAGCACAGAAAGATTTTGATAATACTTTTCCTCAGTTCCCCCTGTTTCATAAGGATGTTGCCAGTGTTGACATCTTTTTAAAAACAAATAACGCGCTGCTGCATTAAGGTATATTATAGGTTGGCCAGYGTGCTTTAAATAGCATTGATGCAATGGGGCATTCGTGTGTTTCAGAAGTCTGCATAATAATCCAATTTTTCAAATATCTCTGTTCTCCTCCACAGGAGTACTATGATAAGGGAGATTATGTAATTCGGGAAGGAGAAGAGGGCAGTACCTTCTTTATTATAGCAAAAGGAAAGGTAAGGTATACTGAAGTTAACTGTGAGAATGCAACCTATATGGACATCTGTATGTCATAAGCTTGTTTTTTTTATTATTATTATTATTATTATTATTATTATTTCATTTTTCAATGAAATGGGATTTATGATGCTATGTTTTAAAGAGAAGAGACAATGGTGATGATAATAAATATATATTTATTTCAGTGTCACAGCGAAAATTTAGGAGGGACTGGGGACTGTTTTGAGATTTTTGCTTTTAATGGGASGGAGGAATTATAGTTGTAGCTCTTAATGAAACGTTGCTGAGTTTTAGACATCCATGAGCTATATGGAAAAGAAGGGAAAACCATGGGTTACTTTGAATGTTATTGTGCTAAATATTTGTTCCTCTGCTTCCCAGGTGAAAGTCACCCAGAGTACRGCAGCTCACTCACAGCCCCAGCTGATTAAGACGCTCCATAAGGGCGATTACTTCGGGGAAAAGGCTCTCATTAGGTGAGTTGACACTGTCGGACTCATATTGCCTGGTGCTGGAATTGATCTATCAGGGTATATCTGATTGTACACTCTTATCTGCATTGAATGTAAGTTTTGGGTTGGTTGTCAGCATTCCAAACAGAGGAAAACAGCAGGAAAAGCAATGGGGTGTGAGCCATGTAGCTTCTTTCAAAAATATGTATCCAGGCTTTCCTGATATATCCAAGTACCTGGTTTTCCCTGTACTTCACCAGATTTGCATCTGGGCTCCAGATAATTTTTACCTATATGGCACCATGCCATAATGTGGATCACAATAGTTCAGTTCTGGTTTTTAGGGTGGGGGAGGCTTTTACTGTTAGAATTTATATGGTAATTGTGTCTAGGACGATTGCTGTGAGCACTGATTCGATTTTAACCCCGTGACAGATAGTGCTCGCAAGAATTAAATAAAAGCAACCGTTGGAGCAGAGGGGAACTTTCCTGTGCTCATTAGCTTAAACATTCCCTTTATTTTCTTTGTGTATTAGCAGTCTCTCAGGAGCCTCAGGAATGTTTACAGCATTCATATCGCATAGGTTGTCTTGTCTGAGGAAACAAAAAAAGTCCATCTTTCTTTTTTAGCAGCCAACCAGACAGGTAAATTCACATAGGGCATCAATATTTTACAGTAAGCTTTCTTTATCCCTTCTCTCAACTGGAAGTCTGRCAAATCTGAATACTGAACAACCAGCTCTGGAATACGTCTTGACTTGCTTACAGTCACTAGGAAGCTGAACAACGGAGAGAACTGGATGATAATAGAGGAGAATAATGGCTCTTGTTAAAATGCTGGCACTGGGGATTTGCTTTAGCAGCGCTTATCCAAGCACAGGCCGCAGGGGCCTTCGAGGAGTTTTCCCTATACCAAAAGTGCCCCTTCCTGGGAACAGGGTGGGAAGCTTCCAGGATTTCTGTGTGCTTCTAAATTCTTCCTAATCTCTTTCATTTCCTAGTGATGATGTCAGATCRGCCAACATCATTGCCGACGAAAATCACGTGGAGTGCCTCGTTATAGACAGAGAGTAAGTGCCACGGTATGGGTTAACCAGTCATCCCTTTCGGTAGGTCACCAACAAGATGTGACTCTGGAGTCACCTCRGTGTCACGTAACCACAGTTCTTTTCTTAAGTGAATGCTGAGTAAGTGCTCCACTGTGGTCATGCTTCAAGGCTCTTGCAAGTGGCTTCAAGAAATAGYGTAAAGCTCGGCCCGGGTCCCTCCATTTTGGTTGCTTCTCTTTCCACCAACTTTCCAATCAATAGTTTATACTATTTCCTTCATGGTTTAGGACATTTAATCAAACTGTTGGAACCTTTGAAGAGCTCCAAAGCTACCTTGAGGGTTACGTGGCTAACCTGGCCCGCGCTGATGAGAAACGACATGCAAAGTAAGTCTGATCTTCTGTTAGACACCTCTTTCTTAAGTGGGCATAAACCTGAGCCTTAGATGTGCTGGTAACATCATGGATGGTAGCTGGGGGAGATGGAGCCTTAGGAATAACACCACTCACTATAATAAAACTATATGCATATGCTTATGGAGTCAAAGGAATTTTCTGTTTTGAAACAAAAATGATGGAGAATCTCAATATATTGATTTCCAATACACAGATCAAGCTGTATTTATATACACAGCTAAAGAAGAGAGCACTTAACGCATCATTTTTGTGTGGGGGGGAAAAAAAAAAAGCCAGTGTTATACATCAGGAGTCTTCGCCATCTCTTTTTTTTTCCCCTTAAAGAACAAACAAAAATGCCAGGGTGAAATGTTATATTGCAAAGATTTTATCTGCTCAGCATTTAAGTACTAAAATTCTGCTCTCCAAATAATTCCTATGCATTTATTGGAAATAAAATGAAGACTGTTTTTTGTAAAAACGCTTTGTTTTTACCAAAGACTGAAAGAAATACAAATGTGCTCAAGTGATGTAGTTATCATTTGTTTTCTCATGGTAAATTCTGAAATAAAATTTCAGAAGTCCACCATAGGAGATAAGAAAACCAGCTTACTGGGCAAGAGTGAAATAGCCATTTCCAAAGCAGGTATTYAGACATAAAAGATTTTTTTTTGGTTATGTTTCAGTGTAGCAGTGTTGTGATTAAAGAGTTTGCTTTTAGCTGTGGATTGTACCTGTAGCTTATCCATATCTGATTTCAACCTCAGCCCCATTGGAAGATTAGCCGAGGATGTTTTACTTCTGAACCAAAAGACAGCTGCACTTTTATTTTTGATTTTTCTACTGGAGCTGGTACACAGTCATTCAGAAACTCATTTTCCAATTTCAAGTGCCCAAAATTTGTAAGCTGACTGCATAATTATGAACCTTATCATAATTATGATGAGGCTCTTGGTAAAAATACCATTGTTTGTAGTTGGTGACCATTAATACTAGCTCATTTCTAATTTATTAGTAAAGCATAAACAGAAAGAAAACACTTTTTCATGGAATAAAGATCCATGGAATTTCAAGATCCTGATGGGGAATGAGAAGCTTTTTCTCTTCCTTCTTTATTGAGGTATTAAGAGTAATGTGATCCAGGTTGCTCACAGGCCAACTTTTTTTTTTTTTTTTTTTTTTGTATTAACTCAGAAGAAGATCCCCCTGTGGACAACTGACCAGAGAAGTCTCTTTGGAGATGATACAACTGAAGGAGAAAGTAGCCCAGTTCCCTGCTTCCCCATTCCAGAATTTGGAAGTTGTCACAACTCTGGGCGTTGGTGGGTTCGGAAGGGTTGAGCTTGTAAGAGTTTGTTTTAAACATATGCAAGTAGTTCTCAATCTTACATATTTAATTTCAGTGATGAAATATTTGGGGGATTTTAACATCTAGTTTGCATGCTTGTATCTCTCAGATAGAGATAATTCCATATACAACAACGTGTAGTCAATATTTTCACAACTTTGACTTTCAAGGAAACAAGTCCATTCCCTTGTGCTTTTTGTGCTTTCATTTCTTGCTGCTGTTGCTGCTGCAGATATCTTTCTGGTCACTGGAATTATTCATGTGCGGTTTATGTTTTTTTTTTTTTTTTTTTTTTTTTTTTTTTTTTTTTGACCCAAACTAGTTCCCAGGACCACATACTCTTGGCTGTTAAAAATACTGCAGTGGGCCCACAGCAGCTGTACCCAGTGTGATCTAGCTCTAAGCTGTGCTCACTTAGACATCTTCAGTAGCTTGTAATGGCTCTACTGAGCCATTCCTAGTGTTTCTGGAATGGGAAGAGCTTCATTAAAGTTTTAAACTCCAGGCTCCTTAGGCTCAGGAGCAAACATCTGAAAAAAAAAATGTGAACACTTTCCTCCAGGCCACTGATGGCCTGGATTCCTTCCGCTGTTGGAWGCTGATGGGAAATCAATGGAAGGCAGGTGATTTCAGTGACCAGAGAAATCCTTTATAGGGTTTAGATAAGCTGTTGTTTTGTTGTGACTCATAAAGCAAATTAGAAATTCTCATAAACGGTTCCACGTTGGACAACCGCCAGCTGTGGGAGTTCTGTAATATCACCTGGAAAATAAAATGCAAATAAAATTCCCAGACTGCTGTAAAACACTGATAGCTGCTTATTTGGGTTCCCGGAAGCCAAACCTTTTTATTGCTTCTTGTATAACATTTCAGTGCAATGTGATATTATTCATAAGCATCCATAATAAACTTCTCTGCTTTTATGATGTTAGTGTTTAGAAAGCTAATTGAGATTAGGACCTATTGTGCTATAAACTAATTGTAAAATATAGTACCAATATAAACTGCCGACACTTTGTGTGCATAAAATGGGTAAAGGGAACATTTCTCCTCATTTTACAAGTGGGGATATACATCTATCTATCTATAGATATATATATAACGATGCCTGGCTTAGAAACATGCAGAATGTGTCTCCAGAAAATCTGGAACTTATCCATAGTTACAGTCATCAATTTCAACCCTGTGCTGTATCCCAAGTGATTATTTTTGTTTTAAGAGCAAGTTGGGAGAACTTTCTTCTCTTACCTCACTTACCCTCATCATTTTTGTTCACAGGTTAAAGTGAAAAATGAGAACGTAGCTTTTGCCATGAAATGTATAAAGAAGAAGCATGTTGTGGACACCAAACAACAAGAACACGTCTACTCTGAAAAGAAAATCCTTGAAGAGATATGTTCTCCATTCATTGTGAAGTAAGTTGACCTTAAAATTTCCTTAAAAGCTGACCTATTTAACAGTATTAAGGGTGGGATTTGAGGTGCACAAATTCTTGAGCAAAGACATTGTGAGTCTTGCATTTTATTTTGCTTCTCAGAAGTTACTGTGGTTTCTCTCCACAGACTATACCGCACATTCAAGGACAGTAAATACGTATACATGCTCCTGGAGGCCTGCCTTGGAGGGGAATTGTGGAGCTTGCTGAGAGACAGGTAACACCAAATGAAATGGACCTTGTCCTTTGAAATATGTGGTCAGCTGCATGTGCCTGTTGAATAGTTTCTCTATGTAACTGCATCGGAGTCTGCAGTACTCCAGGTCTGGTATTGATCAACGATCAGATTTTCTAAAGCTGAACCTCTTCTGCTGGGTTCACAGGAGGGCCAATGCATTCCAGAAAACCTGCCCGTCTCACTCCATGAACCTTCCCAACAATTCAAACATTGGAGATGAGGAAAGAGGCCTTGGACGCGTTTGGACATCCATAAAGGCCACTTTCCCCCGAGCTGACACGAGCCAATGCTAGCACGTTTTCTTTAACTGTGCCCAGATTTGCAAGGTCTGAGGGCTTTATTAGTAGAGTAGTCCATCAACGCRTGTGTTACAAGCTGAGAACAGGTTCATGTGAGCGTTGTGCTTTGAGCTGCCTGGAGGACATAACCGCTGCAACTGCTGCATCTTTGCTCAGTATGCCCCCCGGGGCCCCGTTGGTGTAGGTAAAGGAAATTGCATTGGCCTCTAGTGATGCCTCTAGCAACAAGCAAGATGTTGGCCTTCATGGGTTTTGAAACTAAAAAACTAAAATTTGTAGACATTTTAGTTTGTCTAAAAATGTCAAACTGTAAATGCTTTCCATAGAATGGAAACTACTCCATCTAGGTGGAAGAAGCACATACTGTTTTCCCATTTGCCTTCACCACGATCAGGTTTTCATTAGTGCACACAGCAGGAGATGCGTGTGATAAGACTTTTCCCTTCCGTGCATGTTTGATCAAAGCATGAGCAAAGTTTGATCAAAGTTTGATCAAAGTTTGATCAAAGCATGAGCAGGGATATTACTTTCTGAAAGGCAAAGAGCTGAGATGATGACCCTGATACTCTCCATGCCAGGGCTTGTTGTAGACCCGTGTGTGCCTCCTAATGCAGAGCTCATTTGTACAATCACACACACACACAGACACTGCAGAGACGTTAGTAGAGATCATTCCTCTTGGTTGTTTCTTTATATACACAAAGACTGGAGTCTGTCAGGATGGGAAGAAACCATTTTGCAAGAAATGCTAATATWATTTTGCTGAAGATGCTCTTCAGTTACTGTGGTACTGCCATCCTCACACACAGCTTGATTCATTATACATATGGAAGCGTTGTCCTTTGGAGTAGATGGATGAGGAGTGAAGAACTTGACCCTTTCTTGCCACAGAAGGCACATAAGGCAAATTTCTGTTTGCAAAGATGAGGGGCTGTGCTCTGTAACAGCTCCTGGCATTTCAGTTGTTTGCAAACCTCCTTGTCCTCCATTTTATTTTAAATTATGATGGAGCTGCTGTATGCTATCAGTGAGTGGTTGCATTTTAGTAAGGCGTGAGGTTATTATGCACTTGCAGTCTTTGGATTTTTCTGGAGAGATGCTGTATCAATATAAAATATTATCATAAGAGTCAAAATGATTCGAAGACTCATTTGGCTCAGTCTTTACATGAGTGACATCTTGAATGTTAAAGCGAAAAAAAATCTGCTTAATAAAAGAAGCTTTTTTGTTGTTAATTCTGTCTACAAGGATGATGATGATTTTTGTTTCAGAGGCAACTTTGATGAATCCACTACTAAGTTCTGTGTTGGGTGTGTGACAGAGGCTTTTGACTATCTACATCATATAGGAATTATCTACAGAGATCTGAAGCCAGAAAATTTGATTTTGGATGCTGAAGGATATATCAAACTGGTAAGATGTAATGCTTCCCTTTTGAATCTCTTTCCTTGCAAGGCMATATAAATAGGCAACATGCAATTGTAGCACCAGGATCCTGGAGTTTAATATCCCTCATTCTTCMGAGGAAAAGAGGACAAGGTACTGATTGCACAGTAAGCAACAGAGACATTTCAAAGACAGTGCAGCTCCAAAAACAAACTAGGGATTTGCAGCCTCCGAGAGCTTCTGCCACAGCGTCTACAGCAAAAGCAATTTCTTCCAGCAGCCAGTTTTAATACAAGGCGAGAGACACATTTCCCAGGTGTGGAATTACCTCCCTGTCCAGTCTCAAGCAATTTTAGACTTTACAGTTTCTGTATTTAGGGAACACAGAGAAGAGCCCCTGGTTCACTTGACTGTGTCAGTGAAAACCAAAAAGAGATGCAGAGACCTTGCACCCTTCAGACCCTTCAGAGAGCTTGCAACACCCACGCTGAGGACAGCGAACCTGTCCTTCTCCAAGGGCTGCAAGTCCTGGGTCCTCAAAGAAACCATGAGTTGCTTTATCCAAAAGGACACACATTCAGGAAATTACCCGTATGAATAAATGGGCCTCTTCTATAACAATGAGTAATCCAGTGGAATTACTTCCTTCTCCTTCGCAATAATACTGCGTCATTGTCTTAGCTGTAACATTGGCAACTCTGGGATCTCTGCAGATGTGGAGGCAACCAAGACCTTAAAGCTTCCCAGTGCAAAGCACCACTGCATTCTGCAGCACATGTTGGTTTTCAACAGGTGGATTTTGGATTCGCAAAGAAGATTGGATCAGGGCAGAAAACCTGGACATTTTGTGGGACCCCTGAGTACGTTGCCCCTGAGGTCATTCTGAGCAAAGGCCATGACTTCAGTGTGGATTTTTGGTCCCTTGGGATTCTTGTGTATGAACTCCTTACTGGCAGGTAAGTGTCTCCCACTCCTAGTTCTTCCCTTGTGTGTTTTAAGTTATTTTTAGAACAAGCAATTGCTCCTTTTTCCCATCAATACACAGCAATCACTTGCAAAATGATACTTCTTTTGCTTCTTACCCATCCCTTATCTCCCTTCATTTCAGAAACGTCACAGGCAACCGAACTGTGGGTCATATTCCCAATTTTGGTTTACCCGTCCAAGAAAAGGGCCAGGCCCAGGGTGCAGGTGTCTGATGGAGAGCTTCTTGGGCTGTTCCTTTCTCCTTTAGTGGGTGTAGCGAGGCAGGTGACTGTAAGTGGGGCTCCTTCCTTGCCCCGCACACACTCCCATGGTGACTCCCTGTGACTGCTCTACCCCTGTGCCATCTGGAAGCTTCTCGGAGCCAGACTGTGGCCAGAGCTTGTTTAGACCAACACACACGGTCACGCATTTTCCCTGGGACCCACGAGCAACTTCCCAACTCCAAACCGTAATCTAATATCTTAGTACAGGTTAATAGGCAAAATGCAGGTCGTGACCCTAGGGAAGGACTGTTTTCTGTGTTCTCAAATATTTGCCTTGGTGAGAAATGGCCCAAGCTGCGCTCAGTCACCATTGCACTTAACGGTGTTGCTTCATTTTTCTAGTCCTCCATTCTCTGGAGCGGATCAAATGATGACCTACAATTTGATCCTCAAAGGCATTGAAAAACTGGATTTTCCGAAAATAATAACGCGACGGCCTGAGGATTTGATCCGCAGACTCTGCAGGTAGGTGACGTAGTTTGTGGCAGAGTGGGGGAGTGGACGAATGGAGCTATTTAAGATCCAAATTAGAGTGATGTGCCACTAATAACTCCATTGGGCATCATTTTGCTTAACATGATCCATTCTGATTATATTTGGCATGTCTGCATGCCTCTGGATAGTTGCACCTCTTAATCTGCAGAGGTATCACGTGCAAACCCAGGCGCTGGGCTTTTGCCGGAGGATGTTATGGATTTTTCTACAATTTTCTGATTGCCATCTTAGGGCAACTTCATTTAACCCAGAGTCTCCAAGGAGCTCAAAAATTTAATTCTATTGATCAAGTGCAGTAAAAATAAGATTTTTTTTTTTTTTTTACATTTTTAAGGCAAAACCCTACAGAGAGACTAGGCAATTTGAGGAACGGAATTAATGACATCAAGAAGCACAGGTAGGTGACACTTTTCCCGAAGCGTGGTTTGAAATTTGGAGGGGTTGAAAATAGTAAGTGCTTCAGACTGTGTCATAGAAAAATGTCCATTGCTGACACTTGTATTTGTTCCAACAGTGGGCAATAGCGTAAACATAAATCCTCAGGATCTTCTGCCTGAAACATGGATTGCTCCCTGGTTTTATCACTGRTTGTTGATATGGGAGTTTATTTCAGGTCTCAGAAAAACCTGAATTTGTACGGGATTATCCACCCTGTTAGTCCTGAGACTGTTTTGTCTAAAACCAAGCCGATGCTGCCTAAGAACAGTAGTTAAGAGCTCTCGAGCAATGTTATGTCTCTGAAGCCCAGTGCATTTTACCTAACCTGTTTTATTTGCTCTGTGCCTATCTCTCACCTCTATAGTCATCCAACTCTATAGGCATCTTTACTTTGTTTCCATGTGACTCTGTTCTAGGAAGGAGGCTCCTGTGCTAAAATGTTTGGTAGCCCTTGTTGGCAGGTTTTTAAACTGTTTAATAGAGTGCTTCTAACAGTAAAGAGTCCGTCTCTCTGTCTTGCTCTCTCTCTCATTTCTTTTTAATTAGGTGGTTGAATGGCTTTAACTGGGATGGTCTGAAAGTGAGGAAATTAGTATCACCTTTAAAAAGAGAGGTACTGCCCTTTGGCTTTCAATATCGTGATGCTTCTGGGTTGTAAAGGAGCTGGGGTGCAAAGAAAGACCTGCTCCCAAGTGCGGGATTGCCCAAAGGAGCACCTGTGCTATTAACACACCCTTTGGAGTGGAAGTTGAAGGAAGAAAAAGACCAGCAAGTGATATATGCTTTAAATGCCATTAAAGGATAGAAATATTATTATGCCTGTGTGCTTAGCATACAGTTTTTCACCAGTACTAAAATAAATGGTGTTTGATGAGAAATGAGTGGAGAAGTGCTCAATTTTCTTGGGCAATGAGCACGTTATTTAGATGCTCAGGCTGTGCAGAGGACGAATTCCTGTATTCTCATGATGCTGAATGCAAGTCTGCACAGGGAGCTCATGCACAGCCTTGAATAAAGTGCTCAAGCACAGCCTTGAATACATTTCCTTCTTTAAACAGCCCGTTTCTCTCTGCTTTAAAAGGATAGAAGACTGAGGGTGCAGAATTTGAAACTTGCTTAATAATAAATAATAATCCTGAAGTCTCCTCTGAGCAGCTGCTTCCTGATTGTAGATGCCGTCTTACATGAATTTGGATGGAAAGTTTATTCACTGTGGCCTGGTCTTCTTAGCAATTTCTGTGGGCTTTGGTTGGGATTTAGCATTTAGTCCTGTCTAGAGAGTGTTTTCCTATACGGAGACGAGCATCTTTGTTCTGTTGTCAAGGTCATTTTGGAGTTTAGCTTTTAASGAATGACAAAACACATCCACTGAAAGAAGCCGTTGCCTTTCATTCCTCCACTGACAGCCATGAAATGTAATGCAAAATTTATGGAGAGTATTTTCTGAAGTTACTCCTGAAACAGCCTTTGTTGTATTTTTAATGTCCTAGCTGTCTGGACCGACAGACTACAGCTACTTTGACTGCTACCCACCTGAAGAAGGAACCCCTCCAGATGAGTTTTCAGGCTGGGACAAGGATTTCTGAGAAGCTTTCTTCCCGAACTTTATTATGGAGAYGCAGAGGTATCAACTCGAAACCCGTTCCCTTGTTTCCTCTGTAAAATGCAAGGCCACAAGGTTTTGTGACAAACACGATATTCGGCAAAGAACCGAAGAGGATACAGCAAGCAGAACCTGCTTGGATGGGGCACCAAAATCTGTGCRCATCTTTTGTAATAAGGGTATCTAYTTGGTCAGCAGATGCGACCTGTATATTTTTTAATACAAAATGCCTCTTTGAACATGTTCTGATACTATAGATTGAATGTATAGTTTTGCCATTGGAAGTACCACTAGCTAAAGTTTTGCTATTAGAAAGCTTACCGTATTTCTTTATCTTGAATGAAAAAGATAAATCTTAAAAGATAGTAACTTTGGGGCATTTGTCAGTAGCTGACACTATAGACATGTATTTTTGCATTTTATTATGTCTACTGCCTTATGCTTTTTCCAGTATTAGCCAGTGTGGTATCAGCCTAGCAGCATGCAGGAAAGAGAGGTTTTTTCCTAAAAGATTGATTTGCATTGATGCCTGCAGCTAAAAGGGCATCGCTGTGGAAACAGCCTCTTTGCCAGTCTAGTTTTGCATCCGATTGAATTTGTGGAACAGACTGGAATGGGACAAATGAAAATCCAGAAAGAAAGAAAGAGAATTGAAAGAAGAAAAATCCAAAACCAAATCGTATACATTAGAGAAGCTGTCTTGAGGAGCAGGCCATGGTATGCGTTTCCCTAACTGCTTTTAAGAGCTATGCTCATTTTTTAATGCTTTGCTTTTTGGAAAGTTGAAGACTGACAAAAGGCATATGCCCTGCAGGGAAAAAAAAAGTATAGAATCCTATTTTTTTTTCCCTTTCAATATATTTTCAGAATGTTTTCATTGATATATAGGCAGAAGTCCTCGTGCTGAAATCCTAGATCTGTTCACATTAGTGGTAAAACTCTAATTTTAATGCCCCACCTTATATAACTAGGTGGGAACAAACATGTCAATCATATTTCATTATGCATTTTATTAACATATTCTGAGTTCCACTTGCATAGGACAGAATAAGAAAGCAAAAACTTGCTTTTTTCCTCTTGTAGAGAATTCTGATCACTGAGCAGTTTAAATATTCTAACCATGTTCCTTCTCTAAAATGTCTGCTTATATGATTTAGAAAGACAAGAAATTCTACTCCTCTGTCCAAAATAATATATAAAATAATGCAATTTTGCTTTCTACCCCATTTTTTTTTCACCCTCACACATCACTCACTCTGGCATGAGTAAACAAGTTGCTGATCTGAACCATCTTAACAACTGGAGCGAGGGAGTCCAGGAAAGAGGCAGCAAGAGGGTCTGGAGCCCTCAGGGACCTGCACTTATTTATCCCAGCGAACAGAAGATTTTGAGGGTCACCTAACAAATTTGGCCGTTCTGCAATTCCCTGATTCAGAGAAAGAAATTGTAACTGTAAGCCTTTTATGTAATTAAAGTATATCGCCACGCATTTTCCTACCCAATTGTATCTGTGCTCGATTTTTGCCACTTGAAGCTTTAAACTGGTGGAACGGGGAAATAATTTGGCACACTTAAGTGGATAATAAATGCTGTTGGATATTGTACGTTCATGGTTTAAACAGAAAAACTCTTCTGCTCTGTGTTATGAGCCGCAGCTGCTACGGAGACATCCGCAATGGCCACGCTGGGCTCATGGGATTGATGCATCCATAACTTGGATTTGAACTTAGCTTCCATTGAGACCATTTCCAATATAAAATCCTCTAGGAATTGGAGCCCACTGCATGTCACATGCTGGATGGGAAACCTTAGGGGCTTATGTAATGTGTGTTCAGGGTTTGGATACCCACAGACTACTGGTAATGTGCTGGTCAGGACTCATCAGAATATACGGTAATAAAACAGCAGTTTGATGCAGCTCCTGGCAAAAGATTGACAAAATGTTCCCATAAATAATGATCGAGATCAAGATAATGATATTCTTTAACTATTTTGATAGGCACTGTGGGATGATTGATTTGTACCATGTTGACAGCGATATTTTTACTGCTGGGTGGGCATCCCTTTGACTGCAAATCAATTTTTGACATTTTAAATTTTGTACGCCGTTCAGTCCAATAAAGGCAGTGGAAGATTTTCCATTGGATTTAATGACAACTGGATTGAGCCCTGTGAGGAAGACACTGCTGTGTTTTTGTTTCCTTGGCTGGTTGTAAAATATTTTGGAAACGTGCAGCCAGGAAAGCCTATGCTGGCTGGTAGTAACCATGCACAGTCCAAGAGGGTTGCACAGAGGCTGGAAGCTGGGGCTTTTATGTGTTTTAGGCACTTGCAGCTAATACCATTTAGCAATACCAAAGAGCARATTTGCTCTTCAGGATTTAGACAAGAAATAGGCATTCTGTCTGTGTGTGTGTCTGTTAGATTCTCTCATAATTATGAGATTCTCTCATAAACCTTTTGATTTTGGTCAAGTTATTTAGTCAAACTTTGAAACCCAGCTTTTATACATTGTTTTTGAAAGGACTTTTCAATTTCATTTACCAGGGCTCTTCCTACGTATATATTTTGAGCTGAGTGATGTTTTTTAAGAAACAGCAGTATGATGCACTCAGTGCAGATAGCATTTATTTCAGTGTAAATGTAGGGTACCTTTGAAGAGCAATGGTATACCTGGCTTAACTCGCAGCRTGTGCAAATGAGATAAATTTATAGAGCAATGGGCAGTACATTCACTTTTTACAAAGGCATCCTATACGTCAATGCAGATTATTGCCTCGGAGTTGTATTACTTGTCCATAAGATGCAGGAGAGACTGAGATAGAAGCGGCCATCACGTGGGGAGAGCCACAGATGTTATTTCTTGCAGCATGGGCCCGACTCACACTGTGTGTTCCCCAGTGGCTGTGGAGAAAATAAATGTGTAAGAAGCAGTAAGRATTGAGGTGACAAATAATGCCGTATTTATGTTGAAGGTCTGTGGACATCCGATTCATTTTATTTCTACGCTGTATGCAAATGACTGAGGTGAAGATTTCCAGATGCTGATATAATAGAGCCCAAGCATTCCTTCAATGCACACAAATTGCCTTTAACATAACATCGCCTTAAAATGCTTCATCGCTTCCCTCCCTGTGCTTCTCTTTCTCTCATGCTCTGTCACGGTCCCTTTCCTGCCCCAGTTTCCTCTCCYGAGGCTGCTTGTGCCCTTCTCTTCTTCCCAGGTCTTTCTCTTACTGCCTGCTGCCCTTCGCCGCTTTCTCTCGCCCCATCTCCTCAGCTCCCGTCCCGCTTCCCGCCCCCTGCCCCTTCCTGCAGTCGCGGGCGCGTCCGCCAGGCGGCGCCGCCGGGCGCGGGGAGCGGTGCGGAGGGAGGGGCGGTGCTGAGGGAGGGGCGGAGCTGAGGGAGGGGCGGGGCGGGGCCGGAAGCGGAGCCGGAGCCGGCGGGAGAGGCGGAGCCGGGAGCAGAAGCGGAGCGGGCGCCGCGAGAGCAGCAGCG
>NW_020455764.1:0-13128 GCF_003342845.1 Nothoprocta perdicaria
TTCTTTCTTTCTTTTTTTTCTCCTTTTCTTTTCTTCTTTCTTTCTTTCTTTCTTTTCTCCTTTTCTTTTCTTCTTTCTTTCTTTCTTTCTTTTCTCCTTTTCTTTTCTTCTTTCTTTCTTTTTTTCTCCTTTTCTTTTCTTCTTTCTTTCTTTTTTTTCTCCTTTTCTTTTCTTCTTTCTTTCTTTCTTTTCTCCTTTTCTTTTCTTCTTTCTTTCTTTCTTTTTTTCTTTTCTYCTTCCCTCCTTCAGAGGAGGGCAGCCTGAAGCTGTGATGTGTGCACAGACCCTTCCTCTGAGGTTGGCAGCCTGGGCGCGCATCCCTTCAGCTCCCGCACACTCCGTTCATTGAGCTTCTGTAGCTGGGAACTCTGAAATGTTTTCCTCCCACCTTCCACATTGTGGTTTTAAATGCAGACGCTCACGGGCAGTCGGAAAATAGCCTGATGGGGTAGTTTTCCGTTGCAGTGTTGTTCCTAGCTGGGTTGGAAAAGGATTWCTGTAGGGGCACTTTGAAAATAGGCTTTCGTAACCCTGCTGCTGGTGCAGGGCAAATGCTTCCCTCACTGATGCCTTAAGTTGATAAGGAAAGGCTGGATTTGTGCACAAGGTGCAGTTCCAAGGAAAAGCTCTCCACGAGAATGGGAACCGAGCAGCCGYTGCCGTTCTGGGAGAGCCCTGGCTCCGTCCCTGCCGAGGTGCCTCCTCAGCAGCCGATGCTCTGCTCTGCAGGGCTGCCAGCTGAGCACACGGAAAGGGTTCAGGTAACCGCCACGGGGCTTCCTCACCCCGAGGCACTCGRCTGCTCCAGGAGGCTCTGCAAAACCCAGAGCTCTGTTGGCAGCTCCTGTCCGTAGAGGAGGGTGTCTCTGTGCAGGGACTCGTGCTGTTCCTGGTGCAAGGCAGGCCTGGGGAGGCGGAAGGTTTTCTCTGAAGGGCCTTTCATTGCGTGGCTGGGGGTGAAAATGTATCAAGGCTGTTATGGGTGAGGCGGTGCTGCTACCAGGCACAGCAGCACCGTGATGTTTCTTGGCACTGTTGGGACGGGCCCGTAACGTGGCATTGCCCCTAGTATTGCATTTCTCCTGACCTGGCCTTGGACCGTGTGCTACTGGTAGCATCTTGTTTGGGCACAAAATCATGTGTGGCCTCAGGAGAAAGCTACGGAGCTTGGAAAATACCTGGGGAAATAGTGTGGCAGTCTCCTGCAGGGGTTGCCTTCTGTACCCTGGTCTTTCTGGACCCTTATGATACTAGAGTTAAGATTAGAGAAAAAAAAAAAAAAAAAAAAAAAGCCCCAGATTTGTGTCCAAATTTATAGCTGTGGATGTGAGAGAACAATAGGGCACGTGTAGAGCCTGATAGAAAGATGTGACACATCCTGCTTGAGAAGGACCTCTGGGGTAACGGTGTGGCCGATCCTCCTGGGAATACGCGAGGAAATAGGGAAGGGCTCTGTTGGCTGATATTCCTGGTGAGAGGGGTTGTTGGGGAGCCAACAGGGGATCACAAAAATCAACCCCCTCTTCGCTTGCGGCTCCGGTGAACTTTCGACACCAGGATTCCAGAAATGTTTGTTCTTAGCAGAACGAGTCTTGCCAGAAAGGTAAGAGGAAAACCAAAGGGGGAAAACTGTCTGCATAGAAATAAAAACACTGTGTGCATGTGTATATTGAGATATATGTATRTATGTATATATGCACACCCATATACATTATCTATCTACAATCAGTCTCTCTCTCTCTACTGTTCTTAAGGAAATCAGTTTAAGAGGCAAGGGAGTCTTCCAAGCACCAGCATTTCAAAACCTAGCTTTATTATGTAACTATACATGTAGGTTTGTACTTTTGTTTTGATACTACTTGATACATGCTTCATAAATGCTGCCTAATAAATCTCCCTTTAGTAAGTCTTTTAGGAAGCCGTTTTAGTAAGTTCTGGGCTCATAAATCCCATGTATTGATGCACATCTAGAAAGTTTGGACATGTCATTATTGGAATTGTTCAATGATTTTAAGACAGAAGATTTTATTGTATTCTGTTATTGTAATTATAGTAGTTTCATTGATTTCTAATGTTATCACCACAATAAATGGTAAGATTTAGAAATATTTTGAGGTTTAAAGGGTCAATGGATTTTTATGACACACCTCCTTAAAAAGAAGCTCATTTCTATGAGGCACAGCCCGTAACCGGCCAGAGACTGTGAAATTGCAGCTCATAATAAAATAGACAAGATCTGTCTTTGCCTTTTCAATTTAGCTTCTGTTGTCTACAGATTTTTTTTTTTTTTTCTGCAGATTTTTAGAAGGTGATATTGAGCTCTCTATTTTGGTCAATTTGATGCTTTTGCCTCTAAATCCAGAAGTTGGCTATTTCCACAGTCTGCCTAATTCTGAACACAAATAATTGTGAGTGACAAACTGTGCTCAGAAGCATGGTAGAAACACTGCATATGACTTTACTTTTTTTAACCYGCTAAAGGTGTCTGCTGTTAATCTGTGGAATTAATGAAACAGGTTAAACTTTACACCATTCTTCCCTGGGAGAGACTGAATTTTTGCCTTCTTTTACAGGTTGGCACAGAGAGCTGGTATCRAGTGAAAAATCCCTGTGTCTCTGCAGCAAATTGCAATAACTARCTGGAGATCTGCTCACTTAAACTTGCTTTCTCTGCTAGGCTTGGTCTTTTCTGCTCCTGATCTCTGAACAAAACAACGTGCAGACTTTGATATCGATAAGGATTTACGCAGATGATACCATCTTTACCTGAGTAAGGGAAGGGGAGTGACCTTGGAAATGTTGATGTTTCACCCCAGATAGGTGCAGAAACAGAAGTTTTCAGCTTCAAGAGGAGAGCCTTCCTACCTCGAGGGTTTTTTATTTCTTAATGCTTTTACGTTTTGAATCCCCTCCTGAGTTGCTTGAGCTCCCTGTCTAATTTCAGTTGCTAACCTTGAATGCAAGGTTTCAGTTGGCTGCTTTTATTGTACCTGTSGCTATAAAACTGACGCCTCAGACCCGTACACCTGAAAAGTGTGAGGATCTTTCAGCAAGCTTGCTAAACATAATAAGACCCGGTTTAGACTGAGGTTGGGAAAGAGCTGCTCGACGGCTCGAGGAAAAGGAGCCTTCCGAGTGCACGGAACCTGTGGGGGAGCCCTGGAATAGCAGGGAAAACTCAACATGCTTCTTGCAGGGGGGCAAGTCCGGCCTAGGCCTGGCAGTTGGCAGGCTTTGTTTTGAAGCGGTGCCTTTGAGCCCCGCTCTGCCCTGGCTTAGCGGGTGTGATATCATTTCCCTGCCTGACAGTGGGCGCTTTGAGCAGCGGYGCGAGYGGCAGCGGCGCGAGCGGCAGYGCCGCTCAATAGAGCGGCCTGTGTCCCCCCTCGGCGCGAACAATAGGGGCAGTGACGAGAGGGCCGGCACCGGGGGCCCTTCCGTCCCTGCCGCTGGGGGCCCTTCCGTCCCCGCCGCTGCTGCCCCCCGCGTGGGGCTGCCGTGGGGCCCGGCAGGCCCCACATGTCCGCCGCGCACCGCGGCGAGGCCTCCTCGCGGGCCGGGGGCATAGGCAGGGCCCAGGGGCCGCGGCGGCGCCCTTGGCCGCGAGGCTKGTGTCTGTGGGCTTGAAACAGGCACCGGCATGGAGGAAACCTCGGTGCCATGAGCATCTGTGTGAGCTCCTGGAAAAGGTTTGGAAACGCAGAGCAACGGCCTCAGCGCAGACAATGCACTGGGTGTTGCTGATCACAGTGCAATGGCCCCAACTGCAGGAGGCTTCCCCCGTACGTGGGGTGCTGAGCTCAGTGGGGCCGTTCCCTGCACCCTGCCAAGCACTTTAGCCTGGGTGACTTGTGGCCCGGGAGCAATTGAACCGATTGAGCTGAAAGGCCGGGCCTAAGTGCTCTGCTGGCCAGAGGCCTGCGTGGGTAGCGCCGCTGATAGGCGCGAGGGAAGGGGCAGGCGATAGCGCCCGGGCGATGCACCCGGGCAGAGCCGGCCCCGGGGCACGGGCAAAGTCTGCGTGCGGCCGTGGGGCGCTGTGGGGCGGCGCTGGGAGCCGYGCGGAGCCTCCCGCGCGGCGCAGAACTCGCTGCTCGGAGTTACCACAGTGCCCGGCAGCCGTGCCGGTTCGCGTGGCTGCTGCTGGGGAGGATAGGTGTTGAGCAGAGAGGTGGTAGCCAAGGGACGTGTTCAAATGCTGCCTGKTGCAGAGCCCGTTTGCGTATCTGTTAGGTTATTGACGCATAGTGTGCTTGAAAGAGGGAAGTTTTCGTGCTTAAGGTCAAGCTCGCTTCCTCTACAAATGGGATATACTGGAAGATTTGTCATAGCTGTGTATGTGCTGCTTATTCTGGAGTCTCCCTCCACTAACTAAGGGTTTCAGTGCCCCAAGAGCTTTGAAAAGGCGTTCTGGGGCCCTCCATGGAAGGTGTTGTATACTTTACTCTGCCTAGAGGGGTGGGTTTTGGACACCTTACTCAGGTGAATCCAAATCCTGAATATACTCTCTCCTCTCAGACAAAAGAAGCTTTTTTAGGTGGTGCAGTAGAGGAACAGGTGAGTTGGTGCTGTTCTGCCGGGGATTTGGAAAACACTTCCTTGGATGAGTGCAGTGGTCTCCCTGGAGCTTCACTCTGTCCAACATTGCTGGCTTACCTAGCTGGAGGAAGAATTAGAAAAGCATCACCAAGTATTTAATCTGAAAGTCAGTTCATTCAGAAAGACAGAGGGCTCTTCAGAACTGTGGCTGCGGGTCTAGGAGTCACTGGAGAGAGGCTCAGTTAAGCTTTGAACGCAAAGCCAAGGAAGAGGACCCGTTAAGGTCGGGCAGGTGGCTTGTGTCCCTGCTGCATGGCTGGACACATCTAGCTCCTCTTCCTCTCTTGGTGGCGGCAGCGACCAGCTGGGTCTGCCCAGCTCCAAGGTAGGCCTGGGCTCTCCCGCTCGGAGCGCCTGCCAGCACGGAAGGAATGTGAGCAAGCCCGGGCTTGAGTGCTAGGCTCGGGCCCGCGCTTTGCTGACAACGTAGGCAAGCCCGGGCACCCATCGTGGGCACCCATCGTGGGCACCCAGCTCCGGCTCCCCCGCCTGCCTGCGCTTCCACGGGCCGCTGCTCTGCGCTGCGGGAGGGGACGTGGGGCTGCGACGGTCGCGTGGCCTTTCCGCCCGCCCYGGGGCCCCGCACGGGCCGGGGAGACGTCGGGAATTGCTGCAGAAGGGAGAAGGGCCCTGCCGAGCAAACTGGGATTGGATCATCCATCTCCTCCCTTTGCCAAAAATGCAGYGCATAATTTCTGTTGAAAGGGGATACGCTGCAAAATAGCTCTGTGGAAATCCCAGCTCTATCCTACAGCGTCAGAATCCTCTCCAGACACTGGGCCAAGGAGGAACATGTCTGCAGCTTTTAAAATAATTACTGAAATTAAAAATCGAGCTAGAAGAGCCTAGAGCCAATGCAATTCACTGGAAAGGAGGTATAGAACCTAATTTATTAAAAAGCATTGCAAAACCAACTTCTGCTCCTCGTGGTCACAATAGATCTCCTGGCGAGTACCCTCAATGTCCTCTGAATCATGAGCYGTGGAGAAACAGTGGAGTGCTTAAGGGTTTCCGTGAATAGACATTCAATGCAAGTGAAACCCTCTTTCTTGAGCCCGTTCCTGCTTCTTTATTCCTAGAAGCTGGGGTTAAAAAAAAAACTGGGAATATTTCTGGGGTGGCCTGAATCTGGGCTCGTAGTGGATCAAGGCGAGTGGTGCCTGTCAGGGGAAGTGCAGTTATTCCCCTGGAACTGGCCCTTAGTTTGAAATTCTTGGTATTGTGTGTGGAGTCTTGAACTGTGGTATCAGCCCAAGTTTTCTGGCTCTGCTCCCGGGCCAATCATTCCGCTTAGCAGAGCAATAAGAAAATGCAAGATAATGGCTGCAGATAACCGGGATTTAATGTTATCGTAGGCTATTTTCCTTTTACCTTTAAACACCGTATTGTGATTAGAGGCCGGGCATAAAGCAGTTCTTTGTGAACAGGTGTCTCCACGAAGTTTGTAATGACAGCAGGATTTACAAGCTYGGTGGTTACAATCTGTGTTTGAGAAGGTGCCTGTGACTGATGGCCAAGGTGTGGGTGGCTCCGGGAGCTCCTTTTACCTTCCTTTTCCTTACCCAAGGCCYCAGCACCCAAAGGGGAAAAAAAGGGGAAAGGCTAAATATTTCCTTGGCCCTGCCAGCCTAAAAAGGACTKTAAGAAATAGTTGATTCTTCTATGAATATACTGTATGTGAGAGCAGGTGGGGAGGATGGACTTGAGCAAATAAACCTGGTCTCACAGACCGGCTGTAAAGCAGATCTTAGCTGAGGATTCCTGGCCTTTTACCTCGGTGGCTTTAGCTCCTGTCAGGGCAGCGGGTGCTGATTTTAACGCKCTCCCTAAAATCCAGCTGCACTTCCTTCTGTTGTGTATTGCATAGAGTGTGTTAAGGTTAACTGTGACTCTTCAAGCTACTTTTGAATTCATAAAACAGGAGGAGGAACTTGTGCTGTACAGAGCTCAGGAGGAAGAGGAGGAAAGGGAATGAGGAAACTATTAAAAATATTCTTTGTGTCTGGCTTAAGGTAAAATGCCCTGGCTCAAAAGCCTGATCGAAAGAGCGCAATTCCCTAGGGCTTTGGGAGTCTCCCCTTCCTGCAGAGAACGTGTGAGCTATTCCCAGGAAAGTTGTGCCTGCGGCCTGGTCCCTTTTGGTGTGCCGGGAGWGGGAAGGAGGCGGCTGCTGACCTTGCTTGCGAGGCTGTGCAAGCGCTGCGGGAGCCTGCGGGTAACCTGAGCAGCGGCCCTGCTAAGGGAACATGCAGGAGGTCCCGACTTCACAAGCCAGCTCTTTCCAGAAATACGGCTTTTATTTTTCCCCCCCCGCAGTCCGTTCCTAGGCGGGATAAGGATTTTCGGGCTGTGTCTCACCCTGTTTAGGCCAGACTTGCTCTGCTTTTCCAGCCGTCTGCTTGTCAGCCTTGGCGCTTGCAGGCAGGTCGCTCAGGGGGACACGGGGACCCCACAACTGTTGTGCTTAGCAGCAMATCACGGTGCTCCAAGGAGCTGGTTTTTCCCCAGGTTCCTCCTGCCTGGCTGTGGTCGCAGGGAGGATTTCATAAGAACCATCTGTGAGCGCTTTCTAGCAGAGAAGTCGTCATCGGTCCCGGGTTCTTGCTTTATTCGCAGCCTTGTTTCAGGCTGACATGAGTAAGGCTATTTTGGGTTGCCCTTAAATGGATGTCATCTAGAGGACAGTCTTGTTAAAACTTGGGAATTGCCTGCTCAGCAGTTCAGCTGTGTGCTCTTGACTGTGGCTGGAGGATACTGTAAATCCAGCTTTAGGGCACTTAGAGCCATATTAAGTACATGACTCCGCCACGAAGCAGGATGCCGGTCCAGTAGTAAGCTCACTTTGCTGGTTAAATGAGTTGAACCTTTCTAAARTGCACTGGTTTATTATGCTGGATCATGTCCTGTGTGCTTTTAGCAGCCTGCTCGAATGCTGCATCGTGTCGCTCCTGCTCTAGCTGGCGTCCCGGCAGCACAGGATCCGTGTCGCCTTGGGCTTGGACCAACGGTGAGGTGGGTGCCAATGGYTTGGGTGCAGGGGAGGTGCAGGGTGCAGTCCCTCGGGCCCTCCTTGATGCCCATGACCAGCAGTGCTCCACGACAAGAACGTCTTTGGCAAAACCACTATGTGTCCTGCTGTGCCCCGCTGGTGTCACCATGCAAAACACTGGAACAGCACCTAAGATASCTTCCCAAGTCCTTTTTCCAAGCAGATGATTTGGAGTTGGTTTTACCAACTTTCCGGTGCCAAATTTGAAGCCTGCTCTTCTCTCATCAATATGCAAAAGCAAAACCAGTTTTGGGGATAGTAACTGGCCATACAGAGCACAGTGAAATAAGAAGCTGCCCGCAAGGCACAAAGATGCGACAGAAATACCTCAGGGTACCACACTGCCAAGGTTATAATTTTCAGAACCCCAAATCCCTCCAGCCCCACAGCCCTGCAGGCTGGGCTGGAATCGAGTTCTTAGGCAAAATCCATGGGTTAGGACCCAGCCCCAGGGTCAGAGCAAGTCCACSCCGTCCCATGGGTGAGAGGGGCTTAACCCCAAGCCCAGCAGCTTGAGGTTCCCCTGGAGCAAGCGTGCATGTTGGCTCGGCCCCCAACAACCCCCCTCTCCAGCAGGAAAAGGAACCCAAATGAACGGGCGGCCGATTTGGTTGGGTTTTATGGGGACTCGTGTCACTCCACGGCGAGCAATCTGAACACGGTGGAACAATGGGCTGCCCCGGCCCCCGCTGCCAGCTCTCCCYGCTCACATTTCCCCCTGTTTTGATAATGCTGCTTTCGTGTTTGCCTGGAGAAAGGTCTTGCTGAAGCTCTGCAGATGGAATGGAGAAACGGCTCCCTTGTGCAAAACCCCAAGTTCTTCAGGAAACAAAGAGAAGCAGCTTCCGTTTCTTTCATGCTTCATTATAAATATGTTTTTTCTTGGTAGTTAGTTTTTTAATTTTTGGCAAGTATCCAGGTCAGTCCCTCATGTTGTAGGTTGGAGAGTTTTGCTGCCGTTGACAGAAATTTGAGGYGAAATCCAAACAGTCGTGACTGACTTGATCAAAGTAGATTTCTGCATTCCTTGTCTTGGTTTTATGAAGGAACTCTGGCTTTGTCTGTGAGTTGGGATAAACCCTTGGAGTTTCTGCCATTCCAGTCAGTAGGAGTGTTTAAAGGACCTGACTCGGTCAAAAATTGAGGCTTGTATTTTAATGCTACGGTGGGACTTGGGTGGAATAAAATACACTTGAGCTGCTGCTGATAGCATGTTATGATAAGCAGCTGATGAGACCACAGCAGAGACTGGAGGGGAAAAGGGGCTGGTAGGAGGAGGGGGCGGCAGCGTGAGGGCAGGTGGGCACCTGAGCAACACGTCACCCCACGTACCCATGGGGAGACCCATCACCCCACGTACCCAGCCCAAGTACTCAGGCTGTGCCCCAGAGGTGGCTGCTTGGAAGCAGATGTGTTAGACTGCTGAGTGGGAAGGTGARGAAAAAGGGGGTGAAATAGTAGCAGGGAAGCTACGCGAGGGCCCTCCGTGCCCACCTGCCTTTCCCAGAGGGGCTTCCTTGGAGGGAGCCGGGCCGGGAAGCCGGGCGCGTAGCCTCTCGGGCGCTCGCCATGTGTTTTGCTGCTGCTTTAGCCGGTGATAAGGTGATAATTCTGCAGCGCTTTCTCACTCGTTGCTTCCTCTCCCCTGTGCTAGGGCCGGCGCAGCTCCCCAGCGAGCGAGGGACAGGCTGGGGCCTCGTGGCCAGCAGGCAAGAGGGGTCTGCACGGAAGGGTCCGCACGGAAAGCCGTGGAGCGCAGCCCCAAGGAAGGCACCGGCCAGTGCTGCTGTGAGGTTTGTGTGCCAGCCCCTGGCAGCAGCTGCCTGCTAACTGTGGAGAGTCAACGTGAAAGGAACTGTGTTCAAGTTTGGGCTTAAAAGCATTGGAGCGCAGGGTTTTTTTTTCTTTTTTTTTTTCCTGCGGGAAAGGGAGGCTTCTCTCCTCCCCCGCTCCTGGTGAGCACAGCCTTTTGCTGAGAAAGCATGTAAATAAATGCAGTTTTCGGCCTGACAGGGGAAAACGCGTCCAAGCTGATCTTGGCAGCCTGCTTGGGGAGCGCGGGGAGCAGCCTGGGCTGGGCAGAGGCGAAGGCAGCGAGGCCGGGCGGCCCCGCGCCCGCYGCAGAGCCCGCCGGCCTCCTCCTTGGCTGGGTCCAGAGTTTGCCGCCGTTCCCTCCCCATTGCAAAACAGGTTTGAAAGGGGCCTGATCGTAAACGCTTATCAGCAGGTGGTAACTCTGGTTTCTGGGGCTCGCTGGAGCCAGCTGGGTCTCCATGCAACCGCCGCGCGGCCCGTTGGGCTGCGCTGGTGTCCAGCGCCGTCTGCCCGCTCCCGAGCCCGGGATCAGGCCTGGATGGAGAGCGCCGCGGGTGCCGTGAGGCGGCGGAGCCAAGAGGTGGCAGCAGCCTGTCTGCTTAGCCCTGGTGCSGGGAGAGGAGGCTGCCCTCGTCCTGCATGGCCCCCTCGTAGAGAAGGCTCTGCCCTGGCCGTGGGCGCCCACGTGTTGGCCGTGGACACCCAGGTGTTGGCCGTAAGCACAACCTTTGTGCGCCTGGAAAATCGCCGTGCGCCTGCGGGAGGCTCCAGCGTGGCGGCTGCTGCTCAGAAACCGGCTTCAGCTCGTGGATTCATCTTCTCAAGGGCCTCTTTAGCGCTGCAATCTGATGGCCTGGAAGGCAAGCGGTAGTGGGAGGAGGCAGCCCTAGAGTGGCGGGGCTGCTGTGCTCAGGTGAGTCAGGGGYAGCTGCCACACAGCAGCCTTGCTGTGCCCGTGCTAACAAGATCCAGGTGATCCAGACCGGGGACAATAAAGCCCGTGCTGAGCCTCCTCCTGCTGCCTCCTAGCACTTGGAAGCTGCRATGTGAGTGCCGGGTCCTGTAACAAAGAGAGCTGCGGGGAGAAGGTGCTGCATGGTAAGCAAAGCAAAGTGGAGGAACTGAGTTCTGTGGTGGGATTAATTAAAAAAAGAAATCTAAATTGGTCTTTGAGTGCAGCAGTTTGCTCTAGGATGTAGATCAGGTGTGCTGGGCTCATGCTGGCTGTTCAGAAATGCTTTTCTCCCCGAAGTTATCGAGAGCAGTCTCGAASGTGCAGGCTCAGTCCTCGGTGGGCTCTGCTCGCTCCCGAGTGGCTGGAGGAGASTCCTTCCCTCTTGGCTGCTGGTCATTTTCCTTCCCTTTTGTGCACGGGATTTTGGCTTGTCTCAGTCCCAAAGTTGGGAACCTCTTCTATTATTAATCAGGTCTTGTTCTTTAGTAGTCAGGCAGAAGGTTTCTGTGACTCCAGCTGCAAGTGGTCTGTGACAGTGGGTTTGAATTGAAGGGGGGTTGTGGGAGACGTGGCCAAAACCACCCTGGCAAGCAGCGCCATTCCTCAAGATGCTCGGCGTGGAWCTGCGTGCCCTCACTGGTCCTTTCTAGAGCATCTTGTGGTTGTGCACCCAAAAATATTCTGTGTTGGGCCTAGGTAAAAGGTCCCTGAATGTCTTGTCCTTTTGACCTTATGTTGGGGGGAGCTCAGGAACCCACACGAGCCCTAGACCCAGACAGGTTTCTGCTGGGTGGCCCCAAGGCTGGGTGCTCCCTCCCTCTCTTGTGCCATGGTGCCCTGCTCTGTGGGGCAGTTCAGTGAGGACACCTTGTGTCACAGCAGCAGCACCTCTATGGGGAGATCTTCAGATCCCTCAAGGCCCACAGGAGCATGTCCAGTGGTTTTTCAGGGTTATTGGATATGTGTTTTAAAATTGATACAACTCCCCTTCCATGTTACTTGGAAAGATCTTGAGGGCTGGGGTATTTTGCCCGTGCGAGTTCACAGAGGCTGTTTCTTGGCAGATTTGGGCCTGAAGAAATCCGGCTGTAATCTGAGAAGGGCAGAAAAGACCAAGTCAAGGGAGGTGGCGCTTGGGAGTCTAATCACTAAACTCCTGCGGATTAGAGCCGGGGCGCTGCGCCAAGGCGACCCAGGCTCTATTCCTGGCCCTCTAAACCCCGCTAGCTCCTCGGGAGCCGCTCTGGGCACGTTTCAGGGAAAGCAGCAGTGTCGCACGGAGCTTTTGAGCCCTCCGCGGCGGGTGCGGAGAGGCGCAGGCGACGCCGGCGGCCGCTGCTGTGGGGACGGGACGGGGGCGGCTTTGGGGCTTCGCTCCGTGCAGGCGGTGGGAGCAGGTTCACGGTCTCACTGTGCTGCCTCTCGCCGTGCCCCCCAGAAGCGGGGCTGAGCAGAGGCAGCGGCRCAAGCAGACGTGGTGACACACACATGCACGTGGAGGGCGCGATGGCCCTGGGCACAGCGCGAGGGAACCCAGAGCCGTGGTGGAGATGCACGTGCTGCTTGTGTTGGGGCTGCAGATCCAGCCCGCGGGTCCCAGCTGTGTGCAGGTCTGCTTGCAGCGAGTAGCCCCTGCAYGAAGCAGGAAATGATGATGATAAAGTGTGTGATGTTCTCGCAACACCCACACCAAGCGTGGTGTGCGCACGGGTGAGAGCCAGGGCTAAGGAGCGTGAGGAGCCGTGAGGGGCGTCACGAGGCCCCCGAGCCGCGGGTGCACGTCCTTGCAGCTCCTGGGGTGGCTCTGCCCCACACGTGTGAGCGGAGGGCCTGGGCAAGCAGAGAATGGCTCTGACCTGGTCTGCAGCGAGGACGGTGTGGTGCTACCCCCGCTGTCCTAGAATCCTGCTGGGAATTGCATCTTCCTGGATGCCAACCTGGTGGTTTAGGATGCGGCCTTTCACTCTTTGTTCTCCCTTCTCCGGGCAGTACTTCCCTCTCTGCCTGTCGCTGGTCGCCGGCAGGGGATGGGGTGCCAGGTGGGGCTGTTGGCAGCTGCCAGCATTGCCCAGGAGCTGGAGTCTCTCTCCAGGAGCCTCTGTGGGTGAGCCGGCGCGGGAGCTCCGGGTGTTTCTGATGCGCYCTCCTTGCTTCAAGCAGACAAAGCTTACGCAGCGTCTCCGGCCGTGACCAACAGGTGYGTGTGCTGAGCCTGCGCAAGTAGGTTATTTCATATAGCTTAAAACTTGTTCTGTGTGCCTGGATTGTTTTTATGTGTGTTGGTCTCGAGGGAGCTTGCAGATGGCCCCTTGCAGAGCGTGTGGGTGCTGGTTGTGGGTGTGAAAGGGGGCAGTGCGAGTCCCGGGTGGTGCAGCAGGCCTGSGTGGCCTCCCAGCCCGAGGAGGCTTCCCGCAAAGAGGAGCTGCTGAGGAGAAAAGCAGCGGGGAAAGGGAGCCCGAGTGGAAACCAGCCCCCCGAGGAGCGCACGGGCGAGCGAGTGAATGAATGAATGGGTGACACACATAAAGGGCTGCGCCGCGGTGGCCTGACTTAGTGCAGCCGGCTCGGCGGATAATCCTCGCATGTCAGAGCTCGGGGAGGGCAGCATGTGACACGCAGCTTGCCTCCCACCCGCCCGCCCGGCCACCCGGGCGCTTTGCTGGCATTAAGGGGCTGGCGGCGCCGGGCCTCCCGCCGCGCGCGTCGGGGC
>NW_020455764.1:13243-65107 GCF_003342845.1 Nothoprocta perdicaria
GGCACCGGCGGGGCACACGCGGCTCCCTCGGACTCCTGCCTCCGGCGGCCCCGGAGCTGCGGCCGTGCGCGCGCGCGGCTCGCTGCGAGCGGGCAAAAAGGGGGACAGAAAGGGGAAAAGGCAGCGGGGGAGACAAAGACTTCTCGCTGGGATTACCTTGCTCCCACCTGTTGCCACTGATGTCCTCGCAAGGTCAGGAGGGGAGCTCCGCGAGGCCAGCTTACACCAAACGGCGCCTGAAAGGAGTCTGCTGAAGGAGCGGCTGGAAGGAGACGGGCAGAGCGAGCCCGGCCCGCGCCACCATGAGCAGCAGCTTGCAAGTGAACCTGCCCCGCAGCTGGGCCGGGTCCAGCAGCTCCCTGCAGGAGAAGTCTGAGCATTCCTTCTTTCTTTTCTATTACTATAGGATGGAGGACGAGGCAGTGCTGGATAGAGGGGCTTCCTTCCTCAAACACGTATGCGACGAAGAAGAAGTGGAAGGTAAGAGACCCGGCGCTGCCGGGGACGAGGGGCAGCGGCCACCACTGATGTTGATGTATGARTTTGCCCCAGCGGGAGAGCAGAGGGAAAGGGCACGTTGGTTTGGACTCGGTAATTCATCCTGGAATTGGCTGAAATGCTGGTAAGTTTAATCAGGATGAAAGGCGCATGGGAAGTTAGAAGTGAGCTATTTTTCCAGGTGAGGGGGTGCTCCTTGGGTTGACCTTGTGATTTGGGAGGAGGAAGAGGAGTCTCGTAACARGGCAAAGAGCTGGTCGGTCTCCTAGGGAAGGAGCAGACACCTTCAAAAACCTTTTAATTTTTCCGCTAACCGTATTGTGAAAGCCCAAAGGGCAAAAGGAGTGTCAAGGAGTTCAGCTTTTAAAGTTTGTTTATGGAAAACCCCTAACTCGATAGGTATGAGTTATTTTATCAAATGCTGTTTTTTGTGTTCGGGGAGGATCTGTTGACAGTGTGTTTGATAAGCTAGTGCAGGAGGAGGACAGGGCTGCAGGAAGGGAAAGGAGGCCGGCATTTCCCCTCATAGCACTTCTCTTGCCTTTTGGTGGGTATTAAATGTCGTTTTAGKGTTTTAATTTGTGATCAAACACCCATGGACTTAAGCTGAAAATATTTTGAAAGGCGTAGAGGTGCAGCCCTGTCGCTGGCATTGATGACATACATGAAAACATGAAGCAATATGGAAAAAAACTCATCTGTGAAGGTGCTTGGTCAGAGGACTCCTGAGAAGGGATGTCCATGGAAAAGCCTGTGTTTCCCTTGTGACTCGTGTGAAGTGGCACTTTGTAGCAATAAACCTCCATGTAGGGTTTAATAGGCCGCTGTGTGTGGGACAGGCAGGCACGGAGGGGGTATTTAGAGAGCAGAGAGGGGTGGCAACTCCTGTGTTTGCACCCAAGAATTCCTTATATTTCGTTGGCCCCTGCTGCCGAGGTGCATGTGGCCCACGTGGTGTATATGGAGGGGTATATGGCCCATATGGGACGCTCCAGGGTGGCGGGTCGTGCAGAGCGGCGCCGCCGTGTCCTTCCCGACGGCAGCAGGAGCTGGGAGCCAGGATGTGCCTCAGGGTTTGTGCCGTGTTCCCAGCTGCTSCGGGTTTCTCTCCGTGTCCCTGTGCACATATCCCGCCTTGGGCTGTCACGCTTCTTGTTGCCCCTCTTGCAGGGGTAAAGAGAAGTGATGTGGCCAGGAAGAGAAGSGAGTAAAGAGAAGTGAGTCTGTCTGGCGGGGTGTTTGCAGGTGTAAGAGGAGCAGGACAGTTTGACCGGGAGGAGAGTGTTTAGCTAAGGGCCTGAGGAGGGGAGCCTTGAAGCCATCTCTCTGGCTTCCATTTGTCTTGCATGATATGGTTGATTTCCTTCCAAAAAAAAGTTGCAGTGGTCAAATTCTCTGTAGAAAAAGGTGGTTACTGTTAGCTCTAAATGTATTTTGTTTACTGATCGTTCATAATTTCAGTCCACTTCCTTGAGGAAACGAGGCACATGGCATGAAATTGTTAGTCTTTCTTGCCGCTTCATCCTTCTCCAGGAGCTTGCCTGGTGGTTCTCTTCTTGGGTTTTATTTGTTGATTCCCCTTTGTTCCTAAGGACGCAGCCTTTCTGGAATGCAGTGTTGCTCCCTGGTTGGATTATGGGGTGGTGTGGCTGAGGGAAGCACTTGGCTTTCTAATAGGGGGGAAAAATGGAACTTTGGGGTCAATAGGATGCCAAGATGTGCCCTTGCCAGGTAAATGTCATATGAATGGAAATCATTTACTCACTGGGCAGGTGTGTTGCTTTGACCCACGTCAGGATATCGTTCCAAGCATCTCTAAGGTGGTGCTGCAGTCTGGTGCCTCCAGCCCCTTGCAAGTTGTTTTATTAATGTTCTCAGCTATGGACTTTTGCAAGTCATTCACTTCTGGCTGCCCCTCTTTTGTGCTTTTCTTCTCCTCCCTTATCAGTGCGAGGGCTTCATTAACACCCCAGCCCGCTGCCCTGGTGAGGAGCAGCTCTGTTGGCACTGGGTGCTGCTCCTGCTGCTCCCGAGTGCCCGGAAATGTGACTCAGCAGGAGCAGGGAGCCGGCTCCGACCGGGACACAGCGCGAGAGGAAAGTGAGTGGGAAAGGGGCGGCTTTCTCAGGGGAAARCAGGAACAGGCCCAGCCCAAGGGGACCCTCCCGTGCGCGCCAGGCGTTCCCGTTCCCTCCGAGCGCTGCGCGTTCCTTCCCTTGGAGGTAACGCCGCGCTGCTGGGAGCGCTGCTGCCGGTGACATAAACACATTACTTAAGAGCCGCTTTTGCAAGAGGGGAAAAGCCAAGCTCCACCTTATCCTTAGAGATAAGGTATTCTTGGCTCGCCGAGCGTCGCTGCCCTCGGGCTCGGCCGATGCTCCGGTTCGAGTCTGACAAGCGGGTTGTGGCTCCCTGGGTGCAGGTGGTGGGAGCAGGGACCARCACTGCTGCGGGGGGTCTGGTCCTGCATTTCACCTTCCTTGCAGAGCCAAGCTGTGACTGGGACGTGCYCATCTGGGAYACCACCCTCAAAGGAATGAATTCARGGAAATACTCCGTGGAAACTCTTTCGTAGATCCTGTTAACATTATGGGATTAATCGATGCGTAAAGCATTAAAAGGGGATTTGGAAGCGACTTTCGGCAACTTCCTTGGCCACGTTTGCTGTCTGCTCCTTCATTTTTCTCCTCTCCCCCTGCTTTTTTTGGCCTTCACTGTCCTTTAACGGTAGAAAGCTCTGTGATGCCATAAGCCCAAGATAATTATTTGGTCGTTGGGTCAACAAGAAGGGATTGGAAGGTGATGTTTCCCATGCACATCCTGACCTCTAGTAACTGTAGACAGCAGGTACAGCTGTATTGACTCCTATGGGCCTTTCCTATCCCGCTTCCCAACCCATCCTCGCTTTTCCTTCACTGGCCRTAGACAAAGCTTCTCCATTCTGCAGATATAACCAAATGACCTGTTTTTGAATAGCCTTTGAAATGAGTGTCATTTAAAAAAATGAATCTCACAAAATATCAATGTAGCTTCTACTTCATTAATTTATTTTGGTGCCTCCCTTTGAATTAAACGGGGAGATGGTCAGAGCAGGCTGCCTTTTGGTTGCGTTGGACTGACTCGGGCTTCGATTCCGCAACGCGGTGGGGACCTGGGGACAGGTTTTTTTATTCTCTYTGACTTGGATTGCCCATCATGCTCCAGAGGATACTGAAATGTGCTCTTGTCTGGTTTGCCTAAAATAACCAAGTCCTCGTGCTTTGGCTTTGCCGCAGCATGCTGATAATGCAGAAAAGTTGGGAGCCGTTTTTGTGTGCATGGAGTAGGGAAGCCATGAGCCCAAATCTTTTGAAGCCAGTGAATATCAGCTACTTAGAAGTGCTTTAACAACCTCTTTGCCATGAAGACAGCAAATTGATGGGCGTGTTTATCATTGGAGCTTTCCACACGTGTCTGTGTGGGATGGTTTAGTTGGGCAGAGCAGTTGGCAAGTGTTGGTGCTCATGTTGGATGTGCTGGGTTGTGTGAGACGGCATCCGTGTCCCCTGGCTGTTCCTTGGCTGTGCTGAGTGCTGCTGCAGGCTCTGTGAGGAAGACCACAGTCCACGTTCAGAGGCTCAAGTGCCTTTGCAGACGCTCGTGGTAAGTTGGCTGGGTGGGCGGAAGAAATGCAGAAAATGTTTCAAGAACAGCTGAGTCGACGTGTGATACTCCTCACCCAGTGTCAAGCACATAGCAGTGAAGGGAGGGTTTTTCCATACCATAATGACAGTGTCTGGCTTCTTTTCATCTCTGTTGACTTCTGACCGGGTAGTGAAATACATTCAGCTGAAGCTCTTTTTATTCTTCTCCCTTCATTTTCTGTAGGTTTTCCTCAGGTGTGCCCTTTCTCTCAGAAGGTTCTCAGTTGGCTGGATCAGTTTAGCTAGGACTGCATGGCTCTATGGTAGAGGATCGAGGCATGCAGGTGGTTGTGCATCTACTGCTTACATGGCAATTTTGTTATCTTYTCCCTTGCTGGGTATGCTGCTCACGCTTCCTGATTTGTTTTTAAGGAAATTTTAATATAAACAGGTAATATGTAACGTGCTGAGGAAGCCCAGACACAGCTGTAAAATGTGTAGCGTGTGCATTTGCCATGCTTRTCTCCTCGTGGACAGATTTTAAGAGCTTTGTTCCAGGCCCTAAATCAGAACAGCAGATGAAAAGACAAGTCTTTGCACAGTTGGAGTGGAGGGCAAAAGACACAACTTGCTCAGCAGAGGAGGGAAGTGTCGGCTCGGGCAGAAGGTGGAAGAGACCTCACTGTGTTCCAGGGATTGGCAGAACCCTGTTAGCCGGTGCTTGGCCAGGGTAAGCAGAGCCTTCATGTAGTGAAGGACAAGGGCAGGGTCCCTTGCTCTGTGTGGTCCAGGACCAGCAGAGCTGGGCTTGACCTGGACACTGTTGCTGGAGCTGTTATTGCACCGTGGTAGAACTGGTGCTGTCACCATTTCAGGCACCATCTCGGCCCTCACGACGGTCGGTCCCTTCTTGTCCCTTCAGTGCCAGTCTGAGGCCGGTTGTTCAGAGCTATTTCAGATGGGAAGATCAAGGCCCTTGGTTACATTGGAGAGTGGCCCTTACCTGCCTGCGTGCACTTGGTGGTGCCAAATGCAGCTTGCTCCGTTTGTCAGCCTCAGTAGTTAATGAGMTAGAAACAAGGAAAATGAGGCTGAGCTGTTTTCAACCCAAGGTAGGTGGTTTGGGACAATGTCCGTTTTGAGGAGCAGTTTGGGGCACTCCCAAGGGGGGCATGTACCATGGGCAGTGCTTCCTGAAAAGCAGGTGCCTGGAGGTGTTGGGTGCCAAACAATGCAGAGGCTGGGTCTTCAACAGCTGGGCCTAGAGCCTCAGAAGGGAAGGCTCCCCAGCCCGGCTCTCCCTCCTGTCCCCCTGCCCTGGTCCCAGAGCTCGGGCTGTTCACGTTGCTCTTGCCCTGAGCGGGGTCCGGGCGGCGCTGGCCGGATTAGCTCAGATCACAGCAGGCAGCTTGGGTGCCTTCTGTAACCTCTCATGGCTCCGAAGAGGAGGCAGGAAAGCAGCTTAGGGGCTGTGGGTAGGAGTGCAGTGCTGGCTCCCGCGTGGCTCTGTGAGGATGCCCAGCGCTTGTTCCTCCTTCACTCTAGACAGTGGCTGCCCGTTAATTCATTGCCGGCCTTGTTCCCCTTTCCCGTCACAGAGCAGCAGCTCTGGGCTCTCCTCAGCRTGTGTCTTCTGGGTTTCATGGCATGTCCTCCCATTCTGTCCCAGCAATCCCCTGCTTTTGGCCATGTTCTGCTTCTGTTGTTTTCTAAACTCACAGGGTTTTAGCTTCTGGAACAAGCCAGGTGAAAAATTCAATTTATTTTCTTCATTTCCTCTTCCTACTTTCTATCTTTTTGACTTGGCTTTGACTGAGCTTCCCCTTTCCAAGCAATCCTCCTTCTCTTCAGGGCATCTCCCCTTGGAAACCAGCTTTGCTTAGGGAGCCTCTGCATCTTGCTAGGACTCTTGTACTTGGAGCGATGGCCACGGTTGGCACAGGAGCGAGGAGGGAGGGAAGCTGCATGCTTGAAATTGAGAAGTGCAGAACTTAGATGGCTCGGAGGACCTCTGGTCTGGCTAACTATAGTGTCATTACGTGGGGGCCTTTTAAAGACTTAACAGAGGTCACTTTGCATAAAGATTAAACTGACCTTTTGAGGACAGTTAGGCTCTAGAAACCTGATCTTGGCCAAAGATTCTCATGTTTTCACGGTGTCTTACCTACCTGGCTCACTTGTCGGTAACTTGCAGTTGTTTTAGGAGAAGACTGCGTGTGAGCAGGTGAAGTGCAGTGACACAAATAGGTAAGATGGAGGCTAGTCAAGGTCCTTGTAGAGAGAGCAACAGCTTTGGGGGCCTGCAAGGCCGCAGCATCATTTTGTGTTGGTGCTGAGTCCTCTCCTCTAGAGTTTAACTTCAGCAGTGTATTCAGGGCCTTAATGCCAGAGGTGGCAGGAAGACGAGTTGGAAGCAAAAGCTGGAGCCCACAGTTGGCTCATGGATGGTAGAAGAAAGTCTTGTAGTCTCTAGCCTGGTCCTTTTCTCTCTTGCTTCTCAGCTGCCCAGCAGCTTGGGTTTTGACTCAAAAGTGGAGCTCCTCTTGTGGTTGAAGTGTCAGCCCCTCTTCCCTCTTGTGCCCTTTCACTGCACACTGTTCTCTCAGTGGCCTTTCATTGGGCTGAGCACCCCATGCTCAACCTTAGGGCTGCCCTTTCCCTGGTATTTGGTCCCATCCCTTAAGGTCCATCATCCGATGAGCTCACACTAACCCTCTTCTTTGGCCAGCTGCCACCACCGTGGGATCCCCTGGAGCGTTTAGTTGAGTGCCTATTCCTGTTGTTTTCAAGGCCTTGCTACCTGAGAGCTTTCCAGATCCCTAATGTGTGCCCCAATCCAAGCTCGGATGCCTTCTGTCTCCTGTGATCCCGACAACTCTCGAGGGCCCTCTGTGATGGCCCATGCCTGGACACAACCATGACCCAGACCTTTAATGGTCATGGTATCCTCAAACCCAGCACCCGTTAGGTGCTTCTGCTCTCTGATGGTGCCGTGTCTGGAGGCAGCGATCGTGCTCCTTGTCCCTAGGGCATGTGCCGAGCAGTGTTCCCTGCCAGCCCTTTGGAGCTTCCACGTCTCTCCTCCTCTCCTGAACTGGCATCTTCCTAACGGATCGCCGAAAACACTCAGGCTCTTGGGCTGCCTCTGGGTGATCCGTGTGGAAGTTGATGCTCCTCGAGATGCCTCAGGGGGGATTTTTAGCCGTGGGGACGGGGAGGCCGTTTCGCTGGAGGCGGCTCTCGGAGGGCAGGGTCCCTGGAGCCCCCGCAGTGCCAGGAGGCTCCGTGCAGGGCCCCGGCAGCACCTTAATCCCCCGGGCGCCGCGTGGTGCCGAGGGCGCCCGGCACATGACGGCCCAGCCTGCTGTTCTTAGGTCTTGAGCTGCTTTGGAACTAAGCAGGGCTTAATTTGGGGCTTGCTTAGCGCTACTTTTAGTACCTTCCCTTAAAATGGATCATCCCAGTGACTTATTTGTACCTCCTGGGCTGTCGTGTTTTTTTTTTTTTTTTTCCTTCTCTCCCAGCAGCATTTCCATGGCGTTGGTTGYCCTGCAGCGGTCGCATCTCCCCTGGCTCTCTCGCAGAATGAGGTGCTTTTCTGCTGCCCCCGTGGTTTTTACCAACAGCAGCGAGGGGCTCGCTGCCCATCCCGAAGCAGATGCTGGGAGGCTCCGCTCCGTGCGCCTTGGCCGGGACCGCGGGAGCCTGTCGGAGCTTGAGCGGCTCCGACGCGGCGCTGCCCGCGCGTTGGAAAGCGGCCTTGGGAGCGGCCACGGGGGCCAGGTGAAAGCTGCTGGGGCTCAGCTCCTTCTCACGGCTTCATAAAACTTTCATGTTGGCTTTTTGATCTTGTTCCCTGCCCAGGTGCCAAGCTGGGATTCTTTCCRGGCTAGTCTCTCCATGCTCCGCGTCTCAGCCCCCCCAGTGATCACGTGGAAAGGATTCCTTGCTCCAACACATGTGCTGGGCAGGCTTAGCCCTGCATCCTCCAGCTTTCACCTCCTCTCTCCGAATGACCGGCTCTTGTGCTGAGCTCCAGCCCTTTCACCCTCGCTTTCTTTTACCTTTTTTTTTTTAATTATATTTTTGCTGTGGGCTCAGCTCTGTGTCTAAACTGCTGCAGMGAGCTGAGGCCCAGGAGCTCCCGATGCACACGCGTCATCCATCGTCCCCCTGGCTTGTCCTTGTGCTCACGCTGGGATTCCAGTTTGCGTTTCCTATAGCCTGTGTGTATATCCATATATAGATGCCCTGGAGGGCAGGGGAGAAATGCCATACAATGGTTGGAAAATGGGAATAAATGAGGGTGTKTTCACTGGTCAAAGTGATGCAGGGCTCAGTGCCTCGGCTCTAAGTTTGGATCCCAAATGGTGAGTTGCTGTTAATTGGCAGCTCTAAATGAAGCAAAACGTGTAGCTGTKTGGCTGCAATCTTCTTTTCTTCCGCCCTCCCCTCCCAAGGGAAAGGTACGTCTCTGATCACGGCTCTGTTAAAAAAAGAAAACAAACCAAAAAAAACTCTTGCCCATTTTGCTCAAAATTTTGCACACAGTGGGGGTTATTTTGGGACAGAAAGGTAACTTTTAGCTGCAACACGTGTAAGTATGAGCAAGCCTGGAGCAGTTGGGACAGGAAGGTCCCTTGTACCCCCGCAGATCCGCTAGCCTTTCYGTGCATCCTGCCCTGCCTTTTGATATCATCCTGAAGCAACGTGCCCTTAATCGAGCGGAAGAATCCTAACAATTAATGCTAATAGTGGGTGGTCTTCCTGGAGAAGAGGAGGGTCCCCGGATTGCAGTGGGATCATCGGGGCGCACGGCGGAGCCCCGCTCCGTGTGCCAGGCGTTAGGGTGKGCGGAGGGTCGTTCCCATGGGAAAGCAGCCCTATCCTGGCGAGGAGGAAATGTCGCACGGAGCCGGCCCATGGAGGGGACGTGTCAATTGTTTCCTTCCCGGCACGTTGGGAAGGGAGCCCAAAAGTTTATCTGGGCATTTGCACCAGCGTCAACAAATGCCAAGTGCTCGGATCCAAGGGCACAGAGAAGGAAAAAGTCTTGCTTGGCTTGCCAGAGCAAATGCAGGGGGGAATGAGATGAAAAGCACCGTGAAGAAGGGGGGGCTCCCTGGCAGAACAGGGGGCAGCAGCTAAGTAATGCAGATGTGTGCCTGTGTCTGTGTGTGTGTATATATGTATAAATATAACTTAGTTTCATATTACCAAAATCTGTTCTGTGCACACGTGGTCAAAAGATTAAAGAGATTGTCCAGTTCTGTTGGCAGCATATTAAAGTATTAAGACTACAGGCTTACTCGGGTGTGTTTCTGTTACCAAGCTGACCACGGAGCTAAAGTGATTCCAAGAGGGGTGTTTTATGAATACAGGTGCCGAAATGGCCCCATCCTTCTGCATCTGCAGAATCCCATGTCTTGGCCTTGGGAATTCCTTGGGACCGGCAGCCCCTGCCCTGCTCTGCTCACCCACCCCTGTCCCTTGGCACTGCTTTTGCTACCTGCCCTGCTCCCACTGGTGATAAACCCAAGGCAGGAACTGGGTTTTCCACAAAGTGCCGGAGCCAAATCCTGTCTCCAAGTGTTCATCTTCACGGAGCCTTCCTGCACGGACCTGGCCCGGCTCCTACAGGCCACCACGTCCCTTGAACTCGATGGTGAGAGCTCTGCTCGGAGCCCGGCTCAGCCCCCTGCCCGCGGGCGGCTTTGGGGCCCTGGGGAGGAGGGCGCTGGCGCTGCAGCTGCGGAGCATCCTGCTGGGCCCGGAGCAGCAGCCTTGCGTTACACACAGCTCCCTTTCCAGCACAGCCTCCGCAGCAGCAACTGCTTCGCAGTCAAGTGATCCGAGGCTGAGGGCCAGTCTAGGGGTGAAATTCGCTTTAAAGGGATCGGGTTGGAGAACTTTCCAAGTCCTTGAAAGCTGAGAATGCAGTTTTTGAGTCTCTCTTTTTTTTTTTTTTTAGATGCTTTTTCTTTCCTGCTCGAGTAACTCAACAATGGTTTGCACTTAGCATTTGTAATTTGTCCTCTGTTTGCTTTTTGGAGGAGCACCCACTAGGGCTCTGTCTGTCTAAGCACTCTTGGTTATRGATCTCGTTTAGCTCGGTGTGAGAGACAGCGCGATGTGCAGAGAGCACAGGCTGTTTTCATAAATTTCTAGCCTGTCTTTCCGTTCTCTGCAAAGTCCTTGCGGGCTCTTTTAGAGTTGGTATTGGGAAGGGCTGTGCCGGTCGAGCAGTTTTCTGGAAGCTCCCAGATGTGTTCAGCTTAAAATTTTGTGCAGAAAACCAGCCAAGGGCTTTCCAGACTGTTCCRGTTGCCTCAAGGGCAGTTTCAGGTGTCAAATGCAGAAGGAAAGTGCTGGACTTAAAGGGCCTTCTCTTAAATCCAACACGAGAAGGGCAGGAGGTGCAGGAGGATACAAACACACCGTGTGCATCCAGAGCTGCTTGCCACGCTGCTCACAAAATGCCCTGGTCGTCCTCGTAGAAGCCTTCAACAGCAGTTAAGGGTTACTGTATTTGTGAAAATTCAGGCTTATTAACATCTCCCTCGAGTCCCTATTGTATGTGCACATGTGTGTGTATGTTACATGTGATTTTATGTGATTATACGTGCACGCAGCGTGGTTTTGAGAGCTGCCCCGTGCAGCAGCGTCCATGCCCTGGTCACCCCCATGCCTGCCTTGCTGTTCCTGGGCCATTGCAGGCACCTTGCAGCCCTCAYGTGAGGGGTCTCGGAAGAGATGAACCCCTTTTGGGGCTGAAATTCCTCCAAAAAGGCCTTTTCCTGGGGCAATGATGCCCAAGGTGCTTGCTCAGCTTCCTCTCAAAGAGGGGTCTCAGCCCAAGGAGGAATGGGGCAGGCGTGTGGAATAAGAGCTAGAAGAGCAAGAAGCCCTGAAAATAAAAGGCTTCCCATCAGACTCGTAAAGATGGGAAATAAAAATGGACAAGCTGGATTCAGGTCCCATAGTGTGCAAGAAAAGTCTRTACTAAACAAGTAAAGGCAATCTTTGTGTTTATAAGGAATATTAGAAATTTGAGACTTATTTCTAATTTTGGAAGGTGTCAAGTGCTTAGAAGTTTACAGCGTCTTGTATTATTAGTCCTTAGCTCATGTGCTGTTTTACAACAACGTCCTGGTGGCACTTTAACACTTGCCATGCAATGGGCTCTCTAGTCGAGTGCTTTGGGCTCAATTAAACGGGATGAGTTTGCACAAGGTGAGTGTTGAGCCCGCCTCATATATTTAGTGAAAGAAAGGGGGAAGATTAATGAAGATTGGTTTTGAAGAGCATTGTATTCAGCGTTGCAAAATTAGTCTGGCCTCCTGTGGTTTTTATTTTTATTTTTAAATGAGTCACAAGGGCTGAATAATTATCAGCGAGTCTGCCCTGGCATGTGCTCGCAGAAGGGATTGTACAAAAAGTACTTTTCCAAATGGTAGCTCCCCAGTTCCTAGCTTGCTTTGGAAGCCAAGGAGCATGCTAGTAATTAATGTTGGCCATATATGAATGTTTGGATGAAATGCAGTGTCAACCACACCAAGTGCARTCGAAATTAATATTCCCTGTGCCTGTGTTCCTTAGGTCATCACACAATTTACATTGGGGTCCACGTGCCGAAGAGCTATAGGAGAAGGCGGCGTCACAGAAGAAGACCCGGGCACAAAGAGAAGAAAGAAAAGGAGAAAATCTCTGAGAACTACTCCGACAAATCAGACGTAGAAAACGCTGATGAGACGAGCAGCAGCATCCTTAARCCTCTCAGTAAGTGCCGGTGTTGGTTATTACTCGGTGTGATGATTTGTTGTCTGGTGATCCGCTCCTGACTTGAAGCGTGAAGGAGGAAACGGGATCGGTGAAAAGAGTCATCGTGTGTTGCAGGGTCAGGGCCTTTTTTTAAGCGGTTGTTGGTGAGTGGTWCTTGTGTCTTGGGAAAGGTAGAGGCCAGAGCAAACGTTACAGCCCCTCTGTATCCCCTGGGTTTGCTCCGGAGCGAATGACGGGAAGGAACAGGCTGAAAGACGCGTTGTGTTGAAGGAGGTGTCAAGAAAACAACAAAACGGAGTAGATACCTGGAGAGGACAGATCCCTGCAGCAACAGCCTCTCCTGCATGCAGGTTGTGTCCCCTCTCTGGCTACGGAAATCATGGTTTTGGCTAAAAACAGCCGCGTAGGAGCAGCATGATAGGAAGGACCAGGACCACTGCCCTGGGCTGTAGGAAACATAGGCTGAATGTGAGGTTTGGATTCATCCCATCATTAATTTGCAGTGCATATGAGATTTTGTCCTTTTGCCCGTTTCAGTTTAAAATTTTGCTAAGAATAAAGAGAGTAAAATATAGCATTATYGTATGAATAAATATCTCTAGGGCTTAAACATTTCAGTTTAGCTTTGGTGGCTTTTGGTGACGCGCCGTGCCTTTATAACTGTATTAGCATTGAAATTGTTAGCCACAAGAGAGAGAGAGCTCTTTGTCATCCAGTGTCATGACTTTGTGGCTTCTCAGCAGCTTCCTAAGAGTCTATSATTAAGTCTGATTTTTCTTGATGTCTTTTCTGTTGGCCACAAGCTTGATTTAAGATCTGGAGGGTGCCTGCTTAAGTGCAAGTGGGAGGCAGACAGGGACAGCCTGCTCAAATGGGATTGTGCCAACAAGGATTGCAGAGGGAACAGCCCAAGGATGATGTAGCTGAAACTGAGGCTTGATTCCAGGCTGGACTTGCAGGGAGCTCTTTGCTTATGAGGGARAAAGTGGTTCCTGAGCTGGAGAGAGTTTACAAGGGAACCCCACAAATATTCCGGGTGTCCTGCGTGACCGTGTTAGCGCCCCATCCTTCAAACCACGTGGTTGGTCAGTGCCTACGTGCAGGTCTTTTGCCAGGTGCCTTGGCTTGCTGCCGTGTGCTGGTGGCCAGATCCTGTTACGAGCTGGCACCGTTAATTCAGAGCGCTGTAAAGGAGAGGAGTGGTTCAGGTTACTCCCGCCTCGAGTTTCCAAACATTGGATTTCGCGTTGCCTTTTCTCCTCGGGTTTTTTTTCCTTTCTGAAGAGCTTGCTTTCTAAACCAGCCTGAATTATTCATCCCGTACACATTTCTTCACCTGCTAACAGCCTTCTCCTGCCGAGTCCTGCCCACACGCTGAACCCCAGGCCGCATGCAGCGATCCCGGGCGCTCCGCTCTCCGTGTCCTCCATCATTTATGACCGGCTCCTGTTTCCACCTAGTTTTCTGTCGCGTAGGCGGCAGCCGATCCGAGGCAACGGCTGGATATTCTAGCTGTGGTCACTAAGGAATCTCTCRTTGAAACGTTGCTGAAAGCTTTCCTGGGGTCCAAGGGGCTTACGTGCACTGAGACTCCCACCTGCTCTGCTCGCTCTCAGGCCTGGAAAGTATTTCCAAGAGAAGATCCATCCTCTTCCGACCAAGAGACACATCCCCCRTGAGCTTAGTCCAGGTTTCATTACTGGCAAATACAGCAAGGCATCTCACTATAACTCCCTTCCTTGATTTTAATCTTCCTCTCTTAAGTGTAATTGAGTTAGGGGTGCTTGGCCAAAGATGTGTTTGGATARCGAGCTAAGAATATAAGTGATAAAGAGCAGGGAATTTGGAAGGGCAATTTTACGGAGCGGGGGGAAACTGAAATACCTCACAGCTACTGGAGGCAGCTGTGAGAGGAGAGCCCACGGCACGGGAAGCAGAAACATCCGCTGGGCTCAGCCAGGGCTTTGGAAGAGCCAGAAGAGTGAGGGTGTTCAACGGGAAGCCGGGATGCGCCGTGGCCGGGAAGAGCGGTGGGATTTCCCCACCTCGGGCCCTCCTCGGCAGCTTTTAAAGGACGTTAAGGGACTTCAGCTTTTAAAGGACTTGTGTTTTAGTTCCCYGTCAGTTACAAGGACAATCACATAGAGCTCGATTTGCGAGATCTCTGCTAATGCCGTTGTTAAAGCAGTTCCTAGAAGGTCAGGAATCGATTTCGGATCGTCTCGGCGGCGCAGAGCCCGCTTTCAGCTTTAGACCAGATGGCCCGAGCAAGTTTTGAGCTGATGCATCACTTCTTGTATCTTCATCTGTCTCCGTAAGCCCAAACCTGGCTTGGCTGAGGATGAATCCTCAGCTTCTCTGGCAAAAATTCTGCAAGGAGGCCGGTTTGGGGCCTGAATCACCGGGTCTGGCGGCGGTGCCGCAGCGCGGGAGCCTGGCGGAACACGCCTGCGGGTACAGGCACCAGAGGAGACGGGGCCTCAGTGCAAAGCTGGCCTGGAAACACCGGGTTCCAGGACGGAACCGGTCCAGCCGAGCTTCTCTCTCTGGGAATGGGGGCAGTCTGGAAGTGTCGATACCTCTTTTTTCCAAAAAAAAAAAAAAAAGTGTTTATGTGTGTGAATACACACAGGCATACGTATATATAAATATATATATATGTTATATATATATAGGAGTAGCAGCTGGCCTGGCTCTGGTTTCAARTTATGAGGAAGCGCTTCAGTAGTGGCTGTTCCACAGCATGCAGGAAGCTGGGAAAAAAATGAGTATAACTGAGTGCTTTGCTGTTAGGTCGACTTTAAATAACCTCTGATCTGGCTAAAACACGCGTGGCTGTTGACATGCAGGCAGGGATTTCTGCCCTCAGAGCCCTGTGGTTTTGCTCAGAGGTGCAAAAGGGGCAGCCTGTCAAGGGATGGGGTTAAAGTGGGGCTTGGAGAGGGGATTTGGCAGTGCTCGTGGCAGGAGTGTCGCCACCCGGGATTTTAGGCAACTTAGATCCATCCATCCTGGTTAAGCCATTCACTGGGGAGAAGGAGAGACCTGCAGCTGGACGGAGAGAGTTGCTGGGGGAAACAGGAAAACTGGGATGAGTGGAAGGGCCAAGGCTGGTCGTGCCCTCAGGGCAGTGCGTTGCTTATCTGTRCCTGAAGTGCGTGGGCTGTTACGTGTAAGGGATGAGAGAAGGGAGGAACAAAGCAAGCAGAAATACTTGTCTTCTTCGGGAATGCTGATCCGAATCCACTTCCCTCTTCCTCGTTCTTTGCCGCAGACACGCGGAGATTTTCCCATGACGAAACTCCTGTCTGCTGGGTCGGGAAGGGGGTTTCTGCTCCGGGGCTGGTTGCCCTCCAAGCGAGCTTGGCTCCGTAGCCCGAGGCGGCTCAAACCCGGTGAAATCACGTCTCTGCTCCYGGTGTGCAGCACAGACACTCGCACGGCGGGGCCGGGAGATGCCAGCACTGGATGTGCCTGGATCATCCTTGCCTGGCCCGGCCCCATCCCGCTTAGACACACACGGCGCCTGTTAGATACTTGGCACCCTCTGGTACCAGGCTCCTTTCTTTGAAGCCCCAAAAGAGTGTTTAGGGCAGGAGTGCTGGGAACATAGGATACAGACTGGGGCCCTTCGGAGTTACTCCAATACCAGGAGAAACAATGTCAGATTCCGTGATGGATCGGGAGTCCTCCTCTCACCTTAGTTCATCTGTGCATGGCCAGCAGCTTCTGGAGGCTCAGCAGCTATCAATGTGTATTGAGGACTAAATACAGTAGCTAAGTGAAAAGCTCTTCTACAAGCAAAGGTGACACCAGAGGAGTGGAGACCAAGAAGTGCCAAATCCAAAATGTGTGGCCCTTTCCCAAATATTTCAGGGAATTTGATGGGTGGTGTGGGACTAGTATTAGAAACTATAAAGTAATGACAGGCTTGCTCTGCTCTGTGACATTTTGCAGTCCTGCAGATGTGAGGAAAATCAGAGGCTTCATTTATGGAGAGAAAGTAGTAGGCAAGTGAGCTGCAGCATCTGACATCCTGGAGCTCTTTTTCCTCTGAATCACCAAGTTTCATAGGCTGCTTGACCTTGGTGTCTCACCAGCCCCAGCCTTAGCAAGGCTACATGAAAATAAGACATTGAAAGGGTGCTARTGAAATAAGATAGAGAAGGAATCTGCTTTGATGGGATGGTAAGCTGCCTACTGCTGTTAATTTTCCCTTATAAACTCAGGCCTTCCATGCTCCTCTGAAGTGTAGGGCTGTGTATACATATGCACACGCATTTATACATACAGATATTCCCTTTTTAAAGACCAAGCAGGGCTTTTCAGGCCAATTCAGCCCCGTTTCTTCGGTTCCTCCGAGAAAGGGCTCCTGGTTTCTTGAAGCTTGCTGTAAGTTTGGGGCACGCGGGCTGACCCTCCGCTGCTGAAGACCTGCGCTGAGGCCGTGCTCGGGAGGGTGTTTTACACGAGCGGAGAACTGTAATTATCAGTAATAGGCGGCGGGAACCTGACAGGTCCTGTAACATTGGTTGGCAGGGCTTTTGAAAGCTGCCTCCTCTGTGCTTGGGTTTTGAGACGCCTGCGGGTATGAAAGATGTTGTGGCAAGCAATCTTGCAGTACGAGTGCACTGTAGTGATTTTTTTTTTTGGAATCTGAGTGCAGTGGTTTTATATATAGGCTCTGGGTGATGYGGGACACGCAGGGCTTGATGTCCTCGACATCCTTGGTGTGTTTGTGGCACGGTTTGCATTTTGCTTAACCAACACCTTTTTGCCCCTCTCGGTCTCTTGAGGTGTCCCAAGGGGTGTCCATGCCCAGGTGAGCCCGGGAGTGGGCGCAGGGATAGTTCCTGTAGGGAATCCGGCAYGGCGCCTGGATGGTGCTCCCGGCATCCTGGTGGGGACTCTGCTTTGGGAACGTGGTGCTGCTTTAAATACAGCTCCGGCGTCGACATCACTCAGGCATCCCAGGGGTTTTCCCAAGCTTTCCCTCACAGGTGTCYGCTTACAAGGAGAAGCTCTGTCGCCCCCCGGGATGGAGCTGCCCCTCTCGGGGACGTTTCCCCGTGCAGACGAGGCACCAGGTGAGCCGCAGTGGGAYGGCAGCGTCGCTCTGTTCCTGCCCCTCTGCGTGGAGCGCGGTGCCCATGTCGTCCCCTGCGCCGAGCGCGCGTCTTTGGGCAAAGCTGCCCTGTCACGGAGCACATCCCAGCTGGGCTCCAGCGACGCGTGCAAGGCGCCAGCCCGGTGTGGAACGAGCCGTCCGTAATGAGATGGAATTAATTCAACGAGGATCCTTAAACATCGATTTAGGAAGGCCCGGGCTTATTGTCTATGCTAGAGGGTCATTAAACTAGCCTTAGCTGACTGCAGTAAGGGTGGAGACAGACTAGTGTTGAGAGCCATTGGAAAGCACCGCTCCGGATATGAAGTCAAAAGAGGCCAAYTAGCTTCATTTTGGGTACTGATACCTTCACATGAGGGAGAAGAGCAGGGAGACGTTCCGCAAATGTAAGGGAGCCCGAGGAGCTTGGCTGTGTTGGCAGTCAAGAACCTGCAAACCCAAGGAGTGGTTTGTCCCAGGCGTTGGAGTCGGCTGGAAGGCAGCCTCCGCTTGCGGCCGTGGGGCCGGGCTGGCCAGGACGGGGATCGGATCATGGCTTTGTGGGGCCGGGGAGACCCTCGGATGCTTCCGTGGGGACCCTTGGAGCGGGCACCTGCGGCGGGCGTGGAGCTGCAGTGCCGGGGAGGGGATCCCTGCGTTCATCCTGCCTCCCGGGAGGCTGGTGTCACCTCAAGAAGCCTGGAGGGGAGACAGGGAGAGAAGGTCTGAGCGGGGAGTTAGTTGAGGACTCAGCTGACTGACAGGTCCGAAGGCTTTTGTGGATGTGGGAGTGATGGAGAAGAGCCCTAAGCAGGAGGAAGGCAGCAGCTCAGGACAACTGCCTCCCACTGCCTCCAGATCCCATCCGTGGGGGTGCTCTCCTCTTCCTCCAGCTGCGCCCTGCCCGTTGGGAGGACCCCGAGCTCCTGCTGTGAGGTGAAGGCTGCGTCCTGGTGTGAGGCTGGGCCTAGGTTTGGGCTGGGCCTAGGTTTGGGCTGTCACGCCAGCCCAAAGGAAAAAGGAAAGGCTTTCCTTTTTCTTGGCAGTGGCACAGGCCTTTTCACGGAGAGTTAATTGGAATAAAAAGGCTTTCCTTGCAACAGCCCCTGACGGAAGCGTGTGTGTTTTTATTTGAACTGGAATTCCGCGTACGTTGGTTGCGGGAACACTTCTAATGAACGTCTCGCTTGGTTTGCAACATCTTGTGGCCTCCCCACCAGGACTGCACCCTATAGCAAGGCCGAGGAGCTGAGAACCGAGGGGACGGAAGCTCCTTCACCAGCATCCCCCGTGTCCTGGCACCACGAGCCACACAGACCAGCCCGGCCCTATCCGTGCCGTGTTGCCCGCCTGCTCGGGAGAAATCCACACTTTGAGCTGGAACTATGTGCTCATTCCTTGGCCTGAAGCGCGGTGTTGCCCGTAGCAGGAGCCCGCTGCGTGTTTGCGCTGGTCGCCCCTAGCTGGGGCAGGGCTCTCGGGGCCTTCCGCGGGGTTTGCTGCCTCRGAGCTGCATCCTGCAGGGCTGGGAAGCCTCTCCACAGGATCTCCGTGTTCCTGAGGCGTGACCGCCGTGATGGGGTCCCAGTGGGGCTGGAAAGCGACTTGCAGTTGGTGGCCTAGGAATATAGTCAGCCTCTTGTTGTGGCCTAGGGAGGCCCTCACCCAAGCTCCATCGCTGCCGCTGCGCGTGGGGTAACGGGGGGATTTGCAGGGCAGAGCTTGGCAAGAGGCCGGGGTGAGTTGTGCAGGGCCCAAGGGCGTCCTGGCTGTGTCCCAGGGGGGGAACCACTGCGGCGCGGGAAGGAGGGAAGCGAGGCCATCGTCTTCCTCAAGGGAAGTGAGAAGGTGCTTGGTTTAAATGTGGGGCGCAACTGCAAGCGTGGGCTCACCTTTGGGCTCCCCTCTGAGCTTCTCCTGTTTCTTACCCACCAGAAGGTTGTCCCGGGGCACGTTTTGCCTCGCGGTGGTGGCGCRTGGTTCAAACCAGCCTCGTTCCAGAGGCGCGGAGCGAGAGGAGGCCCGGGCTTGTCAGCCTCCAGCTGGAGGCTCCCCGTGCTAATCTCCTGCCTTGAACTGATAGCGTGCGCCGCTATAATTACCTAAGCCACCTTAATGCCTTGCCTAAGTCCGTCCTGGGCGTTCACGTGAAACTGCTAAGGGACAGAAAAGTCCAAGGAATTTGCCATGTGAAAAGACACAATCTCATTTGGAAGCACTTTGACGGCAAGCCCCAGATCTTTGCGAAGCTGAGCAGGGCTGAACTGCGCAGGTGATGCTCGGCGCTCCAAAGCTCCCCTTTGGGGATTAACTCCTTTGGAAATCCGTCGGACAGCGTGGGAAAGAGCCTTCCCGCAGCGCKCCCTTTCTCCCTGTGTACATGCAGACAGGAATTTGCAGCATTGGAGAGCACGTGAGCTCGGGAGCTGTTTCGGCATTGGGATGTGTTTCATGCTGCGAGTTTTATGAGTCATGTTTTACCAGCAAGCTCCGCTCAAATGGGACTCTGCCTGGTGGATTACACGGGCAAACCGGCCAGCAGCGGCATCGGACTGCACCTGTGTATTTGTTTTCTGGGTGCATATGGAGCGCACGGCGTTTGGAGCCGGATGCTGTTGACAGGAAGGGAGCTTAGCTACACGGAGAAGAAAAGCAGCCGTCACCGAGATCCGTCCCCAGGCAGTGGGAATGCCCTGGATTGCGTCTGCTTCGCTGTCATCGACCGGTCCTTACGTCCCACACGGAGCGGTGCCTGGCCGGAGTAGCAGTCAATGAGACCAGCCGCACGTGCAGGCCTCCAGGTGCTCCAAAGGAGGGATTTTGATGTTTCCTTCCCTTGCAAGGTGTCCGAGCAGCTTGGAGGGCATCACCCCCTTCCACCACTCTGTTTGTGGTTCCTATTCACTAAAAGGGGCTTCATGAAATCCTCCTGAATTCTTCTGAGGGAAAACTTCAGTCAAGGCCGGGTCTTTCTGAGCTGCAGGTCTTGTCCAAGGTCCCGTTCCGGGGTGTATCTTCCTGCCGGGATTGTTCTAGAGACATTGAACTTGCCTTCTGGTTTCTCGTGCATGATGCTGCCTCSTGAATGTGGTTTGTGTCGTGAAGGAGCAAGTTAGTGGGGGGCAAGAACTGCATTTTTCTTTTTAMTCTTTCCTGCTTCTGCCTGACAAGCCAAAATCAAGGATTTCAGCTGGGACCCAAAGGCCTGAAAGCCAAAGGAGACGAATCAAAGGGAATGGAAATGAAAGGACCCTCAGACTTGCAGTGAGTCACACCGTAAACCTAAAGAACAAACAGACAGAGTGAGAAAGGCCTCAGCCCTGGTTTGTCTTTGTAAGTGATTCCTGTGCTCCCTTGTTATCGTCAGCCGTTTCCCAGAAACACGGTATATTTGTTAAAATAAATCTGTGTGATATCTGGGATGAAAGAGTGCAGAGCCGGGGGCTATTCCGCTCCGCTTTGAATCCTGATCCAACATCCGTGCTAGCGGGGGGCACTCTCCTCGTATTTCCTTGCTGCCTTCTTCCCCGCTGCATGAGCTTGAGAATTACCTGCTGGAAAAGGGTTGCAGGGACGTGGCGGGGTTTGGGTTTGCCGGTTTGGCCTTGCTGGGCTTCTAAAAGCTTTCCAGGGAATCCTGCAAATCCTCCCGGCTCTCTTCCCGCCCCGATCCAGACGCTGGGGAGGGAGGAAGTCGTCCTCCTCCTCCTCCTCCTTGCTTTGAGGCAGATGCTGGCACAGATCCTCAGCCGGGCGCAGGCTCCTCCGTGCGCTCCGCGTGTTCCTAGAGGATGCGTCTGACCCCGTTGGTTGGGCTTGGGTTTGGCTTTCCCTTGTTCTGCCTACTTGGTCTCTCGTGGTTTTCTTGTTCCAGCCTGTCCCTATGTAAGTTGCTTAGGATGGGAAGCTTCAGAGGGCTGAGTTTGTAGGGAAAGAAGGAGATGCAGCCCAGGGACTTCATTCCGGCCTGCGTTTCCTCGTGGGAATGAGCGCTCAGCTGCAGGAGCCCAGCGCTCGCCACCAAAAAGCACCAGCTTCCTCAGTGGCAACGACTGCTCCTTTGGCGAGGCCAAAGCRTTGGTTGTTGGCGGTCTGCTTGAAGAAACGGGGTTATTTGGGAATGGGCCGTTGGGAATAAATGGCTGTCCCGGCCCGTGGAGCCGGATTGAATGAAGCGGGGATAAAAGGAGGAGCCGTGCAGCCATGTGGTGTGTGGATTAAAATGGCTCGGACAGAGTCTGAGTTCAACTTATGCCAGCTGTAGGGCTCAAATATCATCCGGCSCTCTAAACCCCGCCTGGAGACCTCCCCCTTGGGCCTGGCTTTGCAGCYCCTTGCGGCGCTTGTGTGCGTGTGTATCTGTACATACGTGCATATGTATGTGTGCATATGGGAGAGGGGGAGCAGCTCTTTTAATTAATCGCCTGCTTTCGGAAGGAGATTGCTGCCTGTCTTGTGGGTTCCTCTGGTGCACAGCGAGGAGGCCGCAACCRGAGCCCAAGCCGCGCTTGGGGCTCAGCTTAGCGGGCGTTTTGGCCTTGGGAAAGCCTTCCTTGTAGCGGGAGGGCTGCGTCCCAGGGCGGCCTGGGAGCCCGTTACGGACCCRCGGGATCTCAGCACCCGTGGGACCGGTGCAGGCAGGCGGGAGCCGGGAGATGGGATGAGTGCTTAAGTTAAAGCATCTGTTTAAGCATGGCGGCTTGCAGGGAGGTTTAAAACCGCGCTTAAAGCTAAGCATCTGTTTAAGAGCTGGTGATACAAACAGTTTGGGGGACCACGGGCAGCTCTCTTCGTCTTTCATCTCAAAATACACCCCAGTGAGCGTGGAGGGAGGGAGGAATAACATCCACTAACAAGCCGGGAGAGGCTTTTTCCCCTCTGGAGGGGCGGATATCAATCTATTTCTGTATTTATTTTAGACAAATCATACTTTGCTGGCTGTGTTCCTTCTCACGCGTTTGCCCCAGGAGCCCGGGTGAGGCCCTCCCTGCCCCTCACGTGCGGCTGAAGGGCATTTTGCACCGAGGAGGGCAGTTTAAGGCCAATTTCTTTTCATCCGCACCTAGCACAGGGCTTGAGACTTGCTCTCCTCCCCGCATCCCCTCGGGCTCACCCCACGGCTCTGCATTTYGCTTGTGTAACTGTTCCAAGGCAGGCAAATCCCAAGGCATTCGCTCCAGCATCCTGCAGCGAAGTCCCCGCGTGCTTTTYGTGACTCCGAGGCTATTGATCAAAGTTCCCCGTGTTTACAGGCATTTTTGCCAAGGAATTTGGCACGGAGACGAGCGGGGCTCTCTCCCGGGCCGTCAGAAATGGAGGTTTTGGGGCTCTGGGGGAAAAGCTGTTCATTCCTGCTGTCCAAAGGGAATGCAGCTCCTTTAATCACACGGAAGGGCTTTGAAGATACAAGGAGCTATCAAAATACGAAGCAATACTCAGAGGCGCATGCAACATGTTGCAGGCAAGATTGCTTTTTCCGGGAAGAGGAGAGGGCCTGGGTGTTTCTGCGGAGCTGAGGAATGCCGGGCAGCGGGCGCAAGCTCTCCGTTGAGGAATGCTCCTCCGGCCCCTTCTCCTTGACCCCTCGGTAGCCATCTGGTCACGGCATCTTTCCCTCTGGAAGCAGAAGAGCCTTTGGGGTTTCTTTTTGCAAGGTTTCTTGAAAGTATTGCAATATACAGTGCTGCTTTGCAGTGTCCATCCCGGAGCGCTTCTGGTTTTTGGGATGCAGAAGGTCTGATTGGGGCTGAAGTTCCCTGGTCTTGGGTCCCTTTAGGAATTAGGTGCACAGAGAGGGGTGTCCTGAGGCTTCACCTTGGATTCACGTCTCTAGAGGGTTGTTTGGAGGTTGCGCTCAGAGTTTCCATCACGTTTCTCCTGGAGTTTTCCCTTTTCCATCAAGCTGTTCCTGAAGAACCGGCCCAAATGCAGCTCCTTGCTGAGTGCCTCGGTGGAAGCTCAGCTCTGTGCCACGACCAGGCCCTGATCCCTGACGTGGAAGCCCCACTGTGGGTTTAGTGTCCTTCGTTTAGCAAGAGGTGCYGGGTTTTACATAACAGGAAGAAGAGCAAATGGTTTTTCTCAAGGAATGAGATATGTTGCTTCCCGCCAAGGCTGCGTGTTTTCTTCCAGCTATGCGAAGCATGCGCTGAAAATCGGGCTCCCCAATGCAGTAATCTCGGAGCAGAGATCCTTGAGGTTTGTTGCTCACAATTTCCTGTTTCTTCAAGGGGGAGAAAACAAATATTTTGGAGATTTTCCTTCCCAGACCAAGGTCCTTTTGTTTTAGGCCTGCGGAGCTGCGCTGAGTTGACCCTCTGGATTTCGGAGCYGCTGGTGTTGGCAGACACGGGGCTTCACCTGCAAAGCCGGGAAGCCCCCATGGAATAGCTTTGGGCTCCTTAGAGATGTCCTCCTYGTGGATGTTCAGAGGTGTAAGGTCCTTTCCCCGGCTGCAGGGTCTCCTTGAGCACGTGCAGAGAGGCTGAGGGATTCCCAAGGGTTCCCGTGGTCAAGTGTGTCCAAGTGTTCCTCTTGCTGGGAACCTGCTGCTGGGTGAGATCCTTGGGGAAAAACACAGGGGAGGAAGAAAAAGGAGCACGTGCCCACTGTTAGGCTCAGCAGATGCTGCTGCATCAGTCAAGGTTTTAACATCCTTAAACTCTTGTTTAAAAAATGCCTCGCGGGAGGCGCCGGGGAGCCTCCAACAGGTCCTCTGTGCAGATGAGTGGAGCCCTTTGTAGATGAATTTTTAAGGGTATAGCCCATGTTTCCCTTTAAATAGCTCTGGCAGGAAGGATGTATCAGTTTGCTCCTGGCCCCGGGAGCTGTCCTGTGCTTACTGGGAAGGAACCGGAGCCGCCACGGAGCTCCTGCTCCCTTTGCAAGGCTTGGGCGGCAGAAGAAGTGCCCGGCGAGATGCCGCTCCGGGAAAGGTGACGCTGGACAAGGACACGGGTGTGGAGCTGCGGTCTGGCCCCCTGCAAGGGCTCGCGCTGCCCCTTGCAGGTGCCTGGGGCAAYGAGGAGCTCCCTTTGCGCTGGGCTTTGTATGGAGCTCCCAGCAAAGGCTTTGGCCGGGCAGAGGGGAGCGGGGATGGAGCTCACAGCTTCTGAAAGTGAGCTGCTTCCCACCGTGGTTTTCGTGCCTCTTTTGCGAAGTTGGGTAGGTTTCGAGGCAAGATCTGCACAAAGCAGCTTTGGTTCTTGCTGGGGGGGTTTGCACGCCTGTAAGGTATGTGATATATGTTCTTGGAACTGGAAAGCAGCCAGTTTCAAGGCCCCCGGCTGCAAATGTTCAAGATTGGGCTTCAGAGGGCCCGGCTGAGCCTAACTGAGGGCCCTGCTTTCCAAACAAGCCTGGATCGGGTGTTTCCAGAGGTCTGTTCCAACCTGGCTGCTGCCACCTGCAAGTGAAAGTCTTGAGGAGGAGGATTCTGAGGGTATCCGGAGGATACCCTCGTGGTTTATGGCAGAGATGTGCTGAGCAGTGAAAGCCATTTCCCTGTTTCCTTGTTGTTTCCCTGTTCCCTTGTGTATCGGTGTGGTGCTAGAATGGAAAGGGGAATTTGAACTTTCTAGGTCTGCTGTTCCTGTCTTTTCCCGGGGAATCTATTGGAGCCTGTTACGGAAGACTTAGCCTTACTTCGGGCCAGCTTTGCTGCAATTTCTCCGGGATCTGAAGCCGGCTTGGCCTTCCAGGCTCCGGCGGGAGTCTCCTCGGAGGCGCATTGGGATGGGGGCCCAAGTGAATTCTGTGAATTCAAAAGAAAGGAAGATAACGTTGAATGACTCTAAGGAAATTGTACTTGTCGAGCCATTTACATTTGAGGAAATGCTTATGGTTTTGCTGGAATATTTTTTTGGAAACGGTGCTCGTGCTCCATTTGCCCTCAAGTGGTTAAAATGATGTAATTAAGATATTACTAGTACCTGGATGGCTTCTGTCTTGCTTTTTCTTTTCTTTCTTCTTTTGCTTTCCCCTGAAGCCCTGAACGCAGCAGCTCGGGGCTCCTGCAGGTGAGGCCCCTTTTTGCTGTGCTCAAGGCGGCCAGCACGGGAATTTAGCAACTTGGATGCCTTTTTATGCAAATACTTCTGCTATGCAGACTTTGGCTTTCATCGCTGCAGTTTGTGAGCTCAGCTTCCAAACCGTGATGTCAAGCAGATCGTTAAAAGCAACATGGGGCTTCCAGGCTCTTTTCCTTATTGGAAGTTCCTCCGAAAGCCTGGCAGCAGACAGGATAACCAGAGGAAAGATGAGGTGTATGGGGAGTTGACTAATGGAATGGTGTAAATTAGGTTGGAGGGAACCTCTGGAGGTCCTCTGGGCTGGTCTGCTGCTCAAAGCAGGGCCAGCTTGGAAATTACATTATTAATGCTCATTTCTAAGCTGGGATGTAGTTGTCCAAAGAGCTCTTCTGCTAGGGAAAAGTGGAGGTGGAACAGGGAGAGCCCCAAGGAGATGCACGGATTTTTGTCCCCCACGTCCCTGTGGTTTCTTTGCATGCACCTGGGCTGACATTGCTCGTTAAGGGGAACAGTGCATGTCCCGGGGCTCCTTTTTAGCATACGGGGGGCAAAATTATTCTTGCTCTCCTATGGAATTGGGCCGTGGCCTGGGTATGGTCTGGGCAGGGGAATCGGGAAGCTGGGTGACTGGTCCTGGTGAAGAGCATCCCGGCTTGCATCCTTTGCTCTTTCTCTATGTGTTTAAAAATGTCCATCGTCCTCTGCCCAGGTCTTGGTGCCAAACAAGCAGACATTTTTAGCAGTGACACCTGCCGCCTCCATCGCCTTTTAGGTGGAAAAAAGGGGGCTGGTGACCCCGGAACACCTGCCCCACGCTCCCGACTCGCCTGCTTTGGGTCTAAGTACACAGCTGATCCCTGGGAAGGTCAATGCTTATGCAAAAACTGCCCCCTCTTGCACTTTGCTAATTAGGAGCAGCCGCCCTGTGCAGTCCCAGCCATCCTCGGCCTGACCCCCGACTTGTTTTTGTCTAATAATTAACAAGCTGCTTAATGCACGACAAAAGACCAATTAACCCCAAAGCGTTTAGCCAACTACACGAAAATTAGTTGCAAAATGCTGCAGTAAACATTAAATGGCAGGCAATTACATAAAGCAATAATTGCTAAAGTTGCATTTAAGAGCTGAGAAGGGGGAAAAACCAAGGCAAAACAAGCCCCGGACCTGCTTAGGCGGCGCCTGGGTGCCCAGGGCCCTGCTCATGGCTCTGCTTTTCCCTGCAGCCGCCGGGCGCGCGGCGGCCGGCGCAGGACGCGGCTGCCCGGGCGCGCTGGGCGCCGCGCGGAGCCGGAGCCGGAGCCGTGCGGGATGTAACCTTGGAACCTGCTGGGCACCCTGCCGCACCGTCAAGGGCAGCGCCCGCAACGGGACGGGAAATTTTGTGTCTTTGCGGTGTGGTGGGTGGTAGCCGGTGGTGCAGCGTGTGAAAGGAGTTGGGGACTAACCCCATGGTTTTTCCATGGTGGTGTTACTGTTTTCTTAGTTTCACACCGTGCAAAATGAGCCTGACTTTGCTAAAACACCTGTGTTGGACCAAGCCCTGCTCAGTACGAACATGAAGGGTCTCGGCCGCTCACCGCTCAGTTCACCTTAGGTTTCTCCTAAGTTCTCCTTAGGTTTCTGCTAAGCTCACCTTAGGTTTCTGCTAAGCTCACTTTAGGTTTCTGCTAAGCTCACCTTAGGTTTCTGCTCTCCTTGCTTCCGCAGAGCCATTCCCAGCCCAATTGCCATTAGAAAAAGCGACCCTGGCACAAGGCACAGGTATCTCTCCCCTAGCCCCTGTGGCCAAGTCTCACATGAAGAAGCTGTTTGGCTTTTCTGCAGAGTCTTTAAYCCTCCCAGCTGGCTCTCTGTCTCCMCGGGGGTCCGGTTGACACTCTGGTTTCCAAGCTCCCTGCTGCTGATGTTCCTAAACCAGTCGGTGTCTTTGTAGGGCCTGTGCACTCGTCCTGCAGGTTCCTTCTCCATCTCCCTCGTGCTGCGTGTTTGCTAGTTTTGCTTTCCCCACRGAATGGGTTGGTTCTTCTTTACTCATTTTTCCATATGTCCTTTTCCAGGGAAATGGATCTGAATTAGATTCTTACCACCAACTTGAGAGCTGGCCAACGCTTAGTTTCCCCTATAAATGTGTTGGTTTATGGTATGTTACTCTTCTAGCATGCAGTTTAACTAGTATAAATCCCAGTACTCGTTTCCCAAAGTGGGAATGCTTGGTACTGGTCTCGGGCCGGTTCAGCCACAGCAGTGCACTGGAAGCAGTGGAGCTGCCTGGCAGGGTGGGCGAGTCCGTAGCGAAGCCGCTCACGTTCTTCCCTGGCCTGAGCTAGTTTTCCTTGCCCTGCTCCTTGCCCTGCTCTGGAGCTGGGTGAGAGGAGCTCTTCCCTGYTCCCACTGCTCCGCAGGTGCTCAGGGTCACCATGAAGCCATCCCGGTGCGGCTGGCCAAGGAAAGGCATCCAGTGCTAGCCCCACATGGGTTTGAGTGGACATTTCCCTGGYCTTGGCTGTGTTTTGATGTTTCCCAAGCTTCCCTCTCCCTCCTTTTCCCTTCCTGGAAGGTTTCTTTTTGCTGCWGCCCTGCCCTGTGATACCCACCCGGGTTGCCTCCCTTCCTCGTGCTCATGAGGGCTCGCTGGCGCTATATAAAACACATCAAAACGGGTATCAAGGTGCAGCCCTCATCAGCGGGATCCCTTGTCTGGGATCCATGMGCAGGTTTGATCCATGAGCCGGGATGATCCCGCGGGCGGGAAGAGCAGAGCCTTGGGCTCCGCTTGGCGTCGCGCTCCGAGCTGCTCGGAGCTCCAGCTTCACGGCTGCTAATCCTTAAAGGCAGCAAGGAAAGTGGCTGTTGTGCCCCTCTCAATAGGGCCTTTCCGTCGCTGAGGTGTTTTTCTGACTTGCTGGGACACAGGGAATGAGAATTCCCTCCAGGAGGGCCTCTGCCCCCAGAAACGTGGGCTGGCTTCAGCACCGGGCCAGCTTGGTCGGGACGACGGTAGCACCTCTGCGGTGGCCAAGGAGAGAGGAGGGGAGGACAGGCTCGTATTGGGGTTAAAAACAAGGCTGAGGGCAGCGCCGGGAAGCGCAGGGCTCGCGGGAGGGCCCTTCCTCGTGTGGCCTGCTCAGCTGCAGCCGGGAGGCGTGCGGGAAAATCACATGAATCCGTGAAACGGGCTGGTTTTGCGCCCGCCGCGGCCGGCCGGGTCCTGCTGCTCCCGGAGTCAGTGGGAGCGCTGAGCGCGGCCTCCTCGCTCCGCTGCGGAGCCCTCCCGGCAGCACCGTCGACCTCCGCGAGTGGAAAGGGCAGCTTGGCACGGAACGAAGCCCTTCAGGAGGCGACGGGAGAAAGAAAAGCCGAGCTCTGCAAAGCGCCTCCGCGAGCTTGGCTGCCTCGTTCCCGTCAGTGCTGGAGGGGAGAGCCTCCGGGTTAGGGCTTCTTGGTCTCTGCATCAAGAACTGGGTGAAGATACAGTCGTGCACRGCCAGCTCTGGTGAGGGCTCTGCGCCCTCAGCTCACTGAAATGCAGCTCTCCAGGGGTGTTTGGGTCTTCCTTTCCCTCTGTTAGACATTGTGGTGCCTCCCACCGCTCACAGTGAGGGGATCCGGCCTCTGGAATCCGGTCCGTGAGCAGCGGCTGGGTGTGCAAGGCGATGGAGAAGAGCAGGCCTAGCTTGTTTAGTGCCCTCTCCACAGTGAGTTGTGCCCTTGTGCTTCAAAGCTCGTGGGAAACGTGGGTTCTGCAGGTGGCATCGGGGCGTTGGACACCCRAGACATTCATTATTCCTTGAAGTATTGCCTGGGAATGGTGATGGGCTCCCCTGGAGCAGGAGACCCGTCGGAAAAGCGCATGGAAGGATGGGCTCAGCTCTCACTGAGGTCRCTGCTCCCGTGCTCGGGCTTGACTCCGCTGCTCTGTGCCTCCGTGCGGGTCTGCTCCTGTGAGCATTTGCTCGAGAAGACCGGAGGACGGAGCRGTGGAGACTGATTGAACGGGACAAGTAGACAGTGATGGGACCCTGCTCCCGAGAAGAGCTTAATAGGCATAAAATTGCCCGTTGCCGCCGCGGGGCTCGCTCTGGAAGCGCGGAGAGGGGAGGGCAGCACGACAGTTTCTTCTTGTCACCGCGCTGGAAGTTCACAGGCRGAAGGGGAATCCGGAGGCGGCGCGGCTGTGTCCTTAGGAAAGTCACTGTAGTCCCATTGTTCCCTAAAAAAAGGGGGTGCAAGTGAATGACTCCTCTGTGGTGAACTGAGGAAGGAGTAAATAGTTTGGCAGGGGCATTGCCACCAGTGAGAGGCTTGACAAGGAGCTTTCTAGGGCACTTTGTGCAAATGTCTTTAAAACAAAATATGTCTTGAAAGCTCTTTTTGTGGAAGGATCTTTTGGGGAGCTGTGTTACGGTGTCGGAAAGGAAAATGTCTTTTCTTCTCAGAAGAGGAGGTTTCTCATGTGCTCTTGATCCCGGGTGGTGGCTCTTTTGGAGCAGTCGTGCTGTTGATGCTGGTGGATATCCTGAGGGAGGAGGGCTGCGTTTGATGGTTCCTATGATTAAGGCCATGTTTAAGGTACCAGAACGTGACCCAACAAGATTCTGCGGGGTCAAACAGTGTGTTTCTCTGCAAATAAATATGAGAGACACATTGTTTTGAGAAGAGAAAGAGAGGGAAGCCAAAGGAAAAAAGGAAGATAAGTATTTGGGAACAATCTCTGAACTTTGTTATGGGTGGCAGCCGCTGTGCTGCTCATCGTTTCATTGGAGACTCAACTGTTTTTCAAGTCCGAGGGAGATGTAATTTCAGACCCCATCCCRTATCTGTGGAACAATGGGAGATGTTACTGAGCTCGGAGAAAAGCCAGGCTTTCTGTAGGTCCTGTTTTTTCTTTATTTAAGCCTTTCTGGCAACTACTCAACAACAGCTCCATACAAATTTGCTGTTGTAGCAGTTTGACGTAGGATGGCCGACCTCCAGCACCAGTTAAAAGTTCCGCTGTGGTCCATGTTCTCCCATGGATTTCTTGGTGTGCAGCTTAGATCACGCCAGGGTTTATCCGTGATTCAGTCTGTGACGGGGCGCAGACTCGAGGCAGAAGCATGAGCTGRTTGCTTGGTAAGAAGAACTGCAGAGTGGTTGAGGTTGGAAGGGTCCTCTGGAGATCATCTAGCCCGACCCCTGCTCGAGCAGGGTCACCTAGAGCGCGTTCCCCAGGGTCGTGTCCACATCTCCCCTAGGATGGAGGCTCTACAGCCTCTCTGGGCAGCGTGTTGCAGTGCTCAGTCACCTTCACAGTCAAGGAGAGTCAGGGACATCCCTACCTTGCATACGCTGAAAAATTACAGTAGGTGAATGTAGAAAAAACAATGTTGGAGAAGGATAAATTTCCTGTTTTTCTAGCAATTTGCACCTGAAATGAGTGCAGGTTTTACTATTGATCTCATGGGCCTGAGACTCAAGTTGTTAATGTATGAAACCTTCCCTCTGCCTCAACTGGTGAGTCAGGTGTCTGTGGGAGCCTATTAATACTGCATCCATTTGGGATATGCCACTGTTTCCCCTCCTGACATCCGAGGGGCTCCCCTGAAACGCCCCTGCAGGAACTGATCTGGATTTGGGCAGGAAAGGAGGGGATGGTGGTGGCGGGGAGGTGTTTGGTGTCGAGGAGGTGTGCAGTGATTCCTCGTTTATTCTTCTCATTAGGGATGTGGACCGAAGCAGGAGCTCCCTCCTTTTGGTCATCACCCTTAGTGGAAACTTTGCACCCACGAATTCCCTGAATTGTGTGTAAAGATGTTCAGGATGGTGCCAGCAAGAAAGCTCAGGAAAAGGCATGGGACTTGCATGAAGTCTTGGGTAGACCTAAGCATACTCAATGGAAGTTGGTGAAGTGTTGCACTTAGAAGTGAGGTCAGCTACATTAAAGAGAAAACCACTSCAGATCTGATCTAAGTGTCCACATTTTAAGGTGTTTTTAAGGTGTTARGGTGTTTAACTTGACTAGCTCACTTGAAATTCGGATTGAAAGAGGCAAAAATTCAGGTTTGAATTGAGTTTTGGCTGGCTGCAGGCAATCACAGAAATTAGTGAGGGTCTGGTGGTGTCCTAGTCAAGCAAATATGTTTGGGAAGCCCATTTTACCAACAGCCACGTTTGATAATGCCRCCCCAGGGCTCTCGGTGGTTTTTGTGGTGGGTGATGTGCTTTAAAGTCATGGAATGCTTCAGCCTCGATGGCTCCTCCTGCCTCAAAGGGAGGACGCAGGCTGCTGAGCCGCATTTGTCAGTGCCATTTCCAGCACCACTTCCTATGGCTGCGTGRAAACCAACTCTGGTAACAACAAACTGAAAAAAAGACCACCCCCAAACCAAACATGTTGATGAGAGAAGAGGCTCTCGTTGTGCGCCRGTGGTGAGGAACGCCGCCTCACCGAAGAGCACCTCGTGCGCCTGGAGAACCACACATAGGAGGTGATTCTGGGATGCTGGCTGGTACCCTACAGCCCCAAGGCATTTCCATGGGCTTCAGGGAGCTCTCTTCCTCACAGAAGAACCCCAGGGAAGGGCTGCCCACACGCGGTGGATGTTGGGCCCGGAGGTTCAGCTCCGGCCTCGCTTCCCACTGTCGTGTCTGGCGGCGCCTGCGAGCTCCCGGAGGCGTCTCCGTGTTGATGGGGATGGATTTCGCCTGCGGCAACCCCAGGGTATGAACTGTGCTCGTCCCTGGCCGGAGCTGAACCAGGAGGAACTGCTGCTGTGYGGGTCCTCTTGGGTTTTATGACCCGCCTGAGCGGCAGCGCGGGGAAGGGAGCAGGGGCAGGCGGAAAGATGCCGCTTGTGCCCATCAGTGCCTAGATTTAAACGTCGCTTTGCAGCGTTTTGCCATCTGCAATTAATACTTTAATTCCCCTCCCATTCAGAGAAACACATAATTCCAGCCATCTAAATCCGTGGATTAGCGTCTTCTCCAACGCTTACGCCCTCGGTCGCCGGGTTGGGGGGTTTTGTTGAGTAAGGCGGCAATGAACACGCTGTTAGAAAGGGCTCGGCGGCCGATGCCGCCCTGGGTTGCCGCAGCCTGGAGAGCAGCGGGATGAGGGAGGGCTGCAGGCGATGGCCAAGGCTCGGCAGAGAGCCGAGCGGCTGGTGCTCCAAGGTCCCCATGGTCCAGTTGCGCTCGGGGTCTCGAGGGCGAGAGTGGCCCGCCGCTGCACGCAGTGTCCGCGCCGGGAATGAGGGGGCAAACACGCTCTCCGTGCCGAGGAGCCSGCGGGAGCAGCCCCTGGAGGGCCCATTAAGCGGGCAAAGCGCCGCGGGAGAGCCGAGGCCCTAATTGGATTCTGACCCCCGCCCTCCGCGCTGAACGCGGCCCTTAGGGATTTAGCCGAACYGGATGAATAGCGGGGCAGGCGGCGCGAGGAGCGGGCGTTGGATGCGGATCCAGAGCCGGCGGGAGCGTTTCTGCCGCTCGCCTTCGGACGCAGCTTAGGGAGCAGAGTCCCGGGGCGGCTCCGTGCTGGGAGATCCGGCCTCCGAGCGGCCCCTCCACGTGCTCAGCACAGGAAMGAGGGAATTTTCCCCTTGGCGTCCCGGGAAGCTCGGGGTCTTTCTCTGGCCTGGCTGCCTGTGGCTCCAGCCGCTTGCTGGGCTCTGCAGCTCCTCGGCACCCTGCCCCGGCGCTCGGGCGTTTGGAATAGSGTGATTTCAGTTATTTGTACCAATGTACTGCTTTAGATGTGTTTCAGATGCAGATTTTGGTCCAAGTTGCTTTCCTGATTGCCAGGGTGATTTTCATGTGTGACTTTGTGTGTTTGAAGCTGTGTTTTGGAGCATCTGTTAGGTCCAAGTCAAGCGATCCGATACCCACTGTGCACATCCCAGATCCTCGGGAATGTTTCTCAAAAAAGAAAAAGAAAATAATCAATAGGAACTGTTGGTTACATGGGAGTGCTATTTACAAAACAGGGTTAGTGGATATTTTACAAGGACTAAATATCTATAAGCTCATCCCTGCAACGTTTTTCTCTCTTCCTAAGAAATTAGGAAGAACGAAAGAATTTTTGAGGGAAATGACGGATTTTGCAGGGAAAATCATTTTGAATGGAAAAGAAGCAAAAGCATTAGCGGATTCCGTTTGGGAATTCTGCGGAATAGTGGGCAGCGCACGGCCYGCATGACATAGCGCCGGCGCCGCCGCAGCGCGCCTGGACTTTGCTTCCCGCCGGGCTGTGTTTGCGTCRCTTTGGTTTCTGTTTTCTCCACGTGCCTCCCGGGTTGCACGGGGCACCGTGGAGGCGTCGGGGGCCGGCGGGTTTCCACGGGGCGGGTGGGCGCCCGAGACACCCTCYGGAAAGGCCACGGGGTGATAGGAGAGTTCCTCCCGCAACGCTGCCGTGTCCAGGGAAACCTCCATCTGACAGACCTCGCTGTGAGGTCCTCGCTCCGTCCCTCTGAGGAGTCAGTTGGGAAGGAGAAGGGACTTCTCTGCCCTCCAGGTGAGGAGTGAAAGCCCTGGGCAGCCCAGTCCGGACAGGCTGACCCCGAATGGGCCTTGGCTCCAAGGTTATGGAGAAAAACGTGCCCTTCAGTGGGATATATCCATATTGCAGTGTTGCTGTGACCATCAGTACTATTACTCATGCAACAAGACAAAAAACTCAACAATAGGAAAAATTAAAAATCAGTAGATTTGTTACATTTTTCATATATCTTYAGTAGAGAAATCCACTTTTATATTCTAGAAACATCCTCTTGCTGATGTAGAAATGAATTTGCATCAAGTTTTGCTTAATAACGTACGAAKAACTGAAAGTTTCTTTTATAAAGAAGTAGTGAGGGGGGCAATGTTCCTTTTTGCTTCCCCTTTCACATTAGAAATTGGGATTTTGTTTACCCACGAAAAATCAATGGGGATTGGACACCTGGTGTAATTAATTATATTGCAGCAGTCAGACAGCTGATCTTTTGAAAAGAAAGGAGTTTTTAGCAGGACTGTCCAAAGTCCAGAGTCTGCGGTTTAACTCTAATGCTAATAAACATCCAGCAGAAAGGATGTCTTTCTTGAAATTTCACATGATCACACCTTCACTTTAAGCTCTGCTAACTTAAAAAAAGAGAAAGAGAGAAAGAAAGAAAGAGAGGAAGAGAGAGAGAGAGAGAGAAAGAGAGAGAGAGAGAGAAAGAAAGAGAGAAAGAGAGAGAGAAAGAGAGAGAAAGAGAGAAAGAAAGAGAGGAAGAGAGAGAGAGAGGAAGAGAGAGAGAGAAAGAGAGGAAGAGAGAGAGAGAAAGAGAAAGAGAGAGAAAGAGAGAGAGAAAGAAAGAGAGGAAGAGAGAGACAGAGAAAGAGAGAAAAAGAGAGAGAGAGAGAAAGAGAGAAAGAAAGAAAAAGAAAGAGAGAGAATGAAAAGTAGGAGGGAAGGGAGGAAGGAGAAAATAAAAAAGAAAAGAAAGAGAGAGAGAAAGAAAGAGAAAAAAGAAAGAGAGAGAGAAAGAAAGAACCAAAAGGAAGCCCATAAGAAGTCCTCTATTGGATCTCCTCACGGAGCCAAAGCTCCAGGTACCGTTGGGAGATGCAGGTATTTCTTGGCATGTGCACTGGGGTGTTTTCAGGACCAGTTTTGAGTCACTCCTGTTGGCTCTATTGTTCTTGACCTATATTGTCCCAGAATCTCCCGGTTTATTCCCGTTACTATTCTCGAACAGCACAGCGTTCCTGGTGGTGTTTCCCGGTGGCCGGTAGCACCCAGGAGCTCCACTTGTGCTCTCAGGAGAGCACGGGTGCCCTGCGGTCCCTTTTGCCCAAAGGGGCACCCTTTTCCCCCCCTATTCCGCCCCCAACGGGCGCAGTGGTTGTTTCCCGGTGCACCGGTGCCTGACTAAGCGCCGCCGGTTGCATTCTTCACGTATAGACGCCCCACGCTTTGGGTTAAATATTCCCGTGTTTTCCTGCCGGCAGGTCCGGGGAGGTTGCAGCCTGCTCGCAGGCCAATGGGAGCCCAGGGCAGAGGCAGCTGTGGGATGCTGTCCCAGCAAGCCCCCGGGCCGCTTGGCTAAAACTGGTTTTACGTCATATAAAAAACGGGGCCCGAGGATCTCAGCTGATCAGAGTGCGAAAGGTCCCTGGGCACGCACCATAGAGCATATTGGTTTTGAGCCCGATAGCTCTCTTTTTTTTTTTTACAAGGGCTGCAAATTGCTGTAACACAGTTAAGGACTGTAGGAAGAGACAAAGTTTTCCTGAACTTTACTCCCAGCTTGGAGTTTGAAGACGTAAGTGAGAGGCAAGGAAGGGAAGAGAGGGCCCKAGGCAAGGCCTCCGTCCGCAGCGGCCAGGATGTCCGATGGAACCGGCGGCCCGGAGAAGGGGCTCAACGGGGCGACGGGGCCGGAGAGGAGCCGCCCGGCGCTCGTGGCGGCCCGCGCCGTTAACCGCAGTATTTTCACCTCCGCAGTCTCGCCCGCGGCCGAGCGCATCCGCTTCATCCTCGGCGAGGAGGATGACAGCCCGGCGCCCCCGCAGCTCTTCACGGAGCTGGATGAGCTCCTGGCCGTCGACGGGCAAGAGATGGAGTGGAAGGAGACCGCCAGGTGGGTTGCGCTTTTCTCTGCCGCCTTGGGAAGCCCRCGGGAGATCCCTCTTTCCGTTCCCAAGGCGGATAACATCCATGCCCCGGGGCGGCTCGGGGGGTCTGCAGAATGGGGCCCTTGCTGCTGAAATTGCCTTTCTTTAGCAAGCGATATGCTCCCAGTATTCCTTGAAAACTGCCCTCCAGTGAAATGGAAGTGTGAGGTCGGTGTGGCTGTGTTACATCAGGAGAGCCCGACCACGTGTATGGATTTACTGTCCTGTGCAGGCACCACCGCGCGTCGAGCGGAGCTGTCAGGAACCGGTGCCTGAGCTAAACTTCCCCCAGCCAGCTAAACCTCCGTCAGTTSTGTGGCCCCAAAGCAGATTTGGGTCTGCCTGCACCACATCCACAAACTGGGAGATTTTGTTTGTGTCCCAGTCTTTAAGAGTTACTGGTGACATTCGTTTATAAAGGTAACGAGGGAAAGGTTTGGCTTTCGAGGGAATTGCCCAAGCTGTGTGCCCTGAGTTCCTGAGTTAAGTTCTGCTTATTGCTTTAGTGGTGCTAATGGAGGAATTGGCTTTTTTTTAAAAAAAAATGTTGTGCCACAGATTATCTCTAGGCTATTTCTAAACCATGCAGAAAGAGCCACTGGATTGGGATCGTGTCCTCAGGACCGTTGTGTAGTCAAATAAATCCCACTAGACTTAGGAAATTTTGCTTTTTGTCTTCAGTGAATACATTTTAGGGGGCCTGCCTTAAAATGCAGCTGCCTGTTTGCTGGGAAGGCCTGAACTGCTGCACGCACACGAGGGGCTGAGCGGGCGGGCGAGCGGCTTTGCCCTCGCGGCCGCCCGTCTCGCGCTCAGCCTCCGACCTCTCTCTTGCCACTTCCCTTGCCGGGGCTGTGCTGGGCTGTCTGCCCACCTCCCAGGCTCCCACTGTGTTCTTAGTTAGCCCTCGTTGTGTGACTTCCTTATTCCTCTTTCCCTGCGATTTAATGAACCACTCCACCACCTCCCACCACCTTTTTGTCCTTATCTTCCTTTATTTTCACTTTGCAGCCCCCTRTGGAGTCTATTTAGAGGCTTCTCACCTTTTAAACTCTCACTTCTTGCTATTGGTCCTCCTTTCCTCCCTGTATTGCTTTTCTTCTTCCTTATCGTTAGCTCGGGACATAGATCTCCCCATGCATCCTGCTCACCTCTGCTTTGAACAGAGCAGGAATTAGGCTTTTTCTCTCCATAGAGAGGTCTTGAGAAAAGACATTTTTAATGAAAACACATCAAGGCTTTTCCACAGCTCAGACCTGGATGTTTGTTTCATACCTGGCTCTCTATTTAGGCTCTCCTTACTAATATGAACACAGGGGAGCAATGTTTTCCCTAAACCCACAAATATTACCCCTCCAGGCTGCTGCTTTTATTTCCGAGATTGTAATAATCTCGGAATCAGAGCGCGTTAATCTGCTCATCATGGGGGTGTTTGCTGCTGCCGTGGGTCACCCAAACCACCTTTTAGATCAGAAGGAAGATGTCCTATGTCCTGCATRTGGGATCACACAGCACTTAAACATCTTGAGAGACTTGTCAAGAACTCTCCTAGTTTTGCAGAGACTGGGTCGGGATAGGTTTGGACTCTTTGTATTGTCAAACTGCTCTAGGGGGAAGAGAAGGATTTATGCTTTCTCACTTTATGTGTTTTTATACCTGTGTTGTAGAACTCCTGGATGGAGCTGTGCCTGTGATCCTGTCACGTTACAGGGGCACTTTATATGCCCAAATCCAGGGAGACAGGGCCGAGGCACCGCGCAGCTCCTAAACGCGCCTGTTGTTTGGCCCATAGTAGCCTTGCATGGCATGAGATGGCCCAAACCTTTCCCTGCAAAACCAAGCCTACCATAAATCAGCAACCCCGGTCTAGATGGGCTGCGGGTAACTCTTGCACATGTTGGCGTTTCTGGGATCAATCCAGGATGTGTGAAGACCAGGGCTCACGGAGAGTCGAGTCCTGCAAGGGCTCCCATCACCTTAGCCCCGCTGGTGTCCAGCCCCGGCTCACTGGTGAGGGCTTTTTTGGGCAAACGTCCTTAGCGTGGCCGGGGTTTCACAAGGGAGCCCTGTAAACACTTTAGGGAGGGAGCAGTAAAAGTGAAGGTTTATTGCTGTTAAAAGCTAACCTGAAGATTTGGGTCACTGAGTGTTCCTTGTCCGTGGTGGTGGTGCTTGTAATTAGCTCGCTTGGCTCGGTTGGAAAAGGCCTCGCACGAGCCCTTGTAAATGTTTGCATTTTGGTGCTCGTTAATGGATACAGAGCAAATTAGCAAAAGGTGGAGGCCTGAAGCCCTGCTGGCAACTGGAGGCCACCAGGCTGTTTTGTGGTTCAGTGCAAAGCCCTTGGGAATCAAGATTTGTGCTCTGTAGTGGAGACCCCTTCCTCAAGGAGAAGGCATGGAGACAGTGGAAAGAGGGAGAGATCCCTATGAAAGGACTGCGGGACACTGGATTTTTTATTAGTATTCTTTTTTTTATGGTCCTCTTACTTTATATAAACTCTGCCCAAGAATGCATTTCTGTCTTTCCTACTCTTCTTCATTGCATTATTTACAGCCCTCCTATGTCACCCTTTCTTGTTCTTCAAAATTAAAGTTGGGGCTTCTGCACATTGCCCGCTGTATTAGCTGCTGGAGGTGGCAGCTGTGTTCAGAGCCTGTGTCAACCAAAGAGGCCTGAGGTTCCCAGAGARCTCTTTGGAGCATAGAAACCCACTGTGGTGGAGGCCACCAAGGGCACTCGTGGCAAGTGTCTGTCCTTCGGAGCCACTGATGTCGATACGTCGATACGTCGCTGCATTTAGAGGTCTGCAGGGCCACGAGAGCCTTGCTGGAGCCTTTGGTGTAATTTCCGAGCCCTGAGAGGCATAACACAAAGCGGTTGTTAAAAACAAAGTAGAGATAATGGAGATAATTYGGTGGTTAATTTTCTGAAAGAGCAGGGCTGATAAGGCTTTGCCCTGAAACAACATGTTGCCGTTGTGCTGCAAGTACTTTYGCTTTCAACACTTGGGAGTTTCCCTTCTGAGCTGGGCAGCCCTAATTCCCAATTCACACAATAGGAAGTGCTAATCCTACAGCTCTTCCTTTTGTCCCTTCTGCTCCCGCACCTTGTGTGTCCGGCGCTTTCTTCCTCGCTTGAGCAGCTGCCTGGGCAAGGTTCTGTGCATGAGTGAGTCTTTCTGTAGAAGCAGTTAAATGTATAGGAAAAACCATGGAAGGCCTCGCTTAACTCAGTGCTAATGCTGGCTCCAGGTGAGATGGTCTGTCTCTAGCCTTCAAARGCTCTGAAGAACCAAGGGGGTCGGGCTCTTTCAAGGGCTTCCGAAGGCGTCTTGCTGCCAGTGAGCTTCCCACTGGAACAGATGGACCTGGACTCTCCCTAGGGAAATATTTATTCTAGGAAGTGTAACTTTGAAGGCAAATCTCTGCAGTCCAACTTTTAGGCTGCACTAAATGTAGCAGTCCGCGGTCCAAACAGGTTTGGCGGGTGCAAAGCTGTTTGAAGTGTGGTGGACCGTAGTGAGAYGAGGAGACCCAAGCCAACAGGAGCGGCTGTGAGGAGCTCCCCTTCGCTGCAAGCTGCAGCCCTGGGCTGTTCTCGCCGCGCTCCGGCCGCTCCGCGCGTCCGTGCGAGCAGCCCAGGGGCAGCCCGGCGAGCCGAGCAGACCCTCCCTGCCTTGGGACCATGCTCAGCCCTTGAGCTCGGGTTTGGAAGCTGCCTTGGAACCGAAAGCCTCAAGAGAGATCTTGGCAGTTTGAAAAGCGCAATCCAGAAATTTGTAGTGAGAAATCCGCCCTCCCTGCAGTTCCGCAGCCAAAGCGTAAAGGAAGGAAAGGTTTATGCCATTTATTTTTGTTCTTAAGGCACTTATTCCTGTTTTCCCTTAGGAGCGAAAACAGGAATAAGTCTTCCCATGGGATCCCGGCAGCCCTAACGCGGTCTTGCCCCCTCTGCCTTCTTGCAGGTGGATAAAGTTCGAAGAGAAGGTGGAACAAGGTGGGGAGAGATGGAGCAAGCCTCACGTGGCCACGTTGTCCCTGCACAGCTTGTTTGAGTTAAGGACGTGTATAGAGAAGGGCTCCATAATGCTGGATATGGAGGCCTCTTCTCTGCCCCAGGTGGTGGGTAAGTGAGCGTCCTCGGCTCTTGCCCTGCGCTCTTCCCTCTAACGTGCTCTTTGTGTTAAACAGCAGGATTTCCTTGGGAAGCGAGAGACCGAGCGTAGACACTTCCCTGTTTCCCCTCACCTCACCCCCAAGTCCCCACAGACTTCCTGAAATAAAGCAGGGAATAACCATGTTGGAAGACCCCAGCTTTCCCCTGGTGCTATAGCAGAAGCACAGGAGGGGAGAGCGACTGGCCACATGGAGGAAGAGGAGCTCGATGGTGAAAGATGTGTTGTTTTGAAGGAAGCGTTCCCAAAAATACAAATAAAAAGTACAAACAGCAAAAGCTGGTGGAAAAAAATGTCCCCTTACGAAGAACAAAGCTTTTGACAAACTTTGTGCATGCCTATAGTCAGTCTTTTCTGAGGTGGAGTGGAAAGATTAGGCTTTTTTCGCCACGGATTTGACAAGGCATTAAGTTTTAGGGAGCTTGTAGAAGATGACTTTCTGACTCAGTGAGTTAGCAAATGTGATGCATGCTCTGCCTCTGCTTTCCCCCAACTTCTGTTGTTAGCACAAATAAGAGTTACTGGTAGATGAACGAGAGCTGCCACTTCCCCTTGGGGGACAGCACGTTAACTGAAGTACTAAACAGTTTAATGTGGAATTTAATGTACAAAGAGGTTCTTAATAAATCTGGCTACTCTTATTTTTTACCCCTGCAACAGAGAAGCAGAAAGGACAGAATTGATGGAAAAGAAGCAGCCCTTGCAAGGGGTTGGAATTTTCCTTGTAGAGTGCTTCATGAAAGGCAAAGCTATGGAATATGGTTTGTCCTGTGAAAATGGGAGCAAACTCTGCCTTTCGCAGTGGCTGGCATCTCTTTTAAGTTCTACCAGTGACTGATCTCATCAGTTACTCGTCTGCAGCACTTGTTTCCTGTAGTCAGATTAGGTTTTATTGGAGACCTGCGAAGCGACCGCAGACCTTGTCGAATTGGAAAGAATTCCCCTGCCAGACAGAACCAAATTCCGGGGTAGTGCCAGAAGGGCAGGCGTCCTGGTGCAGTGTGTGTGTGTCCTGTGGCTGTTGGGCTGTGGATGGAAGCACTTATGGTCTGTGTGAAAGGAGATGTGTAAACGAAACTCCCACTAAAAATAAGTTGGCACAATCTGGTGGTGGTTTTTGAGACGGGAAGGAAAGGCTTGGGAAGGGCAAGGCGGCCTGAAAGCTGACGGTCCCTCTGCCCACGCTGTCCCTTAGGGTGCCCGGGTTTGGTTCCTTGTGCCTGACGCTGCTTTCCTCTCCCCTGCCCTCCTCCTTGTCCAGAAATGATCGTGGACAACCAGATCGAGACGGGCCTCTTGAAGCAGGACATGAAGGACAAGGTGACCTACACGCTSCTCAGGAAGCACCGGCACCAGACCAAGAAGTCCAACCTGCGCTCCCTGGCCGACATTGGCAAGACCGTCTCCAGTGCAAGTAGGATGTTTTCCAACCCCGATAACGGTAATGCAGAGGCTAAGTGGCTATAGCCTCCCTTGCTCGAGCAACCCACCAAACTCACCTGCCAACGACTAACTCCACGGCCACGGCGATGCTTCCTCTAACCCACGAGTAGCATAGAGAGACCCGTGCTGATAAGATAACCCATCAGCGGGGGGCTCTGCAGGCTGCTCTTGCCGTGGCACATTGCTCTAACCCTATCTTCACTGGACGGAGAGGGAGAGGAGGCAGGGGTCAGGCAGCGGGGTGCAGTGCTTGGGGGTGATGCTGAGCGAAGGACATCGGGGCTGCAGGGGAGAAGACYGAGTAGGAGCCACGCTGGAAAAGACAGATTTAGAGAAAAAATGTGAACCATGCCTGAAAGGGCTGATAGTCTGAAACGTTTACACCGAGGCAAAGCTTTCGTGTGCCTTTGATTTTGGTAGCAGGTGGTGTCCCTGACGCTCCTAATCAAAACGGTTGATGGGGATGATATGATCTGGCTTGCAYTTTATTGCCATACAATCGTTGTCCAGTGTGGGTAAAGCTGATTTGCACCTTGCTTCGCTCATCCTCAGACTGGTGCGTGGGGTTTGTGTCGTGTACGTCGCTGTTTCTCCTTGCCAGTGCCCCACTGTGCAGTGGTGTCTGTCTAAACGTGAGCGTGTCTGCACAGGCACGGAGAGCTACAGAGGCCTTGGCAGGGACCCTGCACCTGCCCGTGCACTGAGATCTGCAATCTTGTAGAGTCATCAAAGAGGAGCGTGTTTAAGTCCGTTGTGGCTTGCAGCTCTGTGACCTGCCTCATGTGGCAGCACGGAAGCTTGTTCAGAAGTCACTATTTTGACATACTTAGAAGCCAAAGCGTGCTGATATTAATGTTGCTGCATTTGAGGCCTCTTAGCTTTCTGTGTGGAGCTTCTAAAACTCACCCTAACATCTCTCACCATCGTATTGCTGTTCTTTATTTAACCCCCTACTCTTTATTGCCTCTTGCTGTTGCAGCAGGCGTGTGTGTATGTGTGAAGAATATTTATGGCTCTCGGCGATGCATCTTCCCATGTACCAGTGGCTTGATAAGGCTGTGATTAAACAGCTACCACAGAGGCACGGTAAAATGAATCAAGGGAATGCTCTAAAGGTGAAACTGGGCTCCAAAGCAAGGGCTTTAAACAGCACTTGGGGAAAAAAAAAAAAAAAAAAAAGAGGAATACATTTGGGCTAAATTCCCATTCTGGGAAGGAAGCTGGGGGTGAAGCCATTGGTGCCTGCTGGAGATGGGGATGCAGCCGCAGAGCCCCTGCAGAGACTGCAGAGGTGCCCTCGGGCGTTACCTGCAGCGCTGTGCACACATATTCATCCATTTGCCCGTTTGTAATCGATTTACTCGTTTGCATTTGTATGTTGTCCACTGTCCCCGTGAGCACTTCTTCCTCAGGGCGGGTTTGCCCTGCCYGGGGGGAGGCAGAACTGGGGGCACCTGTGTGGGGTGCCAGCCCCCCGYGTGCGCCGTGGGTCCTGCCGCCACTTGTGGGCCGCAGGGCTTCAGGTGCAAAATCCTGGCTCTTTGCTGGGCAGAGCCGCATTTTCCCTGGCGTTTCCACTTCCTTGGCTCTGCTTAGGCTGCCACTGAACCGGTTCTTCCCTATTGTTTTGCCCCTGTTTACCCACCTAGGATATTTCTATTGCTGTGCCGATATATAATGCATTGTGTTTCACGACAGCTCTGGGGCTGGAAGAGGAAGAGATGTATTCAGAGGGAAATATTTAATGAGTAGTTGTGACTGGTGTTTATTATTTACGCTTTAATGAGAAAGTAACTCCGGGATGCGTTTCGGGGCGAGACGCTGTGCTCCCTGGGGTGCAGCGAGCGCCTCTCCTGTGCTTCTGAAGGCAAAAACTTGTCCTTCAGACAGCTAAAAAATTAACGAAGCCGACAGGAGAGCAGCTGCCTCTCGCCACGGCCAGTAACAGTGAGAAAAGGGCCACCCGCGCCGGGTGCTCAGACCTTTCCCTAGAGGTTCTTTCCAGGTGGGTATTTGCCTCCAAGGGCTGCCTTTCTGTCCGGGGTAAGCGCAGTATTCCCGTGGTGGTTGTGCTGCGTGGAGGGCAGCTGCCTGCCCCGGGCCCTGCACGGGCTCATGTGTTCAGAGGGGAGCCCGGCCTCCTGCTCAGCCCCCCTTTGCTGCCCTAAAGTGGGGGTGTTCACCCCGAAATACCTGCCTCTTACTGGGCAATCAGTGTCTTTGAAAGCCGGCGACTTTGGGGTGTATCTTATCCTGTTAAGCTACTTGCAGAACCATCTGTTTGGGAAATGCTTCTGCACGGTGTCATTACACCGGCGTCTGCCTGCCGGTGATTCTGTTTCTTTGCTTTTTCTCCCCAAAGAATAGTCATAGTTAAGTTTATGCACAACTGAAATAATGATGCATTGCTTCAAGAGCGTTTCTTAGGTCTTTAATCTGGGAAGCACAGGTCATGGTCCCCCAGAATACTTAGGTGCCTGTATCTCACTTTGTTTCGGAGGGAGTAAACGCCTGCAGGTTAGTCATGCTAAAACATCCTCTTATTTCTAACCTTTCTGTAAACTTGCTCTGAACTGCTGCTCTGTCAGTACATTTATTCCTAATCAGAACTTTTCAAGAAGTTCTGAATGTGTCCTGAGATCATCTTCGTGAGTGAGGCAGGCGAAGAGAAGGGTAAATCAGCACGAGTCGCCAGGACTTGACCCTGGAAAAACGAGTGTCCCTTTGCCACGTGTTGTGGTGAAGTCAGTTGAGCTTCTCTGTAAAGCACTAAGCAATGTGGCCATTGCCATAGTCTTAATTTGTCTTCTCAGCCTCTGGTCTCGGTGTTTGGAATGGACAGGATATATTTAAGTGTCCTATTTATGAAATGCGTGTAGAAACACTGAACTGCAGAGTGGTGAAGGTTTTATGCCCCTCCGTGGCATAAAGACTGATAGTTGGTCTTGCCCAGTGGTCGTGTTTGTAAGAAGGTATTTCCTTAGACATCTCTTTTGCTGCTGGGCAAAGATGTCCATTCGTGTGCCCTGTGTGGTGGAGGAGGATACCTCAGTGCATTCTTCCCTGTCCCCCAGCAGGATACAGGGAAAACATTTGGCTTAACTCAAGCCTCGAGAGCCGCTGGCACCAGCATTGCAGAGCAGCCATCGATTTATAACCAAAACTCCCTGGCAAGGGCTGTGTTTGTGTGCAGGGGTTTAACCGTGGCAGCCCCTTGAGTCCCAGCCCCAGTTGTGCTCACATTGCTGGTAACCACTGAAGGCTTCTCCCTCTGCAGAGCCCGTTCTGCCTGGGAAGGCCTCCCTGTTCTGCAGGGTGTTTGTCACACAAGCTGCATCCCAGCTCCCTTTAGGGATGCGCTGGCAGTGACACAGTAGTAGCAGAGGAGGAGAGGAAYTGAGCCAGAAACGAGAGGCTCGAGGGGCACTTGAAACAGAAACCCCCAAGCCTGGGCATTCGGCTGCTCGCGCTGGCAGAAGCCTTGCGAGACAGGGGGGGTGTTTGCAAGCCCGAGCAAACCAGGGGCTGTGCTTTGGTGTGCAGATAGCCAGGGCCTCGCGAATCACCTCGGGTGGGGAAGTGACCTGTCTTTTCCACGGAGGTTTTCTCCCTTGCTTCCCGACGTGTGCAGGAAGGCGCATTCCCGCGCGCGGCCGAGCCTCCCCGCGCACGAGCCCACACCATCGCCTGAGCGTGTCTCTCTTTCGTTACCTTCTTTTCCTTTCTTTCCTTGCCTTGCCTTTCCTCTTCCTTTGTTTTCGCCCCCTTTGCCTCTCCTGCGCCCGCCGCCGCTCGCCGGCCCCAGCGCGCAGCCCGCTCGAGAGCTCCGTGCCCTGCCTGGCCCCGCGCACGCTGGACGACGAGGCCCGAGTGCAGCGCAGCCCCAGCCTGGGATGGCTCAGTAAGTGCCGGGCCCCACGGCCCCATGGGGCAGCGGGAACGCGCGGCCAGCCCCATAGGGCAGCAGGAACGTGCGGCCAGCCCCACAGGGCAGCAGGAATGCACAGCCAGCCCCATGGGGCAGCAGGAACGTGCAGCCAGCCCCATGGGGCAGCAGGAATGCACAGCCAGCCCCATGGGGCAGCAGGAACGTGCAGCCAGCCCCACGGGGCAGCAGGAATGCACAGCCAGCCCCATCGGGCAGCAGGAATGCATAGCCAGCCCCACGGAGCAGCAGGAACGCACAGCCAGCCCCATAGGGCAGCAGGACCATGCACTCGCCCCATGGCCCAACGCCCGCTGCTCTGCTGGCAGGGGGGGATTGGGGCGCTGCTCCTCGTGGCCGGGCTCCCCCCATGCTCCCCACGCTGTCACCTCTTCCAGTGTCATCTATCCAGTCGCTTTTCCTAGCAGCCAAACGGGCAGCTCAGCTGCAGTTCCCACTGAGGAATATAGTCTCTCTCTCCAAAGCCAGACTTTACTGYGTGGATCCTTTGGCTCTCCAAAGGGTTTTGTTAATTCTGCCACCAGTGGAGTATCKCAAGTAAAACAAGCTCAAATGTTTAGTTTTCATGTAGATTAAGTGCAGAAATAACGGAAAAAGGAAGGCCGGAGGAGCTTTTTGGCAGACCCCTCCGTCCTCCCATGTGGAGCAGAAGTGGGGAGGCTCGAGCAGAGCGTGCATTGGGAATCGTTGCTTCCAGCTCGACTGGGTTACGTGGAGCAGGTCGGGACGTGGGGAGAAGGGGCAGGTGGCACCTGTGAGGCAGAGGAGGCTGTCGCTGAGAGGCGATGAAGCCACGAGTCGCTTCCGCTGCACAGAGGCGTCATCGTCGCCTAAGGAACACCCGGTCTTGGATAAAGTCTCCTAAGCAAAGCAAATGAATCAGTAAGCGGGACAAGTACCAGCTTTGCAAGCTGTGGCCCCTCGCTTTAGTCTTCAGTTTACTGCAGAACCGGGCCTAGAAAGGCGTGTGGGCACCAYCAAAGCAGGCTGCTCAGAAAGCCTGATCTTCAGCAGGGGCCTGTTCTCTACACGGTGCAGCTCTCCCAAATAAATACATTGAATGAGTGTGAACAAGCTTCGCATTAGGGAAAATCAGAGCCCTCCTCTGGCTCCTGGTTTGGCTTTAGTGGCACAGATCTGCAAAACGCCCGCGTGTTACTTCAGGCTTTCACTTTAGCCCATGGGTGCATTATAGACCTGTCAAAGCTTTCCTGCAACTGGCAGTTTCTTTGCAACCTTTAAAACATAATTAATTGCACAATACATTGAAAAAGCATCCCTGTGTTTTAATAACAGACTCCAAAAATCCGGCTTTGATTTTTTTTTTTCCATCTGTGCCCTTTTCCAAATATTTCTTAAATATTAGTTTGTAACACCGAAGGTGTTACAAAGCAAAGTAATATGTACATTGTGTAAGGTACACTAGCCCATTTGATCTCTTTTTCCTCTGTTTTATTTAAGCATTGAGCATCTCCTACTGCTTTCACACCAAACACCTCCATCAAAAGTTACTAACACTGTTAAGCCTGGCTTGTTAATAACGAAAACGGAGCCTGGTGAGGGTTGTATGTATCTCAAACCAGCTTTACAAGTGGCATTTCTTATTTCACGAGTAGACCTGTTTGTAAAACCCTCACAGAGACAGATGGAGGCTCTGCCCTGCTTCGGAGTGGCCACGGGAAGCAGGAGAAGCTGGTTCCTCCTTTTGGAATAAGGAACTGGGCTTTGCCTTTGCTGTGCTGCTCTTTGTCTGGATGTGGGGCTAACACGTGGCGCCTACGTTGTGATTCAGGGCTTGTAACACGGAATACTGGAGGTCTGCCTCCACGGTCCCTGAACGCATGGGCAAGAGCAGGCAGCRATGGGAGTCCCAATTTCCTTCAAACTATTTCTTGTTTTGCTCAGTTGTGCATAGTGGGGTTCTGCTGTGTCTAAGTGGTGGCCTTCACCWGCTCATGCTTTGAAAGATGAGCTGTAGATATTCCTCAGCACGGAAATGATGGACCCAAAACACGGGTGGAAGGTGTTTTGAGGAGCTCAATGGCAGGWTTGTGTCCCGTACGGAGAGACCAGTTTTGTTTTCATTGAGGGTGATCAACGCTGATGATTTGGCCTTCCGTTCTATGAATATCTAGCCATGAGTTTCTTCGAGGTTGTATTGGAAACATCCAAACCCAGAAACACCTGGGAAGTTGGGAGATGCCCCTGTGCCAGCCTTCTGGAGGGTTTTCGCTCTTCCCAGTTATATTCGCGGTCGGAAACACTTTGGTAACAGCTCCTGTTGCTCTGCTTCGTGTTTCAATGAGCGTGGGCGAGAAGGGAAAAAAGAAATCAGAACAAAGGAGCAAATTCCTGCTCATGGCTGGGGTGTAGGATACTGTATCCATCCCAGCAGCCCCCCTTTTTGCTGTTCTTTTGGGTTTCATTCTTTTATGGCTATTTCCGGATTTCTTCCGAGGGCTTTTACTGGGATTGCAGAAGGGAATTCCATAATCATATTTTTTTTCCAAGTTCCTTAGGAGAGTTTTCATGTAATTCCACTTCAGTCCTACATCCGTCTACATGAGCAGGATAAGTGGTCCATAACAGAGCAYGCAGCTCCTGTCTAGCTGTTTCCCTGGGCTTGGATGTCACTGTGTTGAGCTTGATCCTTGGAAAGGAAACGGAGGGTCCATATTTCCTGTTTGCCTCAGTTTTCCTTTCTCTCTCCAGACCATGTCGTGCCAGGAASGGTTGGCTTTAGGCTCCCAGCTCAGTGGACGTGTCTCTCTGCTCAGTAAACCCACAGGGTTCATGGTTTTAGTTGACCGGGCGCCTTGCTGGCTTGTYCTTTCCCCCGTCCCGGAGTGAGGAAGGCTCTCAGCCCGCAGCGCTCCCCTGGAATGCCGTGGATCATCCGGCACGAGCCACCGGCCTCTTCCTACCCCAGGTGCCACGAGGAGGCGGAGGGAGCCCAGGGAATCGTGCTGAGCCCTCCGATTGCCCCCGCAGCCCCTCGCGCAGGGCAAGGTGGAGCTGTAGCCCGAGCCTCTGCGTTCCCGCGGGCGCTGCCGAGSGGCCCCGTGCTGAGCGCTGCCCTTGTTCTTGCAGGCAGCCCGGCCATGGCGCACAGGAACCTGACCTCCTCCAGCCTCAACGACATCTCCGACAAGCCCGAGAAGGACCAGGTGGGTAYGGCGCGCAGCGGGCAGAGCCTCGGTGCTGCAAACCGGCGCGGGTGCGACGGGCGCGCGGGCTGAGCTCGGCTTTAGCAGGCGCCCGCAACGCTCCCTAAGCACGAGCCTCCAAGGAAGCGGGGCARACGCTCCCAAAGCCTCAAGCGAGTTCTGCCGAGGAGGCAGCGCTTGGCATCCGGCTTGGATCCGCTYGCTGATCCTCCTCCTGCTGGGAGCAGGGGCTGTGCTGCGTGGGCTCCCGCCTGGCTGTGCACGCGGCGCATTCCCAAGGCAGGGATGGCGGGAAGCGGGAGCACCGCAGGGAACGTGTCCCCTCTGTCCTGGTAAAAGAGGTGACCTCGCCCCGTGCAACTGTGCATCGCTTCAGAAATGGCACTTTAATAGGAGGTGACAGCGGAAGAACAGCTCCCAAGTGAAGATGAGTTATAAAGTTAGGTTGAAATTGGCCCATAGTGCCCCAAGAAACGAGCTCTTTCCTGCCAGTCACCAGGAATTTGACTAATTTCTCAGAATTGGGCAATTTTACCATATATCATACGGACTTTCTTCATGCGTGTCCTCATCTTTGCTGAGAGTTTAAGAGTCTGAAAGGCAGGAGGGAGTTTAGTTTTGCTCCCGTGTCTGAATCGGGTCTCTGTGCAAGCATCAAAACCCATCTTCATCTTGGTTTTAAGAAGGGGGTTGTTTTCAAAACACGACTGTGTCTTTCAGAGCATCTTTTCTGCCTTCCCTCGGTGTTCTTTAGTCCAGTTATTTTCACTGCCAATGGGAGTTACTTTAGAAAATTATTTGGGTATCACCGTGTATGCTGACCAGTTGAGAATGGCTCTAATCTTTCACATTACGGCTGGCTGCAATGTTTTTTAAGGGGAACTCTGATATCCAGCAGCACAGCAGTGTAAATGATGTCAAAAAAAAAAAAAAAAAAGCCAGAAAAAAGCACTTTAATGTGATAAATCTATTCTCCTAGTCTCCTCTATGCTTTCTCTCCCTCCTGGCATGTGATTTATTTAAATACATTATTTTCCCATTTGGTATGTGAAAAATCCATGCAAAAGGAAGGAGCAGATGATAAGAGAAAAAGATCATAGTGTTGAATGTGCAAAATAAATATGGCAGAGACTGAAAAAGCAAATCATGTCTAGATCTAATTATTCAGGAAAATAATTTAACAGAGGGAGAAAGGGGGTGGACTGTGTTTCTCGTTGACCTCCGCATCGTTCAAAGTTATCACTTATGGAACTTCTTACCCCCCAGCTAACACTCAATAGGGATAATGCTTGACTATTTATAGGGAAAACCGTTACTTTTAAACCAGCTTGTTCCAGGAAGCTGTTCAGTTAATGAGGCCGTGTCTGGCCGGTGGACTTTGGCCGGAGGAACCCTTGCACCGCGAGCGCTGCCGCGCCGGCCACCGGAATCGCCTCAGATCCCGCCTGTCGTTACTGATTGACCGCGAGCTGCGGCTCCGTAAGATAAGCCGAGCTCAGCGTGTGGCCCGGGAATAATTCCCGGTGCTGTGGCAGCAGCGGCTGGAAGGGGAACGGATTCTCCTGCCTTGCCTGGCATTCGTTATGTTGGTATCCCATCTGGAAGCCCCACAGCTAACGAGGCCCTGCAGTGAGATACATGTCTGCTGAAGAAATGAGGGTGTATTATTTTGTTAATGTAGTTGTGTGTCTCGGGGGCCAGCCTGTGTTTGGCCTCAACTTAGCTGGAACGTAGCTGGGGTGGCACCTGAGCTCTCTCATTCCCTTTTTTTCTGCAAATACAGAGTATTGATATGTGTGTTTTAAGTAAAGAAAGGCTTCGAGCAGAGCTCTATAGATCAGTGACATTTTTCCTGCCTACCCACATCCTCATTTTCCAAAGTATAATCTTTTATCCAACGGGAACGGTGCAGTTAYCAGTGCGGTGAGCTGGTAACCAGAATACCTTGTGTGGGTGTTTCACTCAGCAGCGAGCCCAGGGTATCAACTCGGGCTGGCTCTTGGAAGAGCTTCCCCTTCCTCCCAACCCTGCCGTGATTTTTATATCTCTTCTTCACTCTCTCTTCCTCCTCTGACACAAAGTGCCTTACAAACATGTGATAAGCAGTTAGCTGAGCAGCTTATCAAAGGCTGGATTCTTCACGGAGAATGATGGAGCAAGAACATCCTCATTTGCTTGGAGTTTTCCTTACATTTGAGGCTGGATGAAACAAGACGGCCTTCAGACGGAGATAGGGCTAAATCTTRAAACGGTAGGAGCATCTCAAGTGAAGCCCTCAGTTGTCTCTAAGGTAGGGATGACTGCCACATTCRCAGTGTTATTATTGTTTTTTCCCCTTAATTATTGGAAAGCAAAAGCTTGTGAAGCCCAGACAACAGAAGGAAGGGTCTGTTACCCTTCAAACACGCAGAGTTTGAAGCAGAGAACGGCTCTGCTGCCGCTGGCACCAAGGATAAATAGCCGCAGCAAAGGGCACCCAGTTCAGCGCCGGCTGCTTTATGATGGGGTGGCTCCTTGGGTATTGTTTTGTTTGCAGTTTTGGCAGTCCCCAAAGGCTAACGAGGGAAGAGGAGACGTGTTTGCTGTGCTGTGTGTGCGTTGGCACGGCGCCTCGTTTCCGCACGAGGCAGCGGCCCCGAGAGCTGCCTTGCCCCCGTTTACCTTAATGCCCGTGGTTCATCCCTGGCTGCAGTGCAGCCTGGCTGTTTGCAGCCGGGCAGYGGGCTAGGAGAAGGAAGACTGGCAGGAATATTGTGGTGGTTTTGCCGCTGCTCCCGGAGCGGTTAACGGGGAAGGGAAGCAGCTGAGCGGGGCGGCGGGAGGCGGTGGGAAGGGCGAGCGCTGCCCGGCGCCGCGCGCGGTGCCCGTGCGGGGCCCGATCCCGGGGTCAGGCTTTGTTCCGTGTCCTTGGCAGYGCCCAGGGCCTGACTCACCAGGGCATTCAGAAAGAGAAATAAAGGGGACATTTAAAGCAGGGCTTGGGAAAGAGTGAGGCAGGGGCCCGTTGCTGCCGAGCTGATGCAGCAGCTTAGCCGGCGCGTTGATATATACATTGATATAAGGGCAGCGTAGTGGTCTGGCGTTAACGCCCCTTGCGAAGGACTCGTATTTGGGACAGAAACAACAAAGAACAGGCTCTGAATGGAGATGGTCAGCTGCAATATTTAGTCAGAGAGAGACACAAGCCTCCTCTTATTTGTTGTGGTGTGTGCAGGGCTTATTCAGACCGGTGTTTCCATACCAACAGGAAACRGGTGCCAAAGCCAGCTCCGCAGCTCCAAAGGAAGTTGGCCTGGCGGAGAGAAACCCTCCTGTCCTTCCTGGGCGGGCACTGAATAGCAGGGAGCCGCGTCCTGCACAGGAGCCCGTGGATCCGTGGCCAGGCTGGTGCTTGTGGCTCTGCGCGGCAGCGTCTCTGCAGGCAGCAGCAGAGCTGCCCAAGCTGCAGCTCTGCCGGGCGACCTGCATTCGCTC
>NW_020455764.1:65952-130010 GCF_003342845.1 Nothoprocta perdicaria
TTCCCACGGAAGTGTTTCCAGGAAGTTTAGCTGGCAGCAGTTCCATTCACTCTGGCCGGGGCCACATGATTTATGTGAATGGTTTAAGCACGTTTTGGGTGCCACATTTGGAGAGAAAAAAGAAAAAGAAAACCACCTTCAAGCTGGTCATGGTGCTGCGTGGCTGTGCTGCATGGGGAGGCTGGGCAGGCCGGTGCCTGCTCCCCAAGGGCTCATCATCCTGGGGCCTGGACTTCTTCTGTTCCCTCCAACTCGGAAAGGCACCTGCCTGTGCGCAGGTCTCTTCCCCATGCAGGAAAATACATGAGCACGTGGCCCATGTGGGTAGCAAAGCTGAACATACACTTTATTGTAGAGCTGCCACCTCCTCAACTATCTTCTCTCTTTTTTTTTTCTTATTCCAAATAAAACCCTGTTGGTGGGAAAGCTGTTAACACATTTCCAAGCTTTCCCCACTCCACTTGCTGTTTATTAAATATTTTCTCCATTGGAAATTGTGACTGAAGCGCGTGGGTGCAGGATGATTCCTTTGGCTTTTCCTGCCGGCTGAGTCTGCCCTTCGTGCCTTTGCTTGAGGCTCATCCGCTTCCCTGCTCCCTGGAGCTCCCTGGCAGGGCAGCGTGAGGGATTCCTGGGCTGCTCTGGCGGTCGCTCCGGTCGCGTTTCCCTCGGGACATCCTCCCATCCCATTCACCGCCAGCCAGGGCCGTGCACAGTCTCCAAAGGTGGCCGGAGGGAAGGGGCTGTCAGGACCTGGCGGTCAGCAGATTTCTTGTGGTGATGAGCACAGCGTGAGAGGGCAGGTAGCATTTGGAGGGCTTGGGAAATCCTCCTGGAACTGGGCACACGAAAGCTTTTTAGGTCTTCTTCCAAGTGTGCTGCCCTGTCGTGCTGGGTGAGACAAGAGCGGCTTTGTTGCTTGTCTGGACGTGCTGCTCAGCCCGGGACCCAACTCCCAGTGCTGCTTTCCTGGCTGCTGAGTTCGTCTTCAAGGTGACATCTGGGCCTTGAGCACAGCACTGCAGCTGCCCTGGCACGTGTGGATGGTGCCTTCACCTGCATTTGTGGTTTTGTTTATTTTTCTGCCCGTTGGTTGTTGTTAATGAAGAAAAAGGAAAYGGTTTGGGTGGATAAATAGAGAACTCTGCGTTAGTGAAATGTGTGCAAGGATGAAAGTGAGAGAACACTTAAAGAGCATCCAGAAAATGCTGATTTAAGGAAACAAAATGAAGTAGCAGCTCAGGCTCCTGTTACTGAGGGCAACGGAGCAATCATCGGTGATGAGAGACTCAGGCAAGAACGGTCCTAGAAAGACATGATTGGAAAGATAATGCTGAAGCAACCTGTGTGAGTAGGAAAACCAGATCCTTGACCACAGGGTTTCGGTCTCACGTTAGAGTTTCTTCTGCTGCAGAATGGCAGTTGCAGTGTGTGAGCTCTTTGTTTGCCATCTTCTCCAGTTACCTGGTTGCATGTCGAAAGAATCGGCCCTTTCTCCACGGCGATTGGGATCTTATGTTCCCTGTGCTCCTTCCCTGTCCTTGAAGAGAGGGGAAACCTGAGCCCTTGGGAATAAGGAGCTGGGCAGAGAAAGGCTGGTTTTGTTCCTAAATGCAGGTGGTCTTTCTGCCCACCTAACAGAACAGTTAGACCTCTTTGTGCTCTTGTCCCCTTGCAGCTCCCCAGCATGTGGGGCCTTAGCCCAGGAGACTAGAGGTGAGGGTGGAAGAAGGAGTAGCAATCACTCTTCCACACCTGATCCATAAAGTGGCTATGGGGCCTCTTCTATGGAAATGTCCACTTGACCCCAGTTTTTACACACATGACCGTGAAAGGGTTTTGCATTATGTGAATTCGGGACATCAAAGAAGGCTGAGTTTGGTCTGTGAATATCCCCTTGTCCCGCGGAGTTCACAGCTGGCTAACAGCGCCGTGAGCCCCTACGGAGAAGGTGGCTGTATCCCTCCTTCAAGGTGATACGTTATGATCCAGGAAGAAACGTGGGTGAAAACYGGGTCTGTTTTATTGCCCATTCCTTGTTTCTTTATCTAACAAGCCATCATTTTACTTTCCTTCCTCTTTCATGATGCAGTTGAAGAATAAATTTATGAAGAAATTGCCTCGTGACGCGGAGGCCTCCAACGTGCTGGTCGGGGAGGTGGACTTCTTGGAAAGCCCTTTCATTGCCTTCRTCCGGCTGCAGCAGGCAGTTATGTTGGGTGCTCTGACCGAAGTCCCCGTCCCTACCCGGTAAGAGAGCTCAGTCCCGGGGCAGGTAACGTGAAGGGGAAACTGCACTTCCACTGTTGGAAACCCGTCTGAAGGAAGAACTTTTCTCTTGCTCGCTGTCACACAGAATTGCATAAGGGGTCATAAATTTTACAGGGTGATTGGTTTTAAAGCAACAAAGCTGCTTCATCATTTTCAAATCCTGAATTTCCATGTCAAATATGAGCTGTAAAATACACAGACACACTTAACGATAAAGATTTAATGATTCTTTTGTCTTCCTGCCCCTCCGCTCTACCCAAACCCTACACCTGAACCAGATTTCATCTGCATTTTTCTATGGTACATCTCTTTCTTGCTAAAAACTCATATTAAATGAGGGATGCAATTCTGACTCTGTTTAAAAAAAATCAGATAAATGTGAAAAAAATCTGTTACAGTCACATGCAGCATTTGTAATTCATAATGGCTCATTTGTCTATTTTATTTACTGTGACTCATTTTGTAAATTAAACTGCAGCCTCYAATGCGAATGCAGCTTACATTCCTCAATATTTGCATAACTTTGTACAGTCAATGTATATAGCTACCAAATCAGCTAAAGGCTTGTTTAAATTCCTAGTTCTTACTCTTAATTGTACAGTCACACACGATTTATCGAGTGTCACACTAGAGAATAATATCATTATAAGTGTCTAGAACATTTGATGTAGGTGAGCAGCGTTTTACAGCCTTTGGTGTCTGATACTTATAGCAGGGGAAAGCTGCAAAAGCAATTGGTGTAAAAGGTAATGAAAAGCTCCAAAAACAGAGCCCGGGGGAATTGTAATGAGAAGGATTTCTCTCCTTCTCATGGGTGGAAATGAGAGGGCAGACATGATGCTCCCTTTTGGTCTGTGGGGATTGCTTTGCACTTTCCTGGTAATTACRGGGTTCAGATTGCACTTTTCCTATCATTAATGTGCCCATGCATATTTTATGTGAACTTTTGAAACAGCTTTTGGTAGAGAGTCAAAGTCGAGTGATGCCTAGAAGGTTTGAGGCTCCATCAAGTGAGMCCTTGTAGGAAGAGACCTCATATTGCTGCATGGACACATATCTAGGGCACATAGCAGAATGGATTGCAGTGGTTGTATGGGGTGGAAGTAAAAAGGTTCTTATAATCTATGCCTTAGCACTTTATACATATCTATATATGTATGTGTGTATATAGCAAAGGAAGGAGATGATGTGCTGCTTTTTTGTTTAATTGCCATGTGCAGCAGTGTGCATTTCTCCTGATGGTTTTGGGGAGTGCCTTACAAAAACCGTGCTACCAGCTGTTTGCACATACTGGGTTTGCTTGGAGGAATGTGGGGGAATTTAAATGACTTGTTTGTAGCAAGGGCTCCTCTTGATTCCTCTGCATCACTGAGCTCTGCATATGTTCATGCTTCACCTCTGAGTCTTTTTTTAAATACATCTCAAAGGGCTCTTCAGCAGAGGTAACATGAGGCATTCTTTGTTTTTGTAGTGGGAGCCAAGAAGTTAGTCCTAGGATTGGGTAACGGCCTCATTATTCAATAGCATTAATCAAAAAAATGTGTCCTTCCATGCCAACATTTTCTTCCAGGAAATAGTATTATCCATCTGCCGCGCTCCAAACCAAATGTTAGCCCTAATCAAAGTAGCGAGGCTCATTAGACCGTTTTTGTGAGTAATGAAGAGCAATGGCTGCATCCTGTGAAATTCAATCAAGGAAATCCCACAAGGGCCCGGGCTGGTTATGATGGAGAGTCTCCTTGTTCAGCCTTCAGTTTCAGCTGTCCTGCACAGCGGGCGTTTCTGTTAGAGGCAGCCCGTGGCCTCTAGAAGAGGCTGCTGCTGCTGCTGCAGCCTCCCTTGTTCCTCCTTTTTCTCACCTCAGGCTTTCTCCTTATTTTTTATTACAATAAGTAGTTTCTACTAAAATTCTCCAAACGTTCTCCTCAAGGTTGCTCCATTCAAAACTCAGTGGGATTTCTTAGCAGTCTGGGTGATTGGCTTCTCGGAGTACTAATACAGGCAGGTTTGCAGCGAGAGGGCAGCCAGGGTTTCTTTTGGCCTAATCATTGAGACTATWGATTATCAGCCTATCAGCTGTGTAACCATTAGCTGGAAAAGCAAGAAGCCTTTTAATGTAGAAGCAAATATGACACCAAACCCTGGAGGCATGAAAGAGGCACCATATCTGTAGTCCCTGCCCCGGTTTTGGTTTATTCCTATTGACCTACCTATAGAAGGAAAACGGACTACGGGGTGTGTGAGGTAGATAGAATTCAACACACAGGCTTCCGGTTAAATAGGTTACTTATTTCTGCTGATTTATTTCTCTGCTTTATTTCTCTACTACTATTCTTTGGCTTGGATTTTTAAATTTTATAAGTTGCCCGGTTTTTGACAGAATAACATCTCCTTTGTAGAAATTGTTCTTCCTTGGATGCGTATCGTTTCTGTATGTTTCTCATGCTTCCTTGATGAGAATATTTTCATTAAAAGTAAAATTTTACTTCAAAGGAACCAGCAAGATCTGATAAACTCTCCAGAAAAAAGTTGTCGTGTAGGGTATTTTTGTACAGCCTTAGCAATAAGAACCGTGGAAGTTAAATTCATAGAGAGATCTTGGAGCCTTTCACTGTGACCCACATCACCTTGTTACTGATCAGACTCAAAAAGCCTCTGAGGACTTTGGTTTTCTCTTATTATGTTTAGTTCGACGGTGCTTTGAACTCCTTATTTTTGTAAGCACTTAGTGATTGTATTTGCTTTGCTATGGCTGCCTCTGCTCTGGRCGGTTTCATAGATATAGCTCCTTATTTTCCTAAAATAAATGTAGTATTGTGTGCATTAATGTAACGTCCATGAGGGAAAAAGGTAAGGAATGAGCAAGGGAGCAATTTTTGGAGGGAAGCTGTACAAACCTGCCCAGTCTCAATACGCAGGGYTGGAAAAYGGCCTGTGCCTACAAGTCTCAGGGGAAATGAAGTAACTTGCCCACGGTCACTTGGGAAGCACGTGGCAGAAACGGGAACCAGGCCCTGTCTCCTGGCCTCCCAAGTGAAGGAGCATGTGAACCGCAGGTGCCTGTTTCCTTTTGATCCATGAGGCTGGCACACGAGCATCTTGTTCACGAATGGTGCCGTTGGTGTGGTTTTCAGGGCTGGGTCGGCCTTTCCACCAGGCAGGCTCGCGGTGGGAGGTCTTGGAGACCTGTCCCTGTTCGTCCATGTSTGTGTGTTGGACGTGGTGTGAGGGGCCTGCTGGGGAGCTTGTCGACACGTCGCCCAAAAGCCAAAGTAGCAACTGTGTGGAAAAGAAGCAGCAAACGCTTCATCTCCTTCCTTCCTTACAGCAAGCACCAGTCATCCCCTTTTTGTTAAGCAGGCCCCAGGCAGTATTCCTCGGATTCTTGTGGAAAAGTAGGTCACGAGCTGGTGCCGTCAGCCCTTGAGTCTGCAGGACCTTGCCGAATTGGTTCTGCAGAGCTGCCTTTGCCCTCTATGGATTGCTGCTCCTGCCTTTCCCACATCTGGGAAGCAGGCCCAGGTGAGCAGGTTGAACTTCGGTCTTGTTTTGGTCTCTGATCTTCCTCCTGTTTTTTTCATGAGGGACCCTATCTCCTGCACTGGGGCAGTTTTCCCCCCAATCCTCCGSGAACCCTGTAGGGAGAGAGATAATGGATTTCTAACTGGATTTATCAAATGGAAAATATGAGTGCTTCCCAGACTTGGAGCCTGGCTGTCTCTGGTGCGTGCACTCTTCACCCCTCAGATGTGCTTCCCATGTGACCTTGTGGAGACTTCTAGCCAAAGTGCATAAAACCTTAGTGTCTCTCTCAACAAAGGGGACTGGAATTCCACCCCGCAGTCTTGGGCACTGTCTCCTGCCCAGGTCTGGGYGAGTTGTAGCCCTTCCCACTAGGCCGGTTGTGCCACGACCTCGGGTTCCAGGCCCTGCACGCAGCCTTGCTAAGGTGCTTTGCTTCTGTCTTCTCAGGGCGTGGGCCGCCCTTACGTGCAGTGGTTGGTGCCTGTTTTTCTGCTTGGAAGTGGAACTCCTCCGCAGGGAGGAATTTCTCCTCATCAGTTTTGGTGGTGTGGTCCGAATGATTAGGATGTGAATCATGCGTTCTTGGTGGTCTTCAGCTGCTTGAAGAAGGATAAAATGTGCAAAGTGACAGGGGAATCGTACATTAGGTAAAACAGAATGATAAAATTATATCTTTTTGGAGTCATTATTGGTTTGGAAGCAAAGGATTTTGAGTGCTTCAGGTGACCTGGCATATGAAGTTCAAGACAGAGTAGCTTGGGTGAAGCTAGGGCAGCCTTCTCTGGAAGCTGTTGTCTCGAGCCATCAAAAGTGAGGTTGAACATTCCTCYGACTTTGGAGGGACTTTAAGCTAGATGATTATGAGGTAAAATCTCAGTTTTTCTATATTGAAACTCGCATAAAATTGTCAAAGATCGGAAATGAACATTGGCTGTCTCAGAATASGTTGGGCAGAGAGGAATTCTCTCCTACCCTTCATCTAGAAGTTGAAAATACTGAAGATAATCCATCGTAAAAAGGGGAATATGAGAACTAGAAATTAGGGCTTTCTTAGGGGAAAGTATTCATAACTAAATCGTGTTTAGTACAAGCAAACATAATCCAATTTAAGAAACTAAAATACAGGAATGTTTTTGTGGGAGGGGTGCGTATGTATTTCTGTATGTATTTCGATATATATGTTTATGCATATTTTATACTTAAAAGGTCTTGTTCAGCAGGCCAAAGGCAATTCTGAGCTAAATCATTCACGACAAAGAATTTAGAAAATGTCACAAATGACTGGCTATTTTTAAGAACATTTTAGTAAGTACCAGAGTTTCAGGTACTTCTGCATTGCAAGAGAGCTAGTAATGTAATTATTTCAGAACATGTTTGTGAAAACGTCTCATTCCCCTGAAAAGCCAGAAGAATGCTGAACAGCAACTTAGACCTCTTTTTTACAATTAACATACTTTGAAAAGAGCTGTCTGAGGAACACTTTTCTTTAATGTTGTTTGATAATAACTTCAGAAAAGAGGTAAAATTCCTGGAGGTAGGAGGAGAGCAAGGACATAACCTAGGTGTGTATGGGTTAGTCACCTCCCTGTGAACCTTGAATAAAACACTTGAAAGCTTCATGCAGAACTTGATTGGGAAATCACAATACTAGCAATGCCAAGTCATACATAACTGTGGATCCTGTCAAACTAACTTGATGGGGTTTTTTTTTGCAGGACTGTAGATGTTTTTAATGGAAGATTACTGGTGGATGTAATATTTTGTAAGACATTTGACTTAATACTTCATGATATTTTGACCTTTTTAAAGCAACTAAAATGATACTTCATCAGTACAATGCTTAAAGGGCAGCAGAGTTTCCTGATGAGGACCCACCAAATGCTGTGACTAACTTGACACAACCAATGTGCTAGTCAGACASAAGCTGAGTAGAGCAGGTAACTGTGAGGCCAGTCCTTGCTTTTCTGTCATTGACAGTGCCCCTTTGGATCTCCTTCTCTTCTTGGTTACTGGTTCTCACAAAACTTGTAGGAGGAGATTGATCACATTTGGTATCTTTGGGTCTACGTCTGTACAAGACAATCAAAATTTATGACTGGAAGCTGAAGCTGAACCATTGGCCCTGGAAGCAGCGCGAACGGTTTCAGAGGAGAGAACCTGCCCAAGGTTATGGTGTGGTTATTTGCCATTATTGGCTGAGAAGCGTTGCTGTGCTTGGAGAAGGGCTGAATTCAGTAAACTCTTAAGTCAATTTGAGAAGCTCTTAGTGTTTCTGTTCTAAACACAGACTGGCAGAGTTTGCTGAAAATTGCCCCAATAATTCCCAGTCTTTACTAAATCAGGTGAAATGGGAAAGCTGGTCTCCTGCCATGTACTTCTTTGGTTGCTAATTGCAAGGGCTGGTTTATGTTTAAGCGACAAAGCCTTTTCTCTTAGGGTCACTCCTAAGAGTCCAGCTCTGGACGGGTACTTGAAATGACTCTGTCCATCGTGCATGATGGTGTCCACTGAACCCTCACAGTCCTGAACAGGGGCTGTTGCAAGAAATGGCCAACAGATCTAAGAGCTTTCTTAACAAGCTGAGTGGCAAGGTTGAGGTTTGAGCAGGAAGAGTGGTGTGTTCTCAACTCAGAGCYGTGAACCCTTTCGTTTCCTGGGACAGATCTGTTCTGTGGGTGAGCGGTTGTTAGCTTGGCACCTGTCCACCACATGAAGTCAACTTTAAAGCATTGCTACAGTATAGAATGTTTTTTCTGCCAATTCAGCATGGATATCTTTTTATTTGTATTTTAGAATTGGGAGTGTCTAAGATAAGACTTGAGTCTTTTCAGAATTAAGTAATATTTGAAGGGAGATGCCTTCTTTTTTAATTTTTTTTCCATTTTCATTCCAGCCAAGGAGAATCGAAGTGTCTTTAAACACCCAACCGTGAGGCTGTACTTAAAACTCTTTGTAATGTAAATCAATGGAGAGGGTGAAAACCCAACCGCCTTTCACCAGCATTCCTGTTATTCTGGCAGAAATACTGGACTTAATTTTATGGGCAAAAGCATCCTTTTTCTGTGGATAGCCTCTTCAGTAAGAGATCCTATTGGACCAGTTTGTCATGGAGCTCTGTCTCGTAGGAGCTGCTGTACTGGCAGTCCTAAGTGCRGGCTAGTCTTAATCCGCAGTGCCTTAATCCCTCTTCCAAACCACCTTGCCTCTGTAAGAATAAACCATCAGGGGAGGCCTTGCAGCACTCTGATATGTCCCGTGTGCCCTCAGCAGAACTCCAAAGCGTGCTACTTGGACTTAATTATTTAAGGCTAAACTCARTTAGATTAATGGTTTCCCTTCACACGTGGATGCGGCGCCGTGCGGAGAGCGCGGCCCCAGCGGAGCATTAATGAGCGCGCGCGGTGCCATCCGACAGCTCGGGAGAGATGTAGTTCATGGTAGGCCATGAGGACGTTTCACAGCATCTTTCCTGCCCTCCCTGTGTGCATTTATCCCTTAACCCTCCCGGTCTGGCTTGCTGAGACCTAAATATCCCCTCTCTTGCTGTGCAGAACCTGCTCGGACACGCGCTGCTTCCACACAGGACCGCAACCCTCTTTGCTTGCAGTGGTCTCAAAGCTACTTTTAAGGCTTTTGAGGAGGAAAACTCTGGGTAGGGTCTTGCCCATCAGTGCCCAGGCTTGCAGGATGCAGCCTCTCCCCCAGGTTAGCTAGAGTGGTACATACAGGGTTACTTAGAGAAATAAATGCAGTGGATAAGAAGCCATAAATACAGRTCAGTCTCTGGATCTCTAAGAAGTGCAACCCACCCAACTTTTTTTTATTGAGTTTTTGTGTTTATATGCAGTAAGTGCTTTTCTTATCCTAAATGGGATTGTTTTCTCCGTTTTAACAGATTTCTGTTCATTCTACTGGGACCTAAGGGCAAAGCCAAGTCCTACCATGAGATCGGCCGAGCTATCGCCACTCTGATGTCTGATGAGGTAGGTGGCTTTGCATCTCTGAAATGGGTTATTTTTTCTTGCCTAGCTAATAGTGATCCCTGTTGCTCCAGCAAGGTTCAGTGGGATGCACGTGAAGCCAATGTATCTAAACGCCATCCCCTCATTCCATATCTGCATTATTATTTTACTTGTCTTCATATATCAGTAAAAGCAGGAGCCCAGGAAGGCTTTGTCCATCGGGCCTGTTCCCCAGCCAGCAGTCACTGTCCCAAAGACACTTGGCATCCGTGTGTGGGCCCTGGCCTGTGCCGTGTGCCTGGAGCCACATTCCCAGAGCAGGGTAACCCGCTGCCACGCTACACAGGTAATGACTGCAGGGGTGGCTGCACCCCGGACACCCTGCTCTGTGTGGCCCAGTATCCCAGAGCTCTTCTTAATTMGCCCGGTGGTTATTTATTATCCATGAGCAGCCAGCAATGACTCGCTAATCATGCACCTCAAGAAGAGCCCTGCACTTTCCATACTCATTTATGGCTTCTTTCTTCCAGCATCTCTGGGGCTCTGGGCATCCGTGCTGATTTACTTGATGTTCCTTCTCTCCGCTATCTCCTTCTGCTCTTTCGTKCCCCGTCAGTTCCCTTAGTTACCGCTCACCCGATCCCGGCTTCTGTTTTCTGTCGTTCTCCACAGTGTGCCTGGAGCAGTGGTTTCGTTTCCATAGCCCCAAAGTCCTCCCTATTTCTTTTTTTAGTTTAATCCTGTCCTATGTGTTGATTGGCCTTCACTGCGAKTAGTCCCAAAGATTTGGACTACTAGTTCTGAGCTAGTGTTCTTCTTTCTCTCTCTCTTCTCTCATTCTCTTTTCATCACTAACACTAGTCCTTTCATTTCATTTTCTGCTCATCAGCTATGCTCATCAGTAAAACCCATTTTTATTTCTTGTTATTATTCTATTTCACAGGGGTCAAAACTAATGATTTTTTTTAGTAGACTGGATTAGGCAGGAGGAAGAGGGAGCTCACACGTCTTTGTCCTTTTCTTTTATAGTGTCCCCACAAAGTGCAATTGAAACTCCTCATTTACTGAGAACTACTTTTGCTGGACGAAAGAGTGATAATTATACTGGTAGCATTTTTGATAAAACTATAATGTTTYAAAAAGAAAAGAAAAAGAAATGTTTGCAGGAAAAGCATCTTTTTCATTTACCAAGTAACTAAAGATAAGGGTTCAAAAACTTTGGCCATCTCTTACTGAGCTTAACCCACCACTGTGCCAAGTGCCCTGGTACATTTTGGTACCAGTTTTTGCCGCTGATGCTGCTGTTTTTGTGGAATGCAGCTCAGGAGCTGCCCCTGGAGCCTGTRCTGCAGGAAAGGCAAAGCTTTGCTCCACGGGGGCTCTCTTTCGCGCAGGTCTTCCATGACATTGCCTACAAAGCCAAAGACCGACAGGACCTGATCGCGGGCATTGACGAGTTTCTGGACGAAGTCATCGTGCTCCCTCCCGGGGAATGGGATCCAGCCATTAGGATAGAGCCGCCCAAGTCGCTGCCCTCCTCAGATAAAAGGTAAGAGCAGGACCCAGGCCGGGTTATCTCTGTGGTGACAGCAGGACAGCATGTGCTGATCTTRGAAGGAAGACAGGAATCGCTGCTGGGTTGGGTACCCGGGGAGCAGGGCTCACGGCAAGGCTGCGTGGGGCTTGTTTGGAGGAGCTCGAGGTGGTTTTTGCCCGGCATCCCCGTGAGTCTCAGTCTGGCTTGTCCTCTTGCCTAGGAAAAACATGTATTCCGGTGGCGAGAACGTGCAGATGAACGGAGACACGCCGCACGACGGGGGCCACGGCGGCGGCGGCCACGGCGACTGCGAAGAGCTGCAGCGAACCGGCAGGTCGGTACGGGCCACTCGGCATGCCCACCGTGACCAGCCTCCCCCCCAGAGCCCCCTCAGCTTTCCCTCCTGGCATGCCCTTCAAACCGGTGTAGCTTTGGCCGTGAGTCTCTAACGTGTCCGTCTGGAGACTGTCTCTTTTGGGACCCTCCGAAACGGAGGAGGGCCCTGGCCGTGCTGCAGTGTGCGGAGTGGTACCGCCGCCTCTCTCATCCTGGCTGCGGGAGGCCCTGCAGCCAGGAGCGGAGGAGTTCTCCTCCAGAATCACCTCCATGGAGGCTTTTATGGGATAGCCTGATCTCGCACCTGGGAGTGGATGGGGCAGCTAACGGTTCCTGAGGATGGGTCAGGACGCGCTCCCCTGCCCCTCCGAGCATAGTGCCCGGGTTGTCCCGCAGCACGCAGGGCTCTGCAGGGCTCCGGTCACTGCACGGCCTCGGAAGCAGCTCAGTGGCAGGGATTCCTCCTGGGATACCCCGAGCTGGTGCTGCTGAACACCCTGTTTGAGCAMTGTATGAGAGAGGTACTGTCTTGTCCGTGCTTGCTCACAAGGAATCCTCAAGCGGAGCTCTTTTRCTATTCAAGATGATTTCACTTATTATATTTTAAGTCCCAGTCCTTTTTCTGGTTAGCAGTTTGAAGTATTTTTCCGTTTAGCAAATTGTTTGGCTCTCTCCACCACTGTGTCTGCCATATAGAGAAATTTAGGCAAGGGTTTAGATGGGAATTAATATATTTTATTACATCAACCAGGGTAGTTGGGAAAAAAACCCCACTAACCTGCAAACTTTTGTGGTCTGCTTGAGCAGAAGAAGGGCTTGTGTTCCCCAAACTAGTGTGTTTTCCAGCTGCATCCCACGCTCAAGATGTTATCTTTCTTTACAGTATTATCTCAGTGATATCCCTGGATCATCACAGCTGTGRTAGAACTATCATGTAATGTGACGACCTCACCCCCTTCAGATCATCCTTCATTTGTGGCCATGTTTTGATTATTTATCTCAGTGACTTTTGCTGTCAAACCCGTAATTCAAGTCTTCTCTTTCTTGTCTTTTCAGATTCTGTGGTGGCCTAATCAAAGACATAAAGAGGAAAGCACCGTTCTTTGCCAGTGACTTCTACGATGCTTTAAACATTCAAGCCCTTTCAGCCATTCTTTTCATCTACCTGGCCACAGTGACCAATGCTATCACCTTTGGAGGATTGCTTGGGGATGCTACAGAAAACATGCAGGTAAGCAGGAGTTTCTACAATYAGCAAGTAAGATGGACCTGCCTTGCCTCTCGCTGGCCACAAAAACAGCCTTCGGACCAAAGGATGTTTGGCCACTTCCAAAGCTTGAGTTCTGGGTTCAGTTAATGTAGATATGCAGTATTTCCCCTGAAATCTGGCTCTATTTCAGTACTGTCTGGACTGCTGTCCTTGGAGAGTTGTGCATGCAGTTACCTTAAATGGTGCTTGAAAGATGGCCARGCAACAGAGAAGAGTTGAGTGAGGATCCTTGCTCCTTCTATGTAGAGAAGTCCCTCGGATCTATGTTCCGTGTTTGTGTGTCTTGGTTGTCCTGTTACGGTCAAATGAGGTTTGCTCAGTCTGATTCAGACTTTCCATCTCATCGGAGCAGAGCAGTGTATCCTCCGCCTGACTCTCGCAGTGCCTGGACTTTTGCCTCGCCATAAAAAGTGCTGCATAAGAAAAAAAGCCAGGGAAATGGGAGATGTAACACAGGGAAAAAGAAAAAGGCAAGTTTTTTCACGTGATGAATGTAGTAATCATGGAAGGTCAAGTCCTGGCAACCAGGTTGCATCTGCAGAGACAGATTCGCCCGTGTCAGCGTAAAGCAGGGGCTCCAAGGCACGGCTCCCTTCCCTTTGAAGCCAGGGGTTTCTGTCTGAGCTCTGCTCTGGCTTGCTTGGTTGGTTGGAGCAAAAGCAGCCTCCAGCTGTGTGCCTTAGTATCCTCCAGCTCTTTTAATTCTTGGGGGGAGGAAGAACATATAGAAGCTCGTCTTTACATAGATTCAGCGCAGCCGTTATTCTAAATGGCCTCACACTAGTTAAGCCCATCGTGACAGGGACTAAATTAGATATTTATGCAGATTCAATGTAAAGTGCACACAGGAACAGGGAGCACCTGCCCAGGCCTCCAGGCTTCCCTGCCCTTTGGGTTCAGTGGCTGCTGGAGCACCAGCCYTCCCTCCCCAGTACCAATATGTTTTCCTTCTTCCAAATCTCACCCCTGTGGCAGTCGTGCTAGCAGATGCCTGACCTTAAAAAGAAAGGATACCAAATAGAAAGGAAGTGCTGCTGAAGCCAGATAGGCCCTGGGAGAAGAGCTGTGACCCCCCATGCCCCCCAGGAGGACCAGGACAAGGACCAGGTGGGAAGCTGGTGCTGACCAAGGCCCCCGCTCCGTGGCCACGCTGCAGTTCTGGTGGCTTGCCGAGCCACGGAGCGTGTCTCAGGAGCCGGGGGATCCAAAATGCTTCTCACCCTCTGCTCTGCTGCGCGCAGTCCCTGCCTCCTGCACTGCTATTTTGAAATCGCATTTAGGCAGAAAAGCAGCTGGTGACGGTGTTGGACCAAATCCTGCTCGGGATTTAGCAGAGGCAACGTTTCCCGCTTCGCATAGTAACCCAGAGGCCTGACACATGACGGAGTAAGCACACTTTCCTCCCCACGGACAGCACCGTGGGCCTTCCCAGGAAGCAGAGCCRCAAAGCTCCGTTTAAATCCCCCTCCCCAGCAGCAGCAGCTAGGCCGGAGGCTGCAGGCCTGGCCTTGCAGAGCCTGCGGGTGCTCCCCGGTGCGGGCTGCGAGGCAGCGACTGGGCGCACAGCCCTTGGGCGAGGAGCCCAGCTCTGCCCGTCGGCCCAGCGCTGCTCACCGGGACACCGGCCACCTCATCCCCATCCAATGGCCCCGAGGGCCTCCAGTCCCTCCTGGAGTGCAGGCTCTGCCCAGGAAAGGTCTCTGCCCACATTTAATGATGTTTTGCAGGAGCAGACAATATCCACCCTGCATCTTCTTCGTTTCTCTCACTGCTCTGGCTCTTGTAGGAAAGCAGACCTAAGCGTTGGGCTGTTAGGCGTGGAAATAATGATACCAAAAGGCATTTCACTTGAAAGGTGGCTTTTCTTCTCCCCCWTGTTGTTCCTTTCAAACTCAGTGAAGTATAAACACAGCTTAGTCTGCACAAGAGCAAACGAGGTAAGGTCCACGTAATTCTGCCACTGCTGTGGGACAGTGCGTGCTCTGTCAATAATTACATTTTATTGGCGAGAAAAGATGTCACTTGCGTTGCATCCGCATTTGCATTTTAAAAGTAGCTGTTGTCAGCTCGAACTTGCAGGAAGATCCAAGAACACACCCTCATCTATCATTCCCCTGCGAAGCCGCTTTGCCCCGCGTGCCAAAGGTAATTGCAGCGTCGATTAAATAGGGAATTTATGGCTCGCTGGTGACACCTTACGAAGCCTGGTCTCGACATGGGGCCGTTGGATGCAGTAGCCTCGTTTGGGTTGCATCTCCCACACTCCCAAGGGAAGCACCTTGTCCGTCCATAGGGAGTCTCTGCTCCCTCGGCGGGACGTGGGCACGGCTTGGCGCTCGCCCGCGGGCACTGACCTCGCTGCCGTGTCTGCTGCAGGGCGTGTTGGAGAGCTTTCTGGGCACCGCCGTGACTGGAGCCATCTTTTGCCTTTTCGCCGGCCAGCCCCTCACCATTTTGAGCAGCACGGGACCTGTGCTGGTCTTTGAAAGGCTCCTCTTTAATTTTAGCAGGTAAGTGAAGGGCTGGCGGGGGCGGGGAGGAGGGGAGGGCTCCCACACGGATGAGACACGCGCTGGGGAAGGAGCGATGGGCAGGGGAGGTGGCGCATGGACAGAAACACCCGTTTGGTCCTTGCCGAGATGACCGCGAAGCCACAGGTGGGGTTTTCACAGACCAGCGCTGCCCGGTGTGTGCTGGGTGCGGATCTTCCTYGGGATTCTTGGAAACCCTTTGGCAAGGCTACGCGGGCAGGGGAATCTCACTGCTTTCAGTCAGGGCATTCCTCCTCCCCAAGCGCTCCGTGTTTCCCACGGCATCCAGGACAGGCCTCCAGCTCACAGGGACTTTACTAACAGAATCCAACAGCTGTCCAGGTACCAAAATGTTTCCTTTTGTGATAATAGCTGCTTTTCATAAAAGAATTGGCGTATTCTCTGACGATTTCACRTCTAGCACTACTGATGGTTTTGGATGATGCTGAAAAGGATTATTTTATGTCAAACAGAAAATACCCCTCCCATCGGAGACAGCTCGCCATGTTCCCAGTTGTGGAAGACTTGCATTTTACAACGTGACATGAAAAGTATTGGGATTTAAGACAAAAGACTTTCAGGAGCAGCTGCCCGTGATGCGGAGCGGTTCTCTTGCCGTTTGCAGCTATTTTTAGAAAAGGCCTATTGAATTATTAAGCTGGAGCAGGGCTGCAGGTTGCTGCAAGGCAGGAGACGTGAGCTATATTTGGTCACTTAATTGTATTTGCTTCGTTATATTGCATCTATGTGGGTAGCTGCTCGTCTGAGTTGGTAATGGAAGGAATAACTGAGGGGATAGAATCTGACTAGGTCTTTCCTATGAATACCCTGCACTTGGAGAAGTCTTTTGAGGAGCGGGTGGTGTATTTATTTAAGATCTACTTTTGCAGTACTCTTAGGGTGAGATGCTTTTCTCTGGCAACTTCATCACGCTGACAGTGGCAGGATGAGCTGCCTGGCACTGATTCTGGTGCCACGTTATCGAAGCCGGCACGACTTAATCCCCAGGGCTGTGGGGTTGGAAGGCCCTGTGGATTCCCASCACTCTATGGGTCCTCCAAGGCAGAGGACCCAGACCCAGGACCAGACAGGACCATGTTTGCTCCTCTGCAGGTAGAGGTTGGTCTTGCACGAGAGGATGCCACAGAGAGGCTTCCTGCCCCTTCTCCTTAAAACTAGGTTCAACCTTGGGTTTTGGGGCAGCGGGGCCCTGCAGCCTCTCTCGTCACCCCTGTCTCCTCACCCTGCCGCACCCCAAACCAGAGGAGCTCTGGAAGGGAGCTGGAAGGCGCCCCTCGCMGAGAGCCCTGCAGCAGGGCAGCTCTTCCGTCCTCTTGCTTTGCCGAGCGTGAAGGAGGCACGCGCTGTAGCTCTCTGCATCCTGCTTGGACGTGGGAGCAAGAGAGCAAGATGGACAAAGGCTTTCTGGGGCTTTTGGGGAGAGAGGGAGTGGTTATTTTCCTCCTGGAAAGGAGGTGGAGTTGCCTGACCCCTCGTGTTTCCCTTCGTGTTCTCCCCACCTTGCTGCAGAGACAACGATTTTGACTACTTGGAGTTCCGCCTCTGGATCGGTCTCTGGTCGGCGTTCCAGTGTCTCGTGCTTGTGGCCACCGACGCCAGCTTTCTGGTGAAATACTTCACCCGCTTCACCGAGGAAGGCTTCTCCTCCCTCATCAGCTTCATCTTCATCTACGATGCTTTCAAGAAGATGATCAAGCTGGCAGATTACTACCCCATCAACTCCCACTTCAAAGTAGACTATATCACACATTACTCTTGTGCCTGTGAACCTGTAGATCCAGGTAAGGGAAAGTTTTATTAGCTCTCCAAACTGCAGATAAAAGGTTCCCCTTGCTTTCTCTCGGTGTTGTGCTGCCGCCGAGATAGTAGAGAGATGGCTCAATCCTCCTTTATCAGTTGTCTTCAGATAACTTACGTTAACCTTATTTTTGAAGGCAGCATGGCCTTCTTAGAGAATCTCACAGAGTCACAGAGAGGTTGGGGTTGGGAGGGACCTCTAGAGATCACCCAGTCCAACACTCCTGCTCAAGCAGGGACACCATTGCATGAGCTAATGCTCAACTGACAGATTGGGAAGCATGTGGAACTACAATTACTTGGATTTAGGAGGCCAGCCTGCTCTGTAGCTGTACACATGATGTTGCCTTTAACRGTCACGTTCCTCCAGCTTCACCCTAAGTGGTAACTGGAATTTCTTTCTAGCCCTCCCTACTCTCTCACGAGCAGGTCRGTGGAGAAGCTGTCTCCGTATCTTTGTCTTCTCCCATCCCTGCTGTCACTAGTTTTGCCTGGCAGTTCCTGGGGCACTGCAGTGGGGACTAGGCCAGTCCCAGGATCTGCTGGAGCCTCTTGCCAAGTGCAGGTGCCGGGTTTACTCAGGGTGTTACCCACGGGTGCGTGGCTCCCACCTCCTGCCTGCGTGGCCCAGTGCCGGAGCGCAAACACTGGCTCATGAGAGCAGATGGGAAGCGTGTCCAAGGCCTCCCGCAAAACGGGCAAGACAAATATTCCCGAGGCAGAGAGCTGGCAACGCGGCTGGGAACAGAAGGCTGCAGAGCCCAAACACAGGCAGGCGTGCGCCAGCCTCACCCTTTGGAAAGTCGGAGCCGCTTCGGGGTTCCCACGCACAGCGAGGCCCGTTGGTCCGGGCTCAAGGTAAACTCGAGGTTATCTCAGCGTCCCTGGCAGGCTCGGGAAAGCYGCCCCTTTGCAAAACACGTCAGCACCTGGATGTGTTTGAGCCCGGGTTTACCTTGCTTCCCGGGTGCAAGATCCCTGCAAAGAGTGCAGCGCTGCTCCCGTTCCAATGGGAGGCTGTTTCCCTCCTGCCTGCTGGGCCTGTGGGGAACGGGCTGCGCTGCCACCCTCTGAGTGGGCAATGCCAAAACCCGAGCCTGAGCTGCCCACCTGAGGGCGAGAAGAAATGCCTCCTTTGAGGTTTATTTTGATCCAGAAATTCACAGGAAAATACTGCAAAATCATAAAAAAAAAAAAAAAAAGATGTATTGTCTGTCTATATATTTTTTATCTGATTTTTTATTTATTACAGTGAACTCCATAATGAAAAACCAGCTTGGAATACACTTTCCTTACCCAGTTCCTAAGTGCTTACTGACCGATGCCTTTGAGTCCCTCAGGAGCAGTCCCTTAGCCTCACCTACCCGGAGCACAGCGCCTGCCAGTGCGACTCGCCGCCCTTTGACGAAGATCTAGGAGCAGATGACTGCAGAGCCGAGAGGGGCTTTCGCAGCACGCCCTCAGCACTCGTGTTCTTCTCCTCTCTTGCAGTGAATAGCTCGCTGTTCAATGGGACGAGCGTGCTGTCCGCTGAGGGGCTGCCCTACGCCTCCACGGAGCCGGTGAGTGCGGCTTCCCGGAGGCCTCCGCGCCGCCTCCGGGGCACGTTGGCCTCCCTCCTCTCCCTACGCTTGCGCTCTGCAAAGAGCAGCAGTCCAGGCCCAGCAGCAAGGGAGGAGATGGGGCCTTTTTTATGTGTTTTCCCCCTTTTTGCTCAACAGAGCCAGGCAGCAGGTGAGGAAATGAGTGTGGAGCTTGTTTTCCCCCCCACACATCAGCAACATGAGCTGTGTCTCTTTGGACCCACAGAACGTGCTGCAGAGGCTGCAGTTTCTTACGTGCAGGCCTCTAGTAAGCTTTGCTGGACTTCCTAATGAAGATTTCGCTTATTAAGAGCAACTTTTTGTACTTGGCACTTCTCGAGAGCATCCCTTTGGGGTAACTTGCACATTGGGCTGAATTAGTTTGTTCCTGCATTTGTGACGAGTTTCCTACAACTAACACATCTCATAGTTCTTCATTTTGGGTATTTTAAAATATTCTCTCTGTAATTTGATGACTGGCAAGAGTATAATTTGCTTCATTTRGGTTTTCACGCAGAAAGGCAGGAGTAGAGACAACGTGATTTTAAAACTCCCCAGATTGCCAGAAGTTTGTAGGTCCCCAAAACCACCTTAAATTTTACTTGTCTTTAACATGTGTTCCCTGAATTCACATTCTCCTCTGGAGATGATGCTCCCTGTGCACATCTCAGACTGAGCTCACTGCTGTGTGCACATTTTTAGTCCTGGCCCTGGCATTACCATGAATTATGTACGTGTGGGGAGAGGAAAACTCGCTTCCTTGGACGCCGCTTTGCAAGGAGCATTAGGAAGCAGACGATCATCTAACGTGGCCTGTGCGGCTCTGGGTTCCACAATGAGATTTTAAATACGAGCAGCGCCTCCCTGCCTGGCAATTAGAGTCAGTTGTCATTAGTGAGAAAGCCTCTGCGTCGGGGCAGAGGCAATCACAGGGAGCTGGAGTGCAGGTCCTTCCTGGTGAGACCGTGGGCACGGGACCCGCAGGTCCCAGTGAAGCCTAGGGGTGTTATTGAACTTGTGGCTGCTGCCTTGAGTCCCAGCAGGAGAGCCGGGGCCCTAGGACGTTTCTGCAGCCAGGGGCAGCTTTTCCCAGCCCTGCTGTCCCCCTGTCATAGAATCCTTCAGGTTGGAAGGGCCTCACGGAGATGTCCCCTTTGCTCCGCAGTACAACAGCACCGTTGACTGGGCGTCTCTGACCAAGAAGGAGTGCCTCAAGTACGGGGGGCAGCTCGTGGGCAACAACTGCGAATACGTCCCCGACATCACCCTCATGTCCTTCATCCTCTTCTTTGGCACCTACACCTGCTCCATGGCCCTGAAGAAGTTCAAGACCAGCCGCTATTTCCCAACCACTGTAAGTATGTCCTGTCCTTTACTCTGTGCCYTTCCTCCTGCAGAGGGCCAAGGGAAGCCCTCCTTTTGCTGGAGCTGCAGCACGCAGGCACGAGTGCTTTGCAGGAAAGGCAGATTGCTTTTGTCAGGAGAAAAGCCTGGTTAACCAAGGTATGCCCTGCAGTCCCTTAGCTTTCACTCTTGCTCCACTGCACGTGAGGAAGGCACAAGGAAGTCAGCAGAAGAGCCAAAATCTGTCACTGGGTGTGACAACGATTCTGAAATTACTGAAGGCAACGGTTCAAAGCTAAGATATGTGTTAATACAGTTTAGCACAGTTTTCACGTTACCACTTAGCATGGGAAATGCTCAAAACTTAGTGCAAAACTGTTGAACTCGATGGTAATCTATATCTGGCCTACCTGTTACGGTACASACTTGCGAGAGAAATGCCCTTTGGATCAGGTGCGAAAAGAAGAAGGTCCTCAAAGTCCTTGCATAGATTTAAATGCAATTTTTCCCAGACCTAGAGACAACTTCTGTGCGTCTCAAGTAGCTCGCCAGACATCTGCTGGTCGCGTCTGCCCGGCTAAAGCCGCCGCAACAGCTGGTAAAGGTATTAAGGGGGAGAGGAAAGCCAGRCCCTGCGGCTGCGAGCGGCTCAGCTGGAGCCGTGGGGCTGGCAAGCCGGCCCTGCCCGGGCTGAGCCTGCCCCCTTGCAGCAGGCGAGCCCCACACGCAGCGGGTGAGCCCCGCCTTGCCGCAAAGCCCCTTTCCTTCAGGAAGCCTCCCCCCGGATTCTGGCGTTCCAACACGCCAGGATTTATGTTTACCGTTCCGCAGCGTTAGAGTGGAGCCTCGATTATTTTTAATAAAAAGGAAGCAGATGCCCCGCAGGCTGGAATGCAGCTAGTTTTGCTGTAGCCCCGGGAAGCGGGGCAGCCTGGCAGGAGCAGGGCTGAAGGGTGCACGGCGGCTGCGGACGGGCCATGGGTCCTGCCCGGCTAGATGTGGGGCTGAGCAGTGAGACATTCAGCTTGTCGGAACCGCCTGGATTTCAGGTGCACTTGAGGAGCCTGCTTCTTTTCCTTCTTTCCGTAGATTCCCCATTTGAACAGAAATAATCTAATCTCTGCCACTCATACAAAATATTGCACCTGCGGTGGAAAATTGGGTCTTTTCTAAACCATTGCCTGGTGCAAAATGCCATTTCTTTTCCCTTTCCCCGATTTTTATCTGCTTTGCAAAATAAGTCATGTTAGAAGAATGGAGTCTCAGTATTTTTTTTCACRATTCCACAAGCTTCAGGAATCCTGAGATGACATGAGAAGCTAAATGTTTGTCACTAAAAAGAAAGTCTCTGGCTCTGGTGATATCACAGAAAGACACAAATATATGAACCCTCAGAAATCAGGGGTTAAATGGAAGCAGACAGCATTTAATATCTGTAGCAATGTCACTGTGTTATCAGCTTGATTCCTAAAAGGTCCGTATTTGCCATTATTGCAAGTTGATCATAAAAGCTCTTTCAGCGTGACCATTACGAATCAGGAAAACAAAAGAGTGYCTAATAAAAGAATGTCTGTAAAAGAGAGGGAAAAGGAAAGAAATTCACATTGTTTAAGAACTATTCCTGAGGTCTGTGTGAGTGGTTTAGCCACCTCTGGGATAGTTTTGGAACTTCTGTAAAAAAAGAACAATCTTCAGTTATTTATTTCCTTCAGTAATTTATTTCCTTCATTTTTTTATTTAGCTACTGGATGGAAATGGTTAAATGTACTCATGGAAAAAATGAGTCAGGACAAAAATGTGTGAGGAAATGGGGTTTCTACTCACAGGTTAATCATTGCAGTCTGACAGAGTAGCAAAGCCGAGATCTTAAATGCTGGTGGCTGTGGTTGTATTGGCCATATATATTTGGCCCACAGCTGCTCTTTAAATCCACATGTAGATGGCCTTGATCTGTCCCGAGGGCTCAGAAGTGGGTACCACCTTCCAGAAGGGAACTACAGGGCAGTTTCCTAAGATAAAGGGCTAAAACTAAAGGGCTGTAAAGTTCTAAAACTAAAGGGCTGTAAAGATTCAGCAACTAATGAGAGCTGAAGGTGCTGACAGGCATCAAGACCCAGCAGTCTGGTTGTTGTGCCCTTACTGAGGTGGGATTTAAGTGCAGACTGAGTCTGCTTTGGAAAACCTACAGCAAAGAGGGTCCTCTACCAAAGCTCTTGGATATGAAATGGTTTACCCAGGAAAGGGCCCAGGTTTTCTYAGCAGGATTGTGCCACAAGCCTTTGGGGCAGTGGCACAGAGAAGGGGGCATCCATGCTCATGGTGATTGCTGGCTGCTGTTGAATGCAATATTTGTAGGAATCTTTTGAAGAATCCTGGTGGGAATTTCTGACAAATGCAGTTTTCTTTTTCCTTGGGCTTATTTTCATCCTTCCATTTAGGMTTAATCGTTTGGTTTTCCACACACAGCCCAATAAAGTCCCAAGGCACATGGAGGAACATGGCACCAGACATTACAAGGTGCACCTTTGCTTGCACCAAAAAGAAAGAAACCATCAGCTTATATTGCCACCAAACTCCAGGCTAGGGCACCACATTGAAATGGAAGCCTGGGTGAAATGGCTCYTCACAGGACTGACTATTCTTATGGAATCCACTTCTGTTTCAGGCCAGGAAGCTCATCAGTGACTTTGCCATTATCCTGTCCATTTTGATTTTCTGTGGAATCGATGCCCTGGTTGGTGTGGACACACCGAAACTAATTGTGCCAAGTGAATTCAAGGTAGGTGCCTCTCAGCTCCTTCTGTGCCCTCTGAGATAGGTTTCCTTTTCCACCCACCCTCCTGTGTAAGATCACTTGAGCCAGAAGGGCAAAGAAGTCAGCTCTCTGCAAAGGACCRTTTCACTTGCTTGATATCCTTTTCAGCAGCACTGTTTTGCTGGTGGATTTATCTTCTAAGTCATGCTTCAACACTTTGAAGACAYCCCCAGCTTCTCCTACCTTTTCTGGGCAGTGCAGGATCCTATTTCAGGGAGGCATTTTAGAAAAAGGAGGGAAAAGGCATTTTAGAAAAGCTACTCCAAGGTACTTGTCCTCGGAGAGGCCYCCTAGTAACCTTGCTGCTGATCAGCTCACAAAAAGTCATCTATATGAGCAATTCCTGATTTTTAAGAGTATTTCATTATTGTTTATGGCAAGGATTGAATTGTCACAAGCGTCAAGTGTCTCCCTGTATCCACTCAAGGGAGGGAAGAGTCCTGTTGCTGCAAATGTAAAGGGGTCTSTACTAAGATGAGCTCACTTTTATGTTACCACTAACAGAAGCTTTCCTGTCCTTTCTCTTAAAAGCCAACCAGTCCCGAGAGGGGCTGGTTTATCCCRCCTTTCGGAGGGAACCCCTGGTGGGTCTATCTCGCTGCAGCCATCCCTGCACTGCTGGTGACCATCCTCATCTTCATGGACCAGCAAATCACAGCTGTCATCGTCAACAGGAAAGAGCACAAGCTCAAGGTGAGCCCTGACATGGGGGCAGAGGTSGCCTTTGGTGGCAATATTCTGGTCTTTCCTTGAAAGGACCATGCTCTTCAGGTGTAAACATGTGAGCAAGACATTATATTATTTATGCATATAGGCTATTCAAAACTTCTCTTGTGACATACTGATCTAAGCAGCACTTTACTGTCCTCAGAGYCTTATTATTCCTGCAGCTACATTCCTGGAAGCAGAGCAGGTCCATCTCAGTTAGAAGGCTGGATGAAGGTCATTTCAGGCTCTGCTAGTTCTGATCCCAGAGGTGTATTTTACCTTGATAAATCTGCAGGACTCTGCCTTTCTGAAGAATTAAAACAGGAAAGAGAGCGTGCATCTACCCACAAACACATAGTTATATGTTAATCCTGTTTGCATATTTCCTGTTATGTGTGTTTGTTGACTTTATTCGTCCATCTGGTGTGTTCTGCTCTTCCAGTMGGAGATGAGAAATTGTTAAATTAAACACTGTCAGGAACTGAGGAGAAAGAAAATTTCTGTTCTTGACAGTGTCTGCCTGAATGGGGTGAGTGCAGGCTGCCTGCCTGGCTGGGTACATCRCTGAGAGGATTCATCTCTCTGAAACACCAGTCCCTACGTCTGATGTGAGGAGATGCCTAGGAAGGACAGGATGTCTCCCAGTGCGGATCCTTGTCAGACTTAACTTTCTGGCATCTTTTTTTTCCAACAAGAAATATGGAAAGCTGCTTGGGCCAGCATAAGGCTCTGATTTCTGCCTTACAGCTGCTGTGCAAAGCTCTTGGATTTTGGTAATGCTGGTGCTTCCAAAGAGCATTTCATTTTACTCAAGTGATTTAAGAAACTAGTTCTGAATTTAAGTTCAGCTCACTCAGACCTCTCCTCAAGCATCACATGGTTCCCAGCAGCTGATTTCCTTCTGCCCCCTTCCTCCCTCAAAGACACTGCCCCACTCCCTGTCCCCTGCTGCTGTTCTCAAGCAGGGGAAGGTGCCCTGGTTGTGGCCACCTTTCTCCCTGTGGTTCTGCTGCACGTTACGAGGCAGGATCTGATTTTTCCTCCCAGATTTCCACAGGTCAGCGTGAAGGGGAAGGTGGCCAGAGTGAATCCACCAGTCCGGCGGCTCTCTCAGAGGGAAGCTTGTTGAGGGAAGGAGGAYGCCTTGGTGTGAGCCAGACTCGTGGTAGGCAGTCAGAGCTGGGCTAGGGGGTTTTCCTGCCCCATTCCTGGTGCCAGGGAGCATCCAGGGGAGCTCAGCGCTGAGCACGGATCCTGTGCCCAGCTCTGAGGTTGCACTGCTGGTGGGTTGTCCTTTCACAGCACCATTCCAGGTGGGAAGGAGCAAGCTAAGCGTGGGGGACGTGGGTTGCCGTGCGTAGCCTTGCAGGCAGCCCCTGCTCCCCAGAGCCCGGCCTCGCTGCTGCCAAAGCTGCACCCACCGTGGGATCCTGTCCGCTCCCAGGGGCCTCCTTCCCACGGGAGCCCAGGTCTAGCCCCAGCCCTGACCTCCTTTCTCTTTGGACTCGGCTGCGTCATTGCGCCGGAGCCAAAATCTATCTCGCCTTATCAACGCGGGCAAAGTTTCCCTAGATCCGACAAGCCCCTATGGACATGTTTATCGTGTAAGGCGATCGCCGTTGGAGGTGCCAAGCAATCGGCAGAACAAGGTCCCTTTGTGCGCAGGCCATCGCGGAGCGAGCGCACGGAGCCTCGGGAGAAGGTCCTGCAGCTTTGGGGGAGCCGTGGGAACCCACCCTCGACAGGGCATTCCGGCAAGGAGTGAGCTGGAGGCATTGAGGTGCACCCAAGGCAGAGCCACAGTGGGAGCTCCTTTTTGAAGAGCTTTGTAGGTGCCGACCTAGAGCATCCTGGGATGTGCCAGTGTTTTTAAAATAAACTTCCCAAACTGGTGCTGCACAGTTTCTCACGCCTGCAGGGCTTTTCCTTTCCCCGCATGGGCAGTTTTGTTGAAAAATACTGAATTCTTCTCGGAGAAGATTCGCCCTTCCTGCTGACACTYCAAGTGGCCTAGGCTGTGAGAGTAAAGACTCCTTCAAAACAAGGGTAGCACAGGGTTACTGCTTAGATGTCAGCTTTATTGATCATTTAGAGAGCTATTTGTCTTGGAAATGCAGCTCTTCTCTCCACCTAGCTCATGTTTGAAGAGGAGGATGGCCCAGCTCTTGCGGACACTGGCACGAGGTTGAAGACCAACCTAGGACCATCCTAGAGGAGTGAGTTTGAGGAGCAGGGAAAGGGAAAGGCTTGGTAGGCGGTGGAAGTGCTGGCAGAGAGCCCTGAGGCTGCTATGAAGCAACCATCAAAACATCTCTTTCTGCCATATGGACCTGGCAGACATATGGACCTGGCAGCTCATCCTGGGCCCACACCTTCCTCCCTCAAGGACAAGCTAATCTCTGCCCTGGCCTTGAACCACACCATTAGGTAAAGGCGCTGGGGAGGCAAGGTGCAGAGGGGACTGCTGCCAGCTTGGCAGGAGAAGGTGCTTTTGGTGCATATTTGCTTCCTGCAGGTATCCTCCTTCCTCACGCTGAGCACCTGCATGGCTCCGGGCTTCTTTGGTGTGTCCGCAGCTTGACGTACATATCCRCTCTTCATGCAGCTGTGCAAAGGGCTGAAAACCAAGCGTAACCCTTCCCAGACAGGTCCTTTTCTTTCCTGCCGATCCCCAGGGATCACATCCTCCCCCGCACGGAAGAGGCCTCTGCTCGCTTTGCAGGCGCCGTGCACGGTTCTGGGATCAGCACTCAGTGTACTCTCTTACTAGCAAACTATAAACATTCCAGGCAAGTGCTGTTTAATATAAAAATCTGCTTCCTGCCTGCTTTGTTAGGGTCGCAAGAACAGGCTTTTGTTCAGGTGCAGGTTCTCTGCTCCTTCCCTGCCGCTGGGCACCGAAAAATGCCGCCTCAGTGCACAAAATCTGCCGTAGGCCAAAAGGAGGAGGGTTTTTTTCTTTCTTTCCTATTAGTGCCCTGTTAAAATATTGGCAGGTTGTCCCTGGCTCGCCGTGGCTGTGGTGCTGCCAGGCAGCCAAGGTAAGCAGAGCRCCTTCCAGGGCAACAATGAGCACTGTTCAGCTCGAGCAGGGCTGCTTTCCCTCCGAGGTCACCCAGTGGGGCCGGCTCATTTGCTCTTGCCAATCAAATCAAATCCAGCAGGTTTGAAAAAACCTTAATCTCCTTTAAATTATCAGCCTTTGGAGATCTCCCTGGTGTTTTTCGGAAGGTTCTTCTTTTCTTGGAGGTGCTTTTGTTTCTTCACCTCTCCTTTTGACGTTTGTGACCACTCAATTTCCTTTCATAGTCTATTAAAGGGTGTGAAAAATAACTACGGCTAGTAACTACGGTGGTGTCCTCCAGCCCCAGGCACAAAGGGTGATGACAAGCCCATTTGTGTGGTCCTGACTCYGGGACTCTGCAGCCGCTTCCTCTCCTGAGTACACAAGCTCGGATCTTGGCACTGAACTAGGAAATGGCAAATGTTAACTTATGGCAGGCTTCACATTGCTCTCAGGTAGGCTTCAGCTAGAGCTGTTTTCCCAGAGCTGCTTAAATCCGAGGCTAGGCTTTAGGCTGGTTTTATTGTGAGGCAGCCTGGGTGCTCAGAGCTGTGTGCAGGTCCAGGCTGTCACGAGTGCACRGTGCCGCACTGGCACCGTTGTCCTTGCTGATGCCAAGCGAAGGCTCTATAAGCTGAAGTTGCTGGTATACTTGAAAAAAACAAGGAATTTTAAGGAGGGATCATGAGCAACCACTTTCTCCATCCTGCAGAGGTGGTCCACGACTTTCCAAAGTGCTGCTGGCATCTGAATCCAGTCAAAATAAGTGCGAACTGCTGGTGTGCCGGGCGGCTCCAAATCCCCTTTTCCTTCCGCTTCCCATGTGTTCAGGGAAGTGCTGCCTGCCTGCAGCAGGACCACGGAAACAGGTGGATCAGCCCGTGCTACTCTAACCCACCTCTTGTTTTCCAGACGGCTTCTCCTGCGCTCGCACTGCCCGGATTCCCACATTCCCTGGGTGCTGTGACGGCCTCGTGCTGGACACGGGGGCTGCTCCCTTAGTGCACGTGCAGCTGGGATGCTCCTGGCACCGGGATTTCTTGCCATCGTGTGACCTCATTCAAAATATGGGAACGTCTAATTACAAAAATGTGATCCCCAACTGCAAAAAAAAAAATGGGGTTTCTTTTATATTTTTTAAGAGGGGATGCAGAGCTCCTTGAGAATTCTGGAAAGCCCTGGTGATCCAGAAATAGGTGTTTTTGGATGGCTTGTTTGTGAGGACGTGCTTGTACTGCTTCCGAGGGTTAACGTGCAGCCCGCCCGGGGTTTTTGGGAGCCCGTGGCTCCCTGCTCCTGAGGCTGGGGCCTGTGAGGAGCCTCCCGGGCAGGGAGCTCCTTGCCAGGCCGCAGGGCTCACGCGGGAGCAGCTCCGCGTGCAGGTGCCGTCCAGGATCTCCTATCAAAGGGGCTTTGTCCCCTGCCGGCCGGCTGCTCCCGCGGCTCGCATTGTTTCCGGAGCTTGCGGAGCGGGAACGCACGGGCGGGCTCCCTGCCCGGGCCGGGAAGTCACCCTCCACAGAGCAAGGTGTCCTGCTCTGCTGGCTCCTTGGGACATTTCTTTCTCTTGGAGCAGGCCAAGCTGCTGCCTGCGAAATGGTGGGACAGGAGAGGCTGCTGCCCCCCGTGCCAGAGCGCTGGGAATTTGCACATATTTGGAATAACTGAGCTTAAGGGCTTGTGTGTCTCCCTTCACAGAAAGGTGCCGGGTATCATCTGGATCTGTTCTGGGTGGCCATCCTCATGATTGTGTGCTCCTTCATGGGTCTGCCCTGGTATGTTGCTGCTACCGTCATCTCCATCGCTCACATCGACAGCTTGAAGATGGAGACGGAAACCTCGGCTCCTGGAGAACAGCCCAAGTTTTTGGGAGTGAGGTACGTCCAGAAGGGCCTCGGGTGCCCTGGTTGCTCTCCAGGATCACTGCTCCTGTAGGCCTTGCTGCAACAGGAGGTCCAGGGGAAATAGCTCTTAGATTTGCAATCCAACTTCAGATTGGCCATACTTCCTAGAGGCTTTTTTTTGTCCTCAGTAGGAATATCCCCTTAGAGGTTTATCTGGTTTATCCCCCTGCGTGCAAATGCATAAGAGAGTGAGTGTGAAGAGGGGAGGAAGGGCAGGGACCTGCACACTGCATTTCCACTTAGGTGTCTGCTTTGGCACCCACAAACCTCCCTGCAGATGGTTCTGGTGCCAATGGCACATGGCAAAGTTTTCCTAAAGCGCTCTCTGGATTTCCAGGCCTGCACTGCAGCTCTCTGGAAGGTCCTGGGACACATCCCCATGGCAAAAAGCTAAAGCTTATCATGCCTGCAGCAGTCAATCCTGCTTAATCAAGCAGGATTAATTCCGTATTCAGTTGCCTTAATTAAGTGGTCTGCAGTGCTTTCAGTCGGAGCGGCAGCACTTCTGAAAATCGGGCCGCTTATTTAGGTGGTTAAACTGAAATTTAACGGCCTAACTTGCAGTAGGAAGGCATGTTGCTGGCGAAAGTATTTTTAGATACTGGGGAGGTTCCTGTTAGGGCAAACACAGAGGACCCCTGCGAATGCAGAATCTTCTCACTGTAAGAGTGCTACGACCGATATTCAAAATATACTGCTGTTTTAAGAGCGGCGAGCTAGTGATTTATCATCTAATTGCACGTTATAAACCCTGTCATGCAGATAACACGGTGTGCTAGTTAATGGGTTTGTGATGTTGAGCGTTGCCACACACTTGCCTCTGCTCAGTAGCAATGTGCTGTTGATGCACCAACAGTGCAGCAGACCTGCCTCGTGCTGCTGCCTTTGCATTGCCAGCCACCACTGAAAACATGCAAGAATGTCAGGCCTCTGAGCGGGCTTGAGTGCTCCTGAGAGGGAGAATTAAACCAGAACTAAAGCCGAAGCCACACTGCTAATCCATTGATTTTATTTCAGGGAGCAGAGAGTCACTGGATTCATCGTTTTCATTCTGACCGGGGTGTCCGTGTTTATGGCTCCCATCTTAAAGGTAAGCACCTGATGGTCTTTGCATCCTCTCCTCGCCCTGCTGAAGGACAAGCAAGGGGCCAGTGCCACCGTAACCCTCACCTTGTTTTTCTGCTACTAAAATATCTTAAGTCTGCCTCAGTGGCCCATCGAGAGGCTGTAACTCAGCTGAGTGAGAGTTCGCAGTGCTCGTGGCAGTGAGCAGAGCCTGCAGCTGGTGGTATGAAAAATGTAATATACAGGGAATTTTACCAAAAGATATCGAATTATAGGAAAATCGGGCCACTTATTTAGGTGGCTAAATTGAAATTTAATGGCATCACTTGCAGTAGGAAGAGTTGCTGCTGGCGAAAGTGTTTTTAGGTGTGGGGAGCAGCTCTCTCTATTTCTTGGTTATAATTTATTACTCTTCACGAGCGTTTCTGTAGCGGATCATACTAATTTAGGTTGCTAGTCCAAATGGCCTTTCCTTGCCAGCTCTCTCTCCCRCTTTCGCACCCCGCTCTCCCCTTCCCTCGCTCACTGTTTCCCTCGGGAAGTGTTTTGCCCTCCCRGGGGGGTGTTTGAGGATACAGGGGCACACTCCAGGTCCATGTGCYGGCAGGACGCGCCTGGCGACGTTTCAGGACCTTTAACAACCCCCGCAGTGGCAGGGGCTCCTGCTGCAAAGCAGCGCTTTGCAAAATGCCCTGAAAAGCCTCTAAGTCCTCTCCTGCCAGCTGCAAATTGAACAGTAATGAGCCCAAATTCAATGAAAAAGTCAATCCGCGGCGTAATCCCCTCCTTGGTTTTCTGTGGCTGTCGCAGGGCTTGTGCTGGGTCTGAATGTCACTGATCCTCCCRCTCCATTATGGCAGATCTCCACAGAAACAGCCTCGGCCCCGCGGAGGGAATGGGAGGCACTTTCCTATAAATACATTTGTAATTCTCTTGGCCGGCAGCAGGTTTGCCCTGAATCCCCAGGCCAGCAGTCCCACGGTCAGCGGATGCGCTGGCAGAACAAAATCTTCCCCACTGAAGGCACTGCAGGACGCTGTGAAGTTTCTCCCGTGAACATTTTGCAGGATGAATTGGCGTGAAATAGTTAAATAATATTTGGGAAAATTGCTTTCCTTTTTTTTTGTTTAATTAATAAAAAAAAGAAAAGGAAGGGGAAAAGGGGAGCGCTATGAATGAACTAGACAGCTAAAGCAGAAAGCTGCCCAAGTTGCCCGAGGAGATGCTGTCTTGTCTGGTCGAATCCCTCAGAGCAGTGAGGGCACTGAATGCTTTGGACATCCCAGGCTCCCCGTCCCTCCCCTGCCGTGCACAGCAGTGGGGAGGTCCTGGAACCAGGCTACAGGAAAAGAGTTTGGCTTTTCACGTGAAATATAAAAGCTGAATGTGAAGTCTAAGGGCAGCTCCCTCYGGGAAGCAAAGTCACTGCGGAGATAAACGGGCACTCGAGGCTGCAGGAGGCGATGGGGAACGAGGGAGTCAGGTGAGGAAAGGGAAAATCACAGGAGGCAAAGCCTTGGTCCCCGAGGGCATCGCGCACCTCCTCGCGGGCCCTCACAGCCCTCGTGTCCCGGATATTCCCAGGATCCGGCCGGCACCAAGGCCTCGCGGGCTGTTTGCACGGCACCATTGCCACCTCTCATTGGTTGGTAACGCGGCGGGGAGCAGCAGGGTGGTGGAGCGGAGCCCGTGGTGGCCGGGCAGCGTGGCACCGGCGCCAAGGGAAGGGCTGCCCGGGCTCCGGTCCTTCCCTTCGCCCCCCGGYGCTCCGGCCCCGGGGCAGAGCCCAGTGCTCAGCTGGGCCCCTCCGTGCAGGGTCACCTCCTCCCTGCTGCTCACCTCCTCCCCTGGCATCCCCCCCGTCCGAGGGGCAAGCCAAGCCTCCCCTGGCATCCCCTGGTCCGAGGGGCAAGCCAAGCTTAGGTCAGGCCCCCACGGGCGCGGGGAGGTGCTGCATCCACAGCTTATTCACGCGTGGGCTTTCCCCTCTTGTTTTCCCCTCCAGTTTATCCCCATGCCCGTGCTGTACGGCGTCTTCCTGTACATGGGCGTCGCTTCGCTCAACGGCGTGCAGGTAAGTGCTCCTGGTGTGCCGTTACTAACGGGGCTTAATGATTATCAGGGTCATCAGCAGCCCCGTGGGCGCCCTTCGTGCTCGCCGAGGCGCCCGGCTGGCAAACGGCCCGGGTCAGCAGCCCAAGGGGGATCAGCTAGTGTGTGATTTATGGTGGCCACGGCATTGCCGAGCGGGAACGCCGCCGCGGGCGGCCAACGGGAAGCCAAGGCCCCTTGCTTTGTCCCTAAGGAAACATTACGTAAGGAGCCTTTCTCACGGGGCAGTTTCTTTCACGGGTGCAAGGAAGCTGGGAGTGTTTTTGTTCTTGCTGGCACCCTCTTAATCGYGCCCTTTCTTTCCAGTGCTGGGCTCTGTTCTAATGGGAAAAGACTCCGTGTTCTGGGAGCACCATGAGAATTTATTTGGGTATTCTTTAAAACGGCCCTGGCTCTCGCTCACGGGTTGGAGATTAATCTGGTGTCGGGATCAGTCAGAAGCGGGCAGCAGGCCCGAGTGCTGGCGAGGGACAACAGGGGGATTGTAAGAGTCGCCCTTGGGTTGCTTCTGCAGCGAGGATTTCCCGTGTTTCCTGGCCCAGGTGGCCGGGGAACCGGGCAGCTTGTTTTCAGCCCAKCAAGGATGTTTTTCACTCAGAAATCCTGGTGTGGGCTTCGCTCCAGGTCCGTCACATGCAGCCCAGGGCGAGTGATGCTGCCTGGAAAGCTCCCTGTCCCCCTCCTCCTGCACGTAGGTGCATTTCTGTTCTTGCCAGCATGATGTTTGCCCTCACCTTCGTGGACTGCCCGTCCCAGCTGGTTTGCCACGCGCAGTGCGTTGATGGCTCTTAGGGCTCCTTGGTGGAGACATGAGGGTTCCCTTCAGCCCCCCAGAGCTTGATGCTGGCTGTGTTTTAGGTGTTCATCTTATTTGCTCTGTTTTGTGGGCAAGGAAGTGCTTCCTTCAGCAGAAACTTCACTACGCCCACGGCTGCTGCAGATCCAGCTGGATATTTTGAAGCCAACAGAGCTATTTTCACTGACATCTTCGGTTTTTAGTTTACATGCTGATCATCAGAGCACACCAAGTCCTGCTGCTTAAAATACAGGCATCTGAAAGCCTCACTTTGAGAGGYGCTTGGCTCCAGCGTCCCTGTTTAGGTGCCAAATGTAGATGTAGGAGCTTAACTCGAGACAACTGAGTTAAAGCRTTTGGCCGACTACGCGTTAAGAAAAGGCTGCTTGGGATGGAAGAGTCAGGCTTAATTCTCTGCTGAATTCCCTTTATGGGGGGAAAGCAAGTGCATTCCAGGTCACCTGTCATGGTCTGATGATGTCTTTGCCACTCATTTTTGTGCTTTCACTTAAATGCCCCTCTTTCCTTTCGTGTTCTACCCAGTTCATGGATCGTCTGAAGCTGCTCCTGATGCCTCTGAAACATCAGCCTGACTTCATCTACCTGCGTCACGTGCCGCTGCGCAGGGTCCATCTGTTCACCTTCCTGCAGGTGGTGTGCTTGGCCCTCCTCTGGATTCTCAAGTCAACCGTGGCTGCTATAATATTCCCTGTCATGGTAGGTGATGTTCTCCCGCACCTTTTCCAGCCCCGCATCCCTTCGGTAGCCTGGGCCCTCCACACGCCRTCCTGGCAGATAAAATTCTCTCGCTGTAACAGTCCCTAGCCTTGATTGCAGCCCTACTCCCTTGATTGCACTGACGCAAGATTACATGAGGCAAATGTCCCCCACATCCTCTTGTTTGCTGTGGCTGCCYTCACAGAGATCCTCTGGAGGAAAACAAGCCTGGAAAGTTAATTTTTTTCCAGGAAGGTCAGGTTAGTTTTGACCCTTTCTGGCTGCCAAGGTGAGGTCTGCTGTTTTCTCCATGAGTTCTGTAAATGAATGAGAAGTTCATAGCTTTCCTTTTTTAGTCCCCACTAATCATTGTACAGAAAATGTCTCCCTTGCTGTTAAATCACACAGGCTGACACAAACAAGAATGAGATGGTAGAGCTGTGCACATGCCCAGGGCTTGCAGTAAGAGGAGAACCAAATGATTAAGTTAAGAGCAAAGAAAGAAACATCTTTGTTTTCTCTCTCTCTTTAACATGATTCATACAGTGATGTTAATTCATGTTTCATATCGGAGTGTTTTATGTGTAGCTCTAMGGTGCATTCCCTCTTGTGCATAACAAGCATCATATAATGCACAGTCATGGTGCAAAGTCTAAGGTTTATGAAATTCCTGTAAGAAATTTGAGTCCAACCCCCGTTGTTCCAGGTTTAGGAATGAGTCAATTCTCAGTTGTGGGTGAAGTTACAAACTATAATTAAGAAAGAATAAGGGAAAGCAGAAAACCAGATAAAGATAAGCATTTTTTCTCTGATGCCCATGAAGTTAGAGTAAAGCTGATCGAAGTGAAAAATCCTACGTGTTTTTGCTAGAACACATGCTCTCTATATAAAGACATTAAAAAATCTGCAGTTCTCACTTAAATGCCATTCCCCTGCATTTTTATGACTGCGTTGCACTGCTGTCCAAAGCTAAATCTGAGATCTGGACTCTCTCCTTGCCCATAAACCACAGTATCTAAGGCAGTGGTGAGTGTGCTGATATTTCTTATACTGATGCAGAATGAGTGAAGGGTGAGGGAAGGGTCAAGGTAACTGGGTCTGGCGGCCAAACCTCAGTATTTGCACTCATGAAGGAAAACGACTATGAAATTGCAGTTTGGCTGTAAAGATCAGGCCAGTAGCTAAGCCTGATCCTTAGGCCAGTAGCTAAGCCTGATAAGTACTTTTCTTATTTGTAAGAAAAGTACTTTTAATACAGAAATAATTTATACTGTGAAATTCACAGATCCTTTAATTGAGGTCCTGAACATTAAATAAAAGAGAGAGAGAGAGAGAGAGAGAGAGAGAGAGAGAAAACCCTTTTTCTTCAGTTTCATGTGGCTGCAATAGTCTTGTACTTTATTCTGCAATACCTAAGAGCCCATCATGAGGCCTTTGTTGAATTTCTAAAGAATTCTTACATCTGAGGGAAGGGTGAGGAAAATAGTMAAGAAACTTACTCAGGTTGCCCCTGTAGCCCCAAGTGTATAGATCAAGTCCTGAAAAATAATTGGAAAACCTACATCTGAAGTCTCTTCAGTTTATTATATTGCCTGGTGCCTGTAAGTTGGATGCTAAGTTGCCTTTGTTTCGAAGAAGTTGAAGGTGGTTACATCACGTTACTTGTCCATCACTCCTGTTTTTTCTCATGTGAAACCATCCCACGTTGGTCCTAACTCCTTTCTCACGTCTGGATTTTCAAGCTGATGGAGGCAACCCAGGTGTTCCCCATGTTCTGTACCAGTTAATTTACWGCGGGAATTAAAGTGTTTGGAATTAAGAAGCTGTATCTATATGAAGGAGCAGAATGTTCCCAATTAAAGGTCGGATGTGAGTGAGTGAGAGGCCTCTCCCTGCTCTCCCTTTGCAGATCCTGGCCCTTGTAGCAGTCCGAAAAGCCATGGACTACCTCTTCTCCCAGCATGACCTCAGCTTYCTTGATGACGTCATTCCAGAAAAGGACAAGAAGAAGAAAGAGGATGAGAAGAAAAAGAAGAAGAAGAAAGGCAGCCTGGACAGCGACAACGATGATGTAAGGAGATTTCTGCTCTTGCCACGTTACTCGTGTGTAGCTGGTTGAGCCTGGGTGACCGGGCTCCTCCCCAGCCCGGGGTGAGGATTTTCCTCAAAATTCACATTTTGAATCGGAGCAGCAGGCTTTACCTGCTGCAGCAAATGGTCTCCAAACGAAACTTCTTTTCAGCCTTGCCTCCCTTTGGCCAGATGTCACCAGCCTGTGGTAGGTGGCGTTTGCAATGCCAAGAGTGAACTCACACTTCTCACCAGTGCAGAAGAGAACTGCTGCCGTGCCATGCCTTTTGCTAGAGTGCTCCTCCTCACCCTGTCTCACCCATCTTTCCCTCCTCCTGCTTTCTTGCCCCGTAATTGTCCTTACGTTTTAGAAGGAGAGTGGTTTTCATGAGCAACTCCGTTACTGCTGAAAATATTGCGCTATTTCTTCACTTTTGATTTTCCTGAAATACCCTTTTTAAAAACGGCCAGAAAGGTGTGAATTGCCACTGTAAGAGGGACTTTGTTTCGTGTTCTCTGGCCTTAACACCTAGGGCACTTGCTCCCCTGCGACGTGCTTTACTCTTTGCTCTGACCTCAGGTTGCATCGGACCCTGACATAGGGAARCGTAGCTGCTAACGTCATTATCAAATGCAGTGACCTGACCCACGTGGCTTACAATATTCTAATTTCTTTTATTGTTTATAATAATACACCACACTGGCTCGGTGCCTGGCCATTTTTAACTGTTTTTATCTTCTTTTCAGCACTCGCTTTTACCAGATTTCCTGAAAATAAAGCCTAAGCCTAAGCTTGTATGGGGAGAAAAATGAAGCCCCTTGGTTTTGCCTTAGATTGTGCATGCAAAATGCATGGTGACTGAGGAAAAGGAATGCAAATGAGTGATAAYGACCGGCCGGTTCATTAAAAAACCCTGAGCTAGCACATTTAGCTARGAACCCAAAGGGAGGTGCAGTAGGGTCTTCTCCCCCTCTGCAAATTGCCTCTGCAGGGTTTCCCCGTCCAGACTTCCACATCTTCCCCCTCCAGTGCACTGTTGTGCCTGAGGCTGAGCCTAGTTCAAGCACAAAGACACCTTTAAACATTTCTGGGAAATGTCACCTCAATTCCATTGCCGAGTCCTGGAATATCAGCCTTTCCTTGGATATAGGAAGTTGCTCTTATTYGAATGAGTAGCAGAGTTGTTCCTGGGAGCATCTTCTAGGTGGCAGCAGGTGGGTAATTGGGACCAACGGGACATCACTGTGCCCCAGCCTGCAGGGGATTTGGGTGAAAGCTTGCAGAATTTGGCAGCAGGCTCTCCTGGAAAGAGGCTTGTTCAARCAGGCAGCTTTTCTCTGTGCTTGCAGCCCTTCCTGATGGGTTTGCTCCTTCTCCTGTCTGCCCGGAGCTGTTTGTGTTCCTAAAGGGCTCCTGGATTCGGTGAAGTGCTGAAGTATAAACAGGGGTGTCACCGAGATTGACATCCCTTGACGTCACATAAATAAAAGGCAGAGCTGAGAAAGTCCAGCTTAAGGAAGCTCTGCTGTGCTGTGCATGAACTTCTTCCTCTTGGAGCAATTTGGAAAAAAATAAACTAGGCTTATTTCACAGAAATAAATCACAGCGGGATAAACCTTTCCCAAGAGATTTCACGGAAGTTTATGCCCTGTCATTTCTCCCAAAGGGTGCGTTCTYCACGGTGCTTTCCGCAGCCAACTCCGAGCTGAACCGGACACTGCCTGATAAACTGGTGGCCAAGGAGCTGGCGAGGTGGGAGAGGGCAGGAGACACGGGCACAGGATCCTTGATTCCCTCTGCTTTATCCTCACAGCGTAAAGGAAGAGGGCGAGGTAAAGGAAGACCCATCAGACAGCTACGGTGGACAGTTGCTTCTTATTYTTTACCTCTTTTTCTTCCTCATGCCCACAGAGGCTGTGCGAAGCGTAATGGTGGCGGCGGGAGACGGAAGGAGGGAGGGCTGGAAATGTTCTAAGACCTTGTACACGTTTCTTTCACAGTCCGACTGCCCCTACTCAGAAAAGGTCCCAAGTATTAAAATACCAATGGACATCATGGAGCAGGAACCTTTCCTAAGTGATAGCAAACCTGCCGACAGTGAGTAGAACCAACCTCTTGCATGCCTGCTTGACTCTCACTCGCAGTTCCAAAATATATAGTTAGTTACATAGATTGAGAGTGATTTTTTTCCCTAAACCTTGCCTATTTTTAAAAAAATATATATTTTTTTTTCTTTTATAATTTGCAGGACTCTCTGTCGATTTTGGTTTTGTGTTTGTTAGCTTGCCCCTTACAAAGCTTCTGTTATTCCCCCTGGTGCCTGCAGCTTACGTGTGTTCTTCCTATTCCTCCTTGTGCTTTTATGCAGCTATTAACAGGTCTCCTGGCAACTCTCATTTAACCTTCAATGCACTTCTGGCCTTTCTGGCCTCTGCCAAGTTTCTTTTTGTTGGTTTTTTTTTGGGGAGGGGTGGATTTTTTTGCTGTAACTCTGCTGATTGCTTGAAGCTTTTCCCGCTGACCCTCGTGTTCTGGATTTGCAGCGTGTCCCAACTGCATCGCTCTCCATTACTGTTTATTTCCGTAGGTTCCATGCAATTGCAAAAACCAGCACTAAGTGTGACCTTGCTCTACCTCACACATTAAACTGACAGGGCAGGGCTCGTTTGCCCATTAACATTTTTCCCTTCCTAGGTGATTGGCCTTTGTGCTATTGTATTCCTTTATATTTTCTTGTGTTATTAGCCGCAGTTGCTTATGGCAGTCTCTGTTTTCAGCCCTTTTCACTTTGTGTTGTTATTGTCTGTCAGGAGAGGAATGGGGAAAAGCAGCTGATAAGCTCACATACATTTGCACATTCATTCACATACATTTAAAATACTAGGAGCAGCAGGTTGAATACTGAAGTATATATGGTGTGCTGCCTTGTCGGATGATAGGAAGGGAGATATATGAAAAATATATGAAAAATATGAGCAACAGCATGAAAATGGCACCATTGCGATGCCATCAATAAGGCTGCTAGGAGTAAGGCTTAAAAATGCACATCCTTAGATCCATAAAATACTGTTTGTGTACAAGGGTTGATATCCAATCCCTTAGGTATATTTGGCACTTGTAAACATGGTGCTCTGGTTGTAGATAAAAGGATACCTAGAGATTCCCACTGTAAAACAAAGCYAAAGGGGATGAGCCAGGTCTTTGCCTTTTTATATATATGCTCCGTGTTTGGCTGAAAATGCAGCACACAGCAGTGTTGTGCTGATGAATGCAGAGAGATGAAGCACAGCCTGCCTTGGACATGCAAAGAACAGCAGATCCTGCTGCTGTGAAAGTGCCCTAAAAACAAACCCCATCCTCAAGGTGGTTACGCGAGATTTTATGATCAGGTGCACTGATTTTGTTATTATTAAGGATGGAACAATTAAAAAAGAATCCTACTGGTCAGGAAAGGAAGGAAGCCCCCTATTTTCTCGCAAGGAGGTAGGATGCTGTGGCAGGGAGCCCAGGATAACTAGGGAAGTAGAGGGAAGGTAAGTGGTGAAACAAGGCCAAGATGGGGAGCAATTTGCCTGAGAAAGGATTTGGGAATTTTCTGACTCCAGGTCAGACACCCAAACCCACAGTGAGGGATTCCCGAGCTCTTCTGGCAGCGTTGCCCAGGGCATGGAAACCCTGCCCTGGAAWCCCACGGAAATGGGGCTGTGAGGAGGCTGGTGGCCTCCCGTGCTCCAGGCATGGATGTTCCCATGCCTGCCTGCTAAATACAAGGGGAATTTTCATGGTTTTTCCTGCCCCTTTGGTGCCAGCCTGGAGCAGCAGAGGAGCCATCGCTCATAGCAGTTTATTCCTGTGTATAGTTACACATATCTGAGTGTGCAAAGGCCCATTCTGAAATGAATCTAGATAACATTGGAAGCACAAGGCTTTTTACTGCAGACATCTAAAATCTTAGTATTTTTGCTTGCAACCTGTGAAATTCATATAGCAGAAAGTCAGCCCAGAGAGGGACTGCCAGGRGTGTGGGGAGCTGTGCTGAGGCTGTGCTTGAGAAGCCATAAATACTGTGTGCAGTGACCACAAAGCCTTTCTTCCCTCCTCTCCAACAGGAGAAAAATCACCAACATTCCTTGAACGCCATACGTCATGCTGAAAAAATTCCTTTTCTTCAGTCACACACCATGCCAAGGTGAGCACCTGCCCAAAGGAAACCATGGATTGGGGAAAGGGCTGCTGGGCGCTGAGGAAATAGCTCCAGGCGTCAGGAAGGGTATCACGTTAAGGGATAATAAGCAGATGGTTTCAGGGGCAGCTTGTGAGTTTTGTCACAGCTGGATGTGAAGTGTTTGGAGGGCCCGGAGCAGTGAAATCGGGGGGTTTCCCCTGGAGGTAGGTGGTGTTTGGTTCCCCTCGTTAGGACAGCCTTAGGGGAGATACAGGCTTTGGGATAATGACTTCATCATTAAGGAAAATTAATATTTCTGCCCCCAAGCCCTTTCTGGATACAACACTGGATGATCCATTAGGAACTGGCAGCAGTTTTCCCTTTGCAAGCCACCTCCCACTCCCTTGTATGCATATGTGTGTGTGATGTATTTTAGGTGTATATAACACCATGATTCCCATGTGAACTGTCGTTTCCTTCGGGAAACTACAGTGCCAGGCGCTCCGGGCACTGACCATTCTCTCCTCCCTTCCTCCCTTCCTCCCTCCCTTCCTTCCTTCCTCGCAGCCCTCCACGGACTCCAGTAAAAGTTGTGCCTCAAATTAGAATAGAGCTCGAGCCCGAAGACGGCGGTTACTTCTGGAGGAGCAAGGGAACAGAAACTACTTTGTAATTTGTCTGTCTGTTAAATCTTACGTGGGTCTTTTTTTTATTATYATTATTTGTCGTTAGCCAAATATTACGCAATGCTCTCGGCTTCTCACCTGCAAAGGAGACATTCTGCCCCTCTCCCTCCATCCCGTGACCCTTGCACATCTCTTTTTAATTCATCCTCGCCCCAGTTTTCCACACTGACCAAGACTTGTGTTTGCCTTCTCTGTCGCTTAGACATGCACGCGTCCCTCTCTCTCTCTCTCTCTCTCTCTCATTTTCAAGCAGAGGGAAGAAGTATTAAGGATATAATATAATACCTGTGTGAAATGTCAGGGGAACTGGCATGACTTTAGTTGTGAATCAGTGTTTGTTTGTATGTGTTTTTATTTTTTGTTTTCGTCTGGCAGAACAAACTGACCTCCAGGCTAATTCAATGTCTTTATGACACTGCTCGGAGATGCTGGAAAGTGCTGCTAACACTAACGTGTTCTTAAAGCCTGCATTTGTAGTGACACAAGAAGGAAAACTAAAAGGTACTTCACTCCCAGCACAGACAAACTATTGCCATCGTTGTAGCATGTGTTTCGAAATGTCCCTTTGCTATGCAATTTTTTTTAAAAGAACACTTTAATGGACTTAATCTGTCAGGTACATTGAAGAGTGTTATTTTCCTAGATTATTTTGTTTAAATTATGGGGGCCTAACCTACAACTCTTATTTTTTTTTTTTTTGTCAATTTTTTTAACCTTTTTTTAATTACTGTAAAGAAAAAAATGAATTTTTCCTGCAGCAGGAAACGTATAGTTTTGAGTAGTTCTACCTCTTATTTCTAGATGCCAGGCTTTCTGTAAAGATGWCTTGTACCATATATAATGTGATTTTTACAAGAGGAAAAACACACAATCTCCAGGATATGGCATAGGGCTGGATCGGTTTTATTGTTATTAACACCTTCTACTCTAAAGTATCTGTTTTACCTTTTTTTGTTGTTGTTTTTTTTAATTGTTTAAACCATAACCTAACCGCACTATGAAGGAGACTATGAAGGTGGTCATCTTGAGCAAATGGCCAGCACCGCTTGGGGGCCGCGGTGGTGCCCACGCAGAGCTGCGCCTAAGTCCCCCCGCACTTAAGCTCTTCTTTTCTGGGTGGACCTAAATCCCCCACCGCGACAGTGGGCAGCCCTGGCCTGTGCGGCCTGCCTGGCTCACACCGGGTGCTGCCCATCSCCGTCCTTTCCAGCGGCCCAAACGAGAAAGAGCAAAAATAATACATACATATAAATATATATRTATATGTATGTATATATATATATAAAAAAATTAGTGCAGAAGAAGCCCTTCCTCATAGAGCACAGGCACAAGCGGCCGCTGCTGCCGGCCTGCGGCGCACAGGGCCCGGCCCTCCATCTGCCACAACCTGGTGACCAGTCTCCACAAAAATGAGGTCTTCCACTTTTGAACCGTGATAAATGTACTTGAAATGTGTTGACTGCTGATCTAGTTCTTTCTTTCTCTTTTTTTTTTTTAATTTTTTTTTTYGTTTTTTTAATCTTTTTAACGGCCTGAGCTCGGGCACCGAGGGGACCTTGTTCAAGGGACGGGACAAAGTTACCACCAAGAAGTCCCCACCCAGGGAGGTTTTATTGCACTTATTAGGCCATGTGGCAATGACATAAAATGTTTTTTAGATGGAGAATGGAGCGTTTTGTAGGAAAATGCTGTGTCCCGACCTGCGGAGCAGGGAGCCTCCGTGGCCTGTGCTTGTTTGTCATCGTGGCTGCTACCTACTTGTACTTGTGACTTTATTTTTGTGGATTTTTTTTTTTTTTTTTTTTTTTTTTGAATCAACACGCACTTTCAGATACTTTTATTGTTATTTTTAATTCTCTTAAGTCTGTATTTGCTTTGGAGGAAAGAATAAAAACTTGGTATAAAATGAAGTGGATCAAGATGGTGGAACAAAACAGAAAAAAAAAAAGCAGAAAACATTTCAATATATTAAAATGATTTTTTTTTCCAGTAATATAAAACAAGAAATTCCTTATAACATTATAGTATTTTACAGTTTTATGAAGCTTTCTATTGTGACTTTTATGGAATCAAAAGATGAAGATGATGAGATATTTTAGCATTTATATTTTTCAAAATTAAATGTATACTGAAAATAAAGTAACTTTATGCATTTACTGGAGAGGGTTTCTCCTTTTTTCCCCTCCTTGCCGTTATCCCTTGCTGACCCRCAGGGCTGAGGGGTGATCCCCGAGCCGCTCTTGCCCTCGCGGTGCTTTCCAGGGCCGTGAGTGGACGCTGAGGGAAGCAAAGCGGGATCAGAGGGCSCTGGCGGAGAGGGGACCCTGCGGGCACTGGGTGCAGGGCGCCACCAGCCCCAGACCACCAAATGGGGCCAATTCCCGGGAAACGGCTCCAGCGGGAGATGGTCGGAGAGGCAGGGCCGTGGGCTCCGCTGCCGCGGTCCCGAGGCGCCGCRCGGCGCCTCAGCGACCGGGTCAGCGCCACAGCTGTGGCTGCTGCCGGGAGCGCMCACCTGGGCCCCCTTGGTGCCTGATTAGGGGCCAGGAGAGCAGCCTCCAGTTGCTCCCAGCTCCAGTTGCTSCCAGCTCTGCTGGCTCTTCTTTGTCCCCTCAGTGTCACGCAGGGGAACGGCCATCCCAGGAGGTGGTTTCTGCAAAGGCTGGTGCCCCAAGGTCCCSTCAGTGGGCTCAGCCCAGGGACCGCAGCGTGTGTCAGTTGGGCTGGCCCAAGGGGCCAGAGTGTCCAGGAGCAGGACGGGGCGTGCAGGGCGTCTGGAAGCACCAGGGGACAGCACTGCGAGGCCTCCCCAGACCCGCTGCCGGGTAAGTGGTTCCCAAGTACTGCCACTGCTGCCTAAATCCCGTGCGCGTTTTGGCCACTGGGGAGGGGAGTGCTCTTTAAAATGCTCATATGTATTTTAAGTTAAGCCTAAAGTAAGAAATACAGGTTGTATCTGGATGTAATTGTGCTACCTGGACAAGCTGCAGGTTTCTCCGAAACCTTTTTGTCTCTGCTCTCGTGTGTGGGATCTGGTAAGCTCAGTTCTGCGAGAACTAGTTCTCCGCTCAGGGTGGCACCAAAATTGAGCATTGCCCAGTATCTCTCTAGGTTTGAGGGCAGGACAAGTGTCTTGGGACTGCAGCTCACCTTTATGTGGGAACTAGTTACCATGGGGTAACAGGATGGCCAGAGTGGGACTTGTTCCTTACAGCTCCGGAAAACCCGSGACAAAAGCTGTGTCCTGAATATCACCTGCGCTCCGACTTGCTCTGTTGCACTGCTCCCCACCTCCTGATGATACTTCTGAGGTGCTTCACCAAAGGATCTGCCTTTAGTGGACTTTTAAGGCAAGCTGTGTCCCAAACGAGGAGGAAAACACCCGTTGTCCCCATCATGGTGCTTGCACCGTGCGCACCCCAGCGAGGCACCAGCTGGAGCCACGTCGCGCGCTGGCAGACGGGGGACATCAGCCCTGCGAGCGTAAAMCCTGGCCTTAATTGCGGTCAAGTCGGTCATGAGGAGAGCAGGTACCAGAGCAGTCTGCACAGACAGTAGCACAGGGAGCAGGTAACACTGATAAACCTATTTTGGGCGTCTGTGAGCTGCTTTATGCTTTTATGGACCTAATCTTGGTAATCAATATTCCAAACAAACACAACTTACTTTTGGTTTGTTTGTTTGTTTTCTTACTTCGGAGAATGACGTTGAAGGGGGCAGGGTTGTGACAGGGCTGGCGGCACCACGCGGCACTGGCGTGTCCCCAGGCTCATCCTGTCTCCTCGTGCTCCCCGYGCGCGGCCCGCAGCTATCAGTAACGTTGTCGCTGCCGCGATCACGGGCTCCAAGTGAGCTACTGGCTAACGATCCCGCAGCCGGCCCGCACTGCGTGCGGCTCGTCCTGCCCCGGCTTTACGGCGCTTGTGGGGCGAGGGAGTGACCCCGAGCTCGGCACCACCCACTTGGTCCTTAGGAAGTTTCACGACTTGAGTGCCAAGGATTCGCGTGAGGCCCAAATGGGGGTCCCAGAAAGCTCCCTCATGGCAGAAGCCCATGCCCATCACCWCGGTCCTTGGCCTCTGTGTGTTGGCGGTGCCTCCTCCCTGCACCTTGTTGAGAGACGTCCCTCCTGCGCCGCGAGCTGTGGCAGCAACAAACGGATCCCCTTGCGAGGAGCGAGCTCRTGTGGAAGCCGGGGAGAGCAAGGTCCCTCCGTGCCTGCCCCGGCCTCCRCTGAAAACAAAGCAAAGTAACTGAGAGGAGAAAGCAGAAGTGTTTTCTGCCCTCTTTGGCAGCGAAGAGAACGCCAATATCTCAGGGGTATTTTGCTCGCCAAGTAGAGAGTCCTGAGTTGCATAAACTCTGAACAATTTTTTTTTTTAATTTGTTTTTCTTTGAGGAAGGCAAAGCTGCCAGCAGTCCCTGTGCTGTTACTGAATGTCCTGGCCATCCYCTAGTTTCTCCAAAGTCCACAGGCTTTATTAAAGACATTGGGGGGGCTTTTTTATCCCTTCTTTTCCACTGCAAGAACAAACGGATGAGGCTTGTGCAGGGGTAGCCAGACATGGCTGACCCCACAGCAGAGGACAGAGGAACAGTCGTGAAGGGGGAGGCTGCGGGGAGCAATTCAGTGTCTAATAATGTCGAATAAAGCAGCAAGCAGYGCTGTCCACCAGCAGCGTGGCTGCTGGGTCACACCAGCTTCCCCTTTGGGAGGGAGTCACTGGAGCTTTCGGAGGGAGAAATGACGATGCCTCTTAACGAGCTAAGTGTCCGGCTGTCACGGGGCTGGTGGGGCTGTGCGGGGCGCACTCCCRCCCGCCAGGAGCGGCTGGGATTGCTCCGGGGGCAGCGCCAGCTCTCGTCGGGGCCGCGCTCGGGCGGCACGAGCGGCGCCGCTCGCAGCGGGGCCCAAAGGGGCAGCTCGGCGGCTTGGAAGTGGCGCAGGCCTCTTCTCGGGAGGGCCTCAAGAGACATAAAGTGCCTGTGATTTTTCTCCCACCTCCGGGTGAAAAAGTGGGATGCGAAGCAGTGGGGAGAGGCAGCAGGGCCTCGTGCGCAGGCGCGCGCAGCCGGGCAGAGAGCGAGCGGCCCGATGCGGCTGTTCCCGGTGGCCCGAGCCGCAATGGGGCCCGTGGGGAGCAAAGCACCAGACCACAGCCCCTGTGCCCCCTAAGGGCAGATACACGTTCAGCACTGCGCTCAGGGAACAGGYCTGGTCAGGGGGGGATGTCACTGGATCAAGCGGTGCCCAGCCCTTTTCCAGGACAGGGTTGCTGGTTTCCATGTCAGTACGTCTCGCATGGCTTAAGGATGTGGCTTAAAGGGGTTAAGATGAGTACATGGGGGGCTGGTGACGSGCGTTGTGTGTGTGCAGGGAGATGGGCAATGGTGGGGACCGACTCGTCCTCCAGACCAGGGTGTCCCAGTGGAGGCTGCCAACGTGCGCGCGTCCCATCTGGAAACTGAGTCGTTGCTTCCAGCTCCTACCAACCTGGGGRAAAGGGAGGGAGCGTGACAGAAACGGCTGGAAGAAGAAGCCGCAGGTGAGCAGGAAACAGGCGTCCGTCCCAAAGCTGGGGCGAGTTACCCGAGGGGCTCACTGGCTCTGCTCGCCCGTGGGCGTCACTCACTGTCGTGCAGGGAGCCATTGACTCCAGCCCAAGGCGCCCAGGCCTCGCCTGCCTCGCCGCTGCCTCTGTGCAGGCCAAGACACTCCATTTCCTCCTTGCTTTACTCGGGGAGAAAGCCGAGCACAGTGTCACCAGCCCTGGCAAGACGCCGCCTGGCTCCGGGACCGGCTCGCGGGGACGGTCCTGAGCGGCCTTCCAGAGCCACGGTCCATTTCTGAAATGAAATGCTTAATAATGGATGCAATCTCTCTAATGGCCTTACTCAATCGCTGGCCTAATTAGTCTGCGGGGAGGACGATGAAGCAGAATTAGACTTTTTTTTTTCCCCATACATAATTAAAGCTAATGGAAGCCCAAACACCAATGCAAAAAACACCTTCTGTAAATAGATATGGGGCCAGAGAGCGCTCATGTGACYGCTCAAAGCCTCACTCTGAGGCAGGCAGCGCCTTCTTGCATGCTGTTATTGGCAAAAGGTAGTGGCCTTGGTGGAGGAGACAGAGGGATGTAGCAAGTGAGTGGAGATAGAAATTCCCCCMATGGCTCCTGCTGCACCACTGCCCCAGTATGGTTCATCCCTCTCCGGGATGGAGCAGATCCCTGCATGTTCTTTTGGTCCTGGACAGAGCAGCTCTGCTCCATTGACAGTACCTCAGGGCTCCCGTTTGGTGCTTGGCTCTGACCTTGAACCTGAGCTGCTGAAATATCATCCCCCTCATGGCCTGATTGAGAAGGTTGGACCCAAGGGTTGCAGGCCAGAAGGTGGGACGCCCGGCTCAGCCGCCGAGGACGGGCAGCACCTCGGGGCTAGACACAACACCGGGGCCGGCTCTTGGCCTTCCAAATGAGTATTGTTTGGCCGACATTTACCCCCCAAAACATCCTGTTCTCTCAAGTGTGTAGTAAATCCCCTTGCAGCGTGTGAAGTTTTGTGAGGTGGATGTAAAAGGATTAGTGATATAAGGCCATCAAAAGAGGGCTCTCACTCTCCGCCGGGTCATGGAGGCTTGGGCAATTCTCCCAGGGTATTTCAGCCCACGCTTCTCCCCCTGAAAGTCATGGAGATGGGTCTGCATGGACTAGCGCCAACTTCTTTTTTAATCCACCAACACATTTCCTAGAAACAGGCATGCGGTGGAGGAGACTTTATTTGCTCATGTTGCGGCCGCGTTCCTCCAGTTTTTCTTGGAAACCCCAAAGGTCTCTCCAGGCTTTCATTACCACCACGTGCAAAAACATGATCAGACAAAACTAGGGACCCGAAAGCACCAAAGACCACAATAAAAGGTGAGTTTAGTCGCAGAGCTGAGTCAGTGGCGCCCGCTCAGACTTAAGGGGCGTTGTATTCTCCAAAACTGAACTGCCCTTAGGGGAGCATTAACACAGAGATGCCCCAGTGAGGCCAGCACCAAAGTGTGGGGTGGTKGCTGTGATGGGTCAAGTATCTAAGGGAAAGAGATGCCCTCTTGGGTACTCCTCGGACCTGAGAAGCCGCGAGGCCGTAGCTGCAGGTCTGTAGGAGTTCAGCATGCAGGAAGCCCCGGTGCTTACACTGCAAAGTCCTCAGATACAATTGCCGGCCAAGATAGTTGTGGTCAAAGGTGGGGCCAAGATTATTTCTTCCTTAGAAGTCACTTGAGCGATGATGTCAGCTCGAGGGTATCTTCAGCGCCGCGCTGGGCACCGCACACTAAAATAAATCACATTTATTAAAGGGCTTGTCAGACTGGGGCAAAGGCACCGCTCTTGCTATCCTTGATCTGGCAGTATGAAATTGTGGGTAATTTAATTGCATAGAACCAGCAATTCTCTGTTAAAAACGAGCATGATAAAACTCTCTGTTTTGGGGCTGGGTAGATCTTGTGCTGTCACCCGATACGGGGCACCCAGCAGATGAGAATCCACCCCCGGGACACCGGGATGAGGAGGAAGGTGCAGCCCAGCTGCGGGTCACAGGCCTGCCCCATGGATGGGAACACTCAGTCCTTTGGTTGGGCTTTGGTGTCCCCCTCYTGTGCACCCAGAGCCCCATTGGGAGGGGATGGAGAAAGATCTCGCTTGGTGCACGTCCCTTAGATAAAATCCTCAGGAGATGCTTGGAGTGAATGAGAGAGAGGCAGCATGCTCCGTATTTAGCTTTGTTGTTGTTGTAATATTAAGGATTTCTGGTGTTTCTTTCCCTTGGTAAGAGCTGGGGTCTTACCCAGACCTACCAACGCTGGAGCTGCCAGTAGCTCCGTTCCAACCATCCCCCTGCGGCTCCCTCGGTTTCCCGCCCTGCAAAGCAAGCGAACGCCAGGCAAAATCCCCCTCGCTTCTTGGATCGTGAGGAGAGGGAGCTGCCCTTGGAGACAAGCCCTCAGCCAGGGAGCTCTCCCAAAGCCTCTCCAGGCTGAGGCCTCTCCTGTAAAGCAGCAACATGAGCCCTACCGAGCCAAACATCCCACTGCTCTTTTCTTWGGAAACTGTGTTTCTCAAGTATTCCGGAAAGATGCCTAGTGTTACGGTGGGAAAAAATGAGTAATGTTATTTAAAGAGCATCGCATCATTTTCTGTGAACGACCTCTGGGGTCCTCCCTGCCGTTGTCTTCCAAAGTCCTGGGCTGCTTATCGCGGTCGTCCTGATTTTCATGAAGAAGCTGGTTCAGACTTCAACAGCTGAATTCTGACAAGTTGTGGAGATCTATATATATATATATATATATATATGTATGTATGTAGAGATTTTCTGTGCATGTGTGTTTTGGTGCAAAGGTTTCTAGGGGAGACAGAAACCACCAAGTTCACACATGGGGGTTTTCATCAGCCTAGCTCTGTTGACGCCCCAAAAGCTGGGCCCGGCAGAGCCTGGCTTGGGTGGCTTCGTGCTCGTGTGGTCGCTGCGTTTCCCRCTGCGGCTCCGGCCGCTCCGAGGGCAGCACGTGCTCGGCAGGAACGGCACACGGTGCGTATGGGCAGGGCTATAGCCACTGCTGAACACACAGAAGTAACAAATGGTGCTTAAAGAATCCTGGCCTTGTAAAGAAACCAGCTCCGCTGCCGGTCTAGTCTACCTAGAGGGCCCGGGCTGAACGTGTGCTCATCTCTGGGGAGGGATCCTCCGCGTAAACAGGGGTCTGGCACAGGAAAAAACGGTCTTTAGGGTTGTGAACTCAGCGCAGGGAGGTTCTTTTAACTGATCTTGCAGGATTTTCCTCCTGCATTAATAGCCTTTAATGACCAGGGGTTAAGCAAAGGACACGGACTTGATGTCACTTGGGGTTTTTTCCGAGGGGKTTAAGGCTTCTCTTTGAGTCTCACAGCTAACGAGGCCTCGTGCTGCGTCGCGGTGTCCGCACCGGCGGGAGCGGCGCTGGCTCTGCAGCTCGCCAAGGGGCAGGAGAAGCAGGAGCTCCGGGACCGGTGGGTTTGGTGCCTTGTGCTCTTGGGTGAGCTGGCGGCTCAGCTCTAGGCAGGCGCCCTTGGTAAAGCCAAGCGGCAAGCAGCTTGCCGGTCCTCGCAGAGTTTTGACACCATTAACCCCTCCAAAAGGCTGGKGTTAGTTCATTCAGGTTAGTTACTCCGAGTCACGACGTGTAGAAAAGCCCTTTGGAGAATGAGGCTTATTTATGAGCCTTGCGAGACCCCACGTACACGTGCCCTGAGCCTCAGCCCCAGCACTCGGCTGCTCGCGAGGCCGCGGCGCTGCTGCAGCCCCCTCGATTCCCCATTCCCGGGGGGTGGGAAGGGCATTTCAGCCCTCCGGCCGTTCCCATGAACTTGCCTGTTACTTGCCAGGCAGCCCRTGCTGTTTCCACATCCACATCCTGACCATGGTGGAACTGCGTGCACCAAGGAAAGGCGCCTGGCCGGGCTCTGGATGTTGGAGCAGGAGGTGTCGGGGCTCGCTCTCTGCTTCACAAGCAGTTCAGATGTCTCGGGGACGGGGACGGATTACAGACCTCACACTAATGGCCCTCATGTGATTTCGGGGGGGATTTTCAGGCCTCTGCGCAAACCTGTGAGGCCAGAGCTCCGCCAGGCAAATCCTCAGCGCTGACATGAAGAAACTTGGCCCTGGGAAAAAAAGAAAAGATCAAGAGCAGCGTTTAGGCTTTGCTAATTAATCTTTGCCCAGTGACCCGGCTTGCTCAGGGAAAGGTAAACACGGCCACAGACACAGAGTTCACTGGGAAAAGGCGCCCAAAGGGGTGAGACACTGAGTTAATAGGTGTTAGCAGAAGCATGAGCGTATCCATCCATTTTCCTTCTGTGGACACAGGGCAACTACGGCAGATTTAGAAGTACAGAAAAGCCAGAGAGGATTTAGAATGAAAAAACACACTCTAAGAAATACTGCGTCTGTCACCTAACTGATAAGGGTCTTAAGTGATTTTCAGGCTGGTATCTTGGATCGTCCTGAGCTGCCTGTGTCGGCCTCAGATGTGAACGGTCACTTTGTACCCCCTGATTTCGGCCTGACCGTCGTTGTGGTTTAAAGGGAAACTCATTGGGGCTGGACCGGGCGGTCTCCGTGCAAGCTCAGCTATGATAAGAGGGGAGAAATCTTCACAGGCCGGTGTTGCCTCAGTGCCCTTGCGCCTGTCTCCATCCTTGCGAGCAAAAGAACAGGTTTTTACTGTGGGGACTATTGCAATGTGAGGAGGAAGGGCAGCAGGGCCCGTGTAACCCTGCCGCCAGCTCACGGAGTATCAGAGCCCGGCAAGAAGTGACTCCCTCTCCCACTTCTGCACCCCTGGGAACTTGGGAAGAGCACTAAGGAGAAAAAGGGAAGGCCCGGTGCGAAGCAACACGGGAGAAAGAGGGAAAGAAATCAATCGCAGTGAGTCTGGAGGAAAGAAAGAGCAAGTGTGGAGGAGTGAAGGAGCTGGCAGGCTAAACCACGGGCGTATCAGAGCTGAGCGAGGAGGTGGGGGACGGATTAGGCTAAAGGGTTAACGTGGGGAAAGGCGCTTTGCAGGGTGAACTGCATCCTGCTCCCGCAGAGAGGGGCACTCGGTAGGCAGGGCCCTTGCGGCACCGGAGCCACGCGGAGGGCAGCAAGGAGCCTGCGGAGATGCGGGCGGCCGGCGCCGGGCACGGGTGCCTTGCCCTGAGGAGCCCCCGGGGTCGCTATTTTTCGGAAGGGTCAGGTCTCTATTTTGGGACGTGTTCGCGCTCTGCCAGGCCTTCTCCATAGTGGCGATCAGAACACGCGATGCTTTTCGGCTTGGCTTGGTGACAGCGGCTTACAGGGTCAGTTCCCCAAGAACTGAAACCCCTTGGAACTTCACATGGGTAACGCCGTCTCTTCGGAAGCGCTAGGAACCTCTGCCCCCTCCTGCCCCCGGCTGGGTTTGTGCCCAGCGCTCCCCGTGGGGCACAAAAGCGCTTTTCCCACAGGTAGCCTTTCAGGCCCGTGATGTATGTGCCACAGCTGAGGCCCTGGCAGCAGCCTGGCAGCCGGACACCCAATACAGGCGGCAGCTGATGCCCCGCGGCGCCGCTCGGGTTTGTCCCTGGTTGGGTCACGCTCTTCTTCCCTGCATGCCGTTGAGCTCTGCCTTGCTCCCCGCGTCCTCCTGCACACGGGCTGTTCCGCAAGCACATTGCGGTGGGGACAGGACCAGCGCGCACGCTGGCTCCTCTTTCCAACCCACAATTTCCGTTCTGCTTGTGAGAAATTAATTTCAGAATGAAATATCGGAGAAAAGCAGGGGAAAAAAAGAAAGTGATAATACTCTTGGTGTTGTTTACATCYTTTTTATCTGCATTGTCAATGTCAGAATACACGGTGTGCAGAGCAGAAACAGGAATGGTGGCGGTGCAATTTTCCCTCCTGGGGCCRTTGTGGCAGTAGTTAAAAATACTCGAGGTAATTTTGATAAAGCTGTCTGAAATTTGACTGAACGCTTCTGATTAGAGCAAGGACACGTTTCTATCACATTGCCCAACCGGTCTGCATTAATTCCTGAAAAAAAAAGGCAAAGGACGGAACAGGGGATACTACTGGTTTGCGCTGGCCCATGGCGTTCACCGAGGATGGAGATGAGACCCCCAAGTCCTGCAAAACTAAACGGGTCCTTGGAATCATTGATATGTGGTAGCCAAGTGAAACAGCATTTCTTGTAAATCAAACTAGCTGTTTGCTGCCCAGCACAGATATCGTAAACCATCGAGTGGGGTCTCTCTGGGAGCGGATCACAAATGTCCCGTGTCTCCCCCCGTGCTTGGAGGGCTCCGGGTGCTGGTGGAGAGGTCACCTCTACCCCCTCGGCGTTCCGAGGGGCCCTGTGAGCTTTCCAGACCCAGCGCACCATGAGGACAACAGCTTAATCTCTGTCACGCTTGGGAACCTCACCTYCTGCACCAGCGCCTGCCTCTTAGGCCGAGCACCTTTCTCTTCTCTTTTTTTCTCTTTTTCTCCCCATTTTGGTGGTGTCACGCTGACCTGGGAYATGGAATTTTCCGCCTCTGGGAGTATTTCACCATTACGACACATTAGCTCAGGCTTTGATCTAGCGCTGGCTCCGCTGCCTTCCCACGCCGCTCGCCGGTGCCGTTTCCCGTCCCTCCTGGCACCTGCAGCCCCCGCGTACACGGGTACGGCCGGGGGGCTGGCACCCACGCACAAGGAGACAGGGCTCCCCAGGGGCCCCTGGCTTTTCCCACTCCCCGGGGGCCCGGGACAGGCTGACAGCCCCTGAAAACAGCCCCGAAATAATGGTTCCCGTGGCGGGGGGAGCTGGGCACACACATGAGCCGGAGCTGCCGTCACTTTGGAATGCGCCCCCCAGGCTGCCCTGGGAATCCTGCCCCACGGCGGGGGGGCGGGCAGCACCCAAGGGTGGGAGCAGCACCCAAGGCCTATGGGGACGGCGCCAACGGAGCTCTCAGGATTGCTGCAGTCGGGCTGTGCTCTCGAGCACCCCGAGAGCACCCCGCACCCTTCCCCGCGTGGCGTTCCACAGCAAGGCCCCTTGATCCCGTGCAAACAGCCCCAGTCAGAGCGAGGAGCTGGCCAGACAACCGGACACTTTATGTGTTTGTGACACGGCGTAGGAATCCAACRTTGCTGCTGCTGTTTTTCAGCCATGAATTACAGGGCTCTGAGACGGCCTCAGGCATATGGACATAGGCAGGAACTCCCACCCCACGTCCTTCTGCCTCCTACCTATGTATAAGGTATTTCCCGAGGTGAATTTAGGCTTCTTTTACCTCAGGGCTTTCCAGAAACGCTTTGTTCTCCCCTTGCAAAGAGGAGAGGTGTGATGTGACACGGAAAGCTCCCTTGTGTGTGCTCGGCCCGGCACCGGTCCCATCTGCACRCTCCGGCCCCGGCTTCGGCACCGCTCCCGCTGCTGCCCGCTCTCTGGCAAGCTGAGCTCCCGTCACAGCGTGGAGGGGAATCCAAGCCCTGGGGAGGTGCCCGTTTATTTATCTCTTTCCCCCAAAGTTACATAGTCGGCTGAGGGAAAGCAGATGCTTCGCGTGTCGCACCTGGGCTTTCCAGCGGATGGGCTGGTCTCTCCATGGCTTCTCATGTGCGGAAGAGGTGAGAAATCCTGACCRCAGGACACCCTCTTAACAGTGAGGGTGCCAGAGCCCTGGGACAGGCTGCCSAGGGAGGCTGTGGAGTCTCCTTCTTTGGAGATCTTTAMAACCCACTTGGATGCAGCCCTGTGCCMCRTGCTCTGGGTGACCCTGCGTGAGCAGGGGGGTTGGACTCGATGACCTCTGAGGTCCCTTCCAACCTGAAGCACTCTATGGTTCTGTGACACTGCTTGCCTCACCTTTTTGGTAGTGGTGGATYATTTTGGTGGGGGCCAGAACTTGTCCTGGTTTCAGTGACTTGTCCCCCTCGGGCCGAGGCAGCGTTTCGGGAGCCGCGGCGCGCTCTGGGACACCCTGCCCTCCGTACACAAGGCGGCCTTTAACCCGATACCCCTGGGTCCCTGTTAATTAGGGCCAGCGTTGGCTCAGCTACAAGGATCGCTCCGTTTCTCTCCAAGCTTGTCCCGATCTGGAAAGCTGASTAAACAGGGAGCAGCCAAGCTACAGCACCCACGCTGTCAAACYGTCCCTCTCCACCGGGCCCCCTTTCCATTGCAAAGGGGCTTTCGGTGGGGCAACGGCCAGTGGGGCGCAGGAGCTCTGGCCTTCCTCGTTCAGTGGGTAAAGTGGTTATGGACATTGCGCTTCCGTAGGGCGGCCCAGCTTGAGGACATCCGACCCCACAGTCCCGCGAGGGGTGTCTGGACGGGTGCGCGTCTCGGCCGCTGTGGGTCTGCCRGGTTTCTGAGGGCACCCGTGTGCTCGGCTTGTCCTGAACAGTTGGCAAGCAGCTCCAAGGAGCGGGCCGGACCCCTGAGCTAAATGTTAGGACAGCAGGTTGTCCGTGGCCTGTTTTACACAGCGGTATCTGCTACCTGAGGAGGCTTCAAGGACTCCAACACCTCTCCTGGCCCTCGAAAGTCACGCAAGAGCATTTAAGAATAATAAGCGTGGGTGGGAGGCCTCAGGTTAATGTCTCGCTTGCCGGTGAGCTGAGCAGCCTGTCACATAGTCTCTGACGCAGGAAGACTCGCTGCATGGAGACGCCTGGCCGCGTTCCTGCTGCGGGAGGAGYGGGGCCCGTTTGAGGAAGATTCGCCTAATTCTCGTGGGGCTGGTTCCTGGGGCTGCATTGCCCCCGTCACGCGCCCGGGAGCTTGAGGACGGGGTATCGGCAGCCTGGCCCGTTACTGCTCGTTGAAGCTGAGGTCCGAGGGAGCGTTGTGGTTCCTGCCTCCCAGCACTGCACACAGCAGAACTCCCTGGGCTCCCTCATCAGGTTTGAGTTGATTCCCTCCGTTATTCCTGGGCCTCTTTCAGAGCTTCCTCTTTCCAGCCTGCGTGTCGCGCCCTGAGCTGTGCTCGTTTTGTGTTGGTTTAGCTCGTTTGCTGCTGTTTCCAGGGCCGATCTGAACGGTCATACTGAAATCCCCTTTGTCAGCAGTTAAAAACCAGAGTGCAGGCTACTCTAATTTGCAGTTTATCGTCGTGTCCGCGTAATGACGGGCCAGCGTTGCGCAAATTCAGGGAAATCATTTGGGGAGATACCGCACTGAATCACTGCGAGTGTCCCAAAGGAAAACTGCTCTGTGATAGCTGCAGAACTGCTACYGGTTCCCTCTGCTTTGCCAGCCCCTAAGGAAATGGGGTTGCAAGCAACAGGTTGCTCCTTACGACGAGCTATGTCAAAGGCAATATTTGTTTCCACGAGTAATTCAAGCTCTGTAATGCTGAGCTGCAGTGTCTTACGGGGCACTGAGTMTGGAAACGAGCCAGCGTGACAGAGCTTGGGTCTCTCTGCGGGTGCCCCTCTCCGGTGGTGTTTAGGTTTCATTCTTCTCTCTTCCACAAGTGCTTGGGCCACCAGCAGATCCTCGCTGCGCAGTGGGACCCTCGGGGCCCTGCCCCACGTGTGGGTTAGGCAGGGCCCAAGCAGGAGGCAGGCGGGACGTGGCAGGGGGCTCGTGGGGCTGCCCGCCTCCTGCCACGGCGCGCAGGTCTCTGCACGGGCGGGCAGGGCGACACGCGGGCGGGCAGGCGGGCGCAGGGCCGCAGGGACACCGAGCGCGGGCTCCAGGATTTTAGCGAGGCGCCGAGCCTGCCGTCGCTGAAGAGAGGCCGCGCCGACACGGCACGAGAAGTGCGAGACGGGAGATGTGGAGATGGGAGAGGAGGGCGCTGCCCCCAAAATGTGCACCCTGCAGCCTCGTCCCGCGGGGCTGCTCGCTCCCACCCGGGCTGCTTTTGATGTGCAGCAGGATCCGGTGCCGGACACCGCCTGTCACCTCCACCGTGGGCCTGGGCTCTCCCCATGGTTGGATTTTGCTCTCGCTGCAGGAAGGAGGGACGTTTGTTTCGGGGCTGACCCTGCAGGCTGTGACTTTCCCTTGGGGAATTAGYTGGAGTTGGGCCTGTACTGCAAACCCAACCTGCTTGTAGCGGGCATCGGGAGAGGAGGGCGCGTGCCGGGAGCAGCCACCTCCACCTTTGGGGAGCAGCGGGGCAGGGAGGGCATCGGGCCTGGCGCTGCCCCGGCTTTCCTGGGCTCCGGGCGCCATCTCTTGGCGCTGTGCTGCGTGCGGGCAGCGCGGCTGGCCGCTCAGCCTCCCCCTGCCTCTGGCCCAGCAAGATGCCCCATGCGAGGGGGTTGATAGTACCAGAGCGCCAGGAGGGCCTGGGGCACAAGGCGGCGAAGTCGCAGCCCCACGCAGGGCCTGATCTCACACGGGCGCCACGAGTTTATTCCGCTCTTTATTGCAGCGCGGGCCGGGCCGCGCGTCGCGCCGCTCTCTGCGGCGCACGGGAGCCGCCGCTCACGCCTGCCCCATCTCGGCCTCCACCTGCAAGAGAGCGGCCGAGGGTCCCGAGCGGGCTCAGTGCCGCGGGGGAGCCCCGCGCGTCGGGGCGGGCGCCGCCGCTCACCTGCCGGGCGCAGTAGCGGGGCGGCGCGTTGGCCTCGCAGCARTGGGAGGCGAGCTCGGCGCGCCGCTCGGCCAGCTCCGCCAGGCGCTCGGGCGCCGTGCCGGGCGCCAGGGCCTCCTTCACCCTGCGGCGCGCGGGGATGAGGTGTCAGGGCGCCCGCCGGCGCTCCTCGGGGTGCCCCCCGCACCCTGCCCCCTGCCTTACTGCTTCTTGAAGTCGAGGAAATCCAGCTTGTGGTAGAGGCTGCACAGCTCGTCCGCCTGCGCCAYGAAGGCCAGGAGCTTCCCTCTCACCTGCTGCTTCTGCGGGGCGAGGGGAGAGGCTGTTTCCAGCCCGTGCCGCGGCCGGACAGGCCCCTCCAGGGCATTTGAGGGGGGATGCGAGGGCGTGAGGGGGAAGCTGCCCCCGTGCCCGCGCTCACCTTGCTGTCCATGCAGGCGGCGGCGTCCTTGGCGGCGCAGCACTGCTCCCTGGCCTCCTGGCACGTGTCGTACAGCCTCCCGAGGAAGACGTCGGGCACGCTGGGGTGCCGCCGCGCCATCTCAAACAGGTACCTGGGGCAGAGCACAAGATGCACATCATTGCCTGTGTGTCCCCCGGCACCATGAGTGCCGTCCRCGTCCGGGACGGAGATGCCGGTGCTGCTCTCTGCTTCCCGCTACCGAAGCCTCGGGACCCGCCAGCAGTTCCCACCGCCCTCCCCAAGGCAGCGGAGAGGCAGCGGGCACTGGCGCCGGCCCGGGAGCGCTCACCTGAGCGCGTGCAGGGCACCGTCCTTGCCGCACAGGCGCTCGCCGGCGGGCGGCTGTGGCTCGGGCGGCTGCGGCGCGCCGGGCGCTCTCAGCGCGGCGATGCAGAAGTAGCTCTGCAGCACGTTCTGCCCCGCGCAGCAGCCGGCCACGCGCTCGTCCTTGGGCGCCAGCGCGCCGCACACTTTGGTGGCGTGCTCCGAGAGCTGCGCGAGCGGAGCCGGGAGCGCGTGTCACACGGGCGCCCGCGCGGCACCGGGCCGTGCGCCGCGGGGACGCGGGGTTGCCCCCGCGCCCGGCAGCCCCCGGGCCCAGCTACCTGCTTCTGCATGCAGTCCTCAGCCGCCGAGTCGCAGCACTGGGCAAGCAGCTCGGCCGCGTCTTCGGCCAGAGGGAGAATTTCCTCAAATGAAGCACTCGGCGTCTTCTGCGCGAGCGTTGTCAGGTAGCTAGGTGGACACGGAGCGTAAAAGGGACGTAGTGACCCCAGCTCTTTGTTCTCCACACTCCCCCACAAAGACCTGGTGGCTCTTAGAGCCTCAGCTCTACAAGATCCCGTCGGCTTGTTGCACGGTTGCAGACCTGGCGTTCGCTCTCATTGCAACTTTGAGAGTTCCCTCTTATTTTTGTCAAGCTGTGGAAGGCAACTGAAGTTGCCCGTACTCATCTTTACCCCCTAAGCGACACATTCCTCACGGAAAACTCCCTGCAGTTGGGACCACGCTCAGGAGAGCGGGAGCTGGTTGGACCKGAGCCAAAGCGTGGGAAGCACCATTGCCCCCTCGTACCTGAACTTCATTTTGTCCTTGCCRTACGCCGAGAAGCGGGAGCAAGCCCTGTTTGACAGCAGAGTGAGCAGCGAGAGGGTTTTTCTCTGCAGTTTCTGGAAGGAAAGGGAGAATATGAGTGYGCGGGGCCAGCCTCGCTGTTGCAGGCGGCTCAGGGCATTGCCAGCACTTTGGCCAACCTTGGTCAAAGCCATCGCGGCCGCCGCGGCGGGCAGTGGCCGAGGGGCACTCACCTCCTTCAGGAAGCAGGTGGTGGGCGCCGGGGACATGCAGCACGTGGACACCATGGAGAGGAAGCTCCTGGCGGCGCCCAGGAGCACGGGCAGCGGCGCCTGCCCGTAGTCGCTGGCGAACTCRTAGAGATACCTGCGGGAGAGGGGGGCTGCGTGGGGAGCTCGCCTGTGTGGCCGGGGAGGGAGTGCCCGGGGGGTTTTGGGGTGCACCCGGAGCGGACACCCCTCCGCAGGGATCTCCTGGGGCTGCCCCAAGCCCTGACTGATTGCACCAAGCACTCGAGGGACTTGCTGCTGTTTGTCATTCAGGTCTGTGCTGGCAAAGCAAGAGATGCTTCGAGGAGGGAGCCAGGGCGCTCGGCCTCGGGTGCCCCCCGGCGCTCACCTGTCGGCRAAGCCCTTGGGGTCCTGGGCGAAGCGGGTGCAGAGCTCGTCACCGCTGGGCTCCGCGTGCCGGGGAAGCTCCCGCGGCGGGTGCTGCAGCGCGGCCAGGCAGAGCTTGCGCTCGAGGCCCGTGTGGGCGCAGCAGGCGCCCGTGCTGCCGTGCTGCGGGAACGGCGCGCCGGCCTCGCACGACTTGGCCGACAGCGCCGACGACTGCGGGGCGCAGAGGGAAGGGCGCTGAAACGGCGGCTCCGGGGCTCACCGAGGCCTCTRCCAAGTTGCCCGTCCAGGGCTGGAAGCTGCCTCCCCAGATATCTCCCCGAGGCCCCCTCGACCTACCCCGTCGTCGTAGCACGAGGGCTCGGCGCTCTCGGCGCAGCAGGTTTCGGCCAGCGAGACGATCTCGCGCACCAGGTGGCTCATCTCCTCGAAGGAGGCGTTGGAGAACTTCCTGCTGTTCATGATGATCGTCCTGGGGGCAAACAGAACAGCAGGAACCCGTGGGATGGGTTTTTTATTTTCAGAGGAGAAAACATTTGTTTGTGCAGCCACGTGGCGGCTGCAGCGCCGGGTGACGCTGAAGCCGAGGGCTGTGGGCAGTACGTACAGCGCTCGGAAGTCCTCTTTCCCCAAGGTCCTGTACTCCTGGCACACCTTGTCCCGGACATAGTCCTTGCCTGTGAGCCCAGAGAAAGGAGAAGGGGTTCACGGTCCCGAGCCACGACGGGTGCAATGAGTTTGCGKGTTCGACTGCCCTAAGGTTATACTGAGCAATGGGTAGCAGGGCTACAGGGCAGCTCCAGGTGGGGAGAGCCGTGGGCCTGGAAAGGGGCTGAGGATTTGAGCTCTGAAATATCTCGGCCCTTCCCTGGGGAAGAGTCCCTCCTGGTTTAGGGGTGTAAGTTTTGTTTCAGCTCGTGGTTCTCCTGTCGTTCCGGAGCTCGGTGCCGCGCGGGCGCGCGGAAGGCGGCTGCCGGCAGAGGATGCTCTGGYGCAGCTTTGGGTAGTGGCTGCTGTGCCGCTGCCCTTGCGCTCCCGTTGGATAGTGGCAAGAGAGGAAAGGTGGCAGAGAAGCCAGGCAAGCTGCCGAGGGCATTAGCCCCTCGTCCAGCCCACTGCCGTTTTTCAGTGCCTGAAACAGAGGCACCACAGATATCGCTGTTTTCCCCTGAAAACGGCATCGATTGTGTCACACACCGCCTCGGGTAGACTTTGGTACGGGCAGGGTAAACACTGATACCGTGCTGGCCCCTGTCACTTTGGCACGGGCTTTCCAGGGAGGGTCGGACCCGGAATGGTGTCCGGAGGAAAGCTGTGGTGCCCTTTCCGAGAAGCGCCTGCTGCAGGGGCTGACGCTGGGGCTGGGGTCAGAGCCCGGCCCCTATGGAGGCCGCAGCGGGCTCCAGAGGAGCGTGGGGCATCCAAAGCCACTCCAGGAGCAGAGCCGGATCCAGGGGACGGCAGGGCTGCTTTTGACGTTGGTTTGGTTTTTCACAGCGGCTTCTGCTGCGCAAAAACCCTCCGTGAAGCAACGGGGAGGCAGCGGCGCAGCCGAGGCGCCTCGGCACCTTGTCCTGSGGGGCTCGTCTGGGTTTTCTGCTTGCATTTGCAAGCGGGTCCCGGGGACACCGGGGAGCCTGCGCTCATACGTAGTGCGAGGAGCACCTGCCAGTCCCAGGCAAGGGAAAACTGGCTCGGCAAGGGAAAACTGGCTCAGCTTATTCTCATGTGCAGAAGCTGATACTCCAAGAAGCGGATCCTGAGGGACCTCGGGGAAAGCCCGTGGAGAGCACCACGGTGCCCACAGCCTGGCTCCCACCCCAGGGCCCCTCTTGATATGGGGGCAGCAGCRCCGCATCCTCCCCTCATGCCCGGCCCCGAGGAGCGCGGCCGGGCCCAAGGGGCCAGCCCTGGTCCCTGAGCCGGGCCCGACGCGGGGCCGTGGTGTGATCAGCGCCCTCACCTCGGTGCTCGCCCTGGGCCCCGGGCAGCAGCAGCAGCAGCAGCAGGACGGCGGCTCCCTTCATGTTGCGCCCGGGCCCGGCGGCGGCGGCGGCTCCCGCTTCGGCTCTGCCCCGGCGGCGGATGGCGCTTATAGCGCGGGGCCGTGGGCGCCTGTCAATGATTAATGCTGCCCCGGGGAGACAGGTGGGCACCTTTAATCATTAACCGCAGGAAACCGGGGGCCGTGGGGAGAAAAGAAGGAGATASGTGGGGGACAAGGAGAGGATTTGGGAAAAGCAGCTGCCGTGGGATGTGAGGCACCCTGTGGCTTAGTGATCAGTGTCACGCGAAGGGCAGGCGCGCTGGCCACAGGGAAGTGTCCATGGGGGCGCAAAGCAGCGCAGCTGCAAGGCTGCAAYGCTCTTTGTTCTCCTTTTTAGATCTGCAGGTCTTTAAGAGCAAGAGCGTGGTGAAACATGATGCATCTTGGACAGGCAGCTCCAGACAGGCAGCTCCAGACTTGCCAGGTGCTGGAGCGGAGGCGGCTRCTTGATTACTGGGTACCTGTGGCATTAACCCCGACAATGGGTTATCTAGGTGTAAACACAGGTTCTTTTTGTGTTTTTCTTTCTCTCTTGTCTGAGTGTCCTCCACAATTTAAGCTGTAATTGCACAGACCTGCTCTGCAGAATCACCACCCACGGTGGGGGGACTATTCTTAGCAGAAATACAGGTATCCGCTACAAYACTTTTGGGATAATTGTTCATAAAATCGTTGCAAATCAAGGGGAGGCTGAGCAGCTTCTCAAGTGAAACAGAACATGAAATATGATGAGAAAAATTGCCCACTTAGCTAAATCTCTCTGGGGCCTCTCCTCTCTCCCCTGCTCCAGTGCCRTGGCTGGGAGCGGAGGTTGGTGCTGCGAGGTGCTACACAGGATTCTCCCGCTTCCCTATGTCCTGTTTGCTGGCATCATTTGCCTTCTCCACGGCTTTGCCGGGCTCATTCCCCATGGTTTTGCCGGGCTCATTCCCTGTGGTTTTGCCGAGCTCATTCCCTGCGGTTTTGCCAAGCCGCTTGGCCCGCGGAGCTCTCCCGGCCGTCCCGCTCGCACACAGGTCAGCGCGTCCCCACCTGCCCTGCCGCCCCCTTGGACCGCCTGCCCCATAGGCGCCACTGCGGGTGATCATTAAACGAGCCCAGGGTCTGAACCCCCACCACTGCTTTGGGGTCACATCCCACCTTCATGGGGGCTCGAGGCCACTCTCACATCAGGACCCACTTTGTTAATAAAGCTCCCTAAGGAAGGTGCCTGGGTATTGGGCTCCTTTTGCACCCATCCGACCGGGTGCTTTCCTGTCCCTTGTTTGAGTGGCACTTTGCTGGAAAAGCAAAGGGTTGCATTTGATTTTTTTTTGTTTGTTTGCCCGGGTTGTGACCCTTGGGGTGCGCCAGAATTACGTGTACCTTTGTTCTGCCCCATTAGAGGGAGCAGGAAGGCGACAAGCAGCAAAGTGCGACCTGTTCGGGAACGAAGAGCAATTCCGGCTGCCAACCTCGGGCACTTACACCACGTGTCAAGGGCGCCTCGTCAGGAAGCTCCCACGGGATGAAGATGAGGAAGAAGGAAGCCCGGCTGTCCCCTCTCCTCCTGCAGCTGTAACCCCCCGGCGCTGATAACTCGGGTACTGGGGTTGTGCCCAGCCCCACGGCCTCGAGCGCTCAYGCAAAGCGCTCTGCCCTCTTTTCTCTTTCATGACATGGGTAAATAATTCATTTCCCTTGCCTGTCATTTTCTACAATATAGCTCCATTTGCACCCCATTCACCCAGCAAGTGTCCGGGCCCTTTGACAYGTCACCCTCACGCCAAATTTCCCGTTCCCTGAAATCAGAGCTGCCGCACGGAGCCTTGCAGGGCGGTCGCGCCAGAGCCGGCGGCTCCGGCCCCGGCCCGTTGCCCGAGGCCCAAGACAGGGCCGGGCTCCCACGGAGGGTGTGAGAACCTCCCGGTTGTGCCACGCTGCCTTGGAGGCCGCTCCGAAGGCAACGGGTGCAGCCGAGGCACCCTGTAAATCCTCTCCTTTGCCTCTCCTAGGTGTGCACGGCCTCAACTCCGTTTTCTCYGCGCTGTTCCAGAGATGGAGCTTGTTACCCATGTGGCTCCAAATGGCTCAGAGCAGCTCRTCATTTACCCAAGTGCACAGCGAGTGATGAGGGGAAAAGAAACCTCAAAATCTTCTCGGTGCGTGTCCCACACGAAGCTAACCCGCTGCTTGGACCCGGGGACACGAGCGGGTCCGCTGCGAGCTCCAACACTGGCTGCAGACACTCATGGCATCACCAGAAGGATGTAAAGTGGGAACAAAGTGCCCTAGACTCTCTGAGGCACCTAGATCTGACACCTCTTCTCCCCCCAAACACCCAGTATTTATGGAAATAAAAATGAATTTARCCAATGAGGGTGACTTTTACTAAAGTCAAAGCCCGGTGGATCTCAGTTCCACAAACTGCTTTTCTCGGATGGGTTTTAAAACAAGAGGGTGATTTTTAGCACTGTGGTTTGTTGGCTAGTGTTTGGTTTGATGCTGTTTTAGAATCAACTCAGGATTTTTAGTTTATAATCATGGAAGTCTGATTTGATGTTAGGTAAGCGGCTCCCGAGCTCTCATGGAAAGGAGAGGTAGGAGAAAATTCTGTGAAAATAGCTATGTATGCAGTAAAAGTAGCTATGTATTCAATAAAGGTACGTATTCAAAAAAGAGCYGTTTTGGATGTGTGTGTGAAATGGAAGTGGGTAGAAATTTCCTGGATTTATTATTCTCCACTAAAAAACAGGGTGATTTTAAAAAAATCAGTGTGTTTTTGAGGGCCAGGTCCCTGTTGAGCACAGCTGTGAGCGTGGAGCAGTTGGACAGATCACACCTGGATGGAGCCAGGTACCATTTCCCAAGGTTTATTGCCCACTTTCATATATGATCACCCGCTGCAGACACCATATTATGTMGCAGCTGGAAGGCAGACGGCCTGAGACCAACCGTAGCAAGGGATTCAGCTCATACTGATGCTTTTGTATCAGATATTGGAGCTGTAGAGCACCYTAACACTGCACTTTTACTGCAAGAAGCACTAGGTCTGGGCAGCCCTTTAAATATGGCCTTTTTCACGCAAGACTTAAGCACGCTGAGGCTTTTGCTTTAATGAGCAAAATGAGCTCTTAATAYCACATCTTTCCATCAGAAAGACAGATGAAAACGGGAAGGGGAGCACTAGGATTCCCAGTGTACACAACACGACCAAAACAGCTTAGGCAGTGTTGCAGGGACGGGGGAAAAAAACAGGAGAAAATGGCTCTGGGGTGGCCCTGGCAGAAGACACCTTGGCGGGGATGTTGCCCGTGCCAAGGCTGCGCGGCGCTGCGGCCTCGTGATGAGCCCGCCTCGGCCATGGGGCGACACGTGGGGGTCCCGAGGGGCCCGGGCGGCACGGAAGGCGCCGCCGCATCACAGTGGGGCCGCATCATCGGAGCGCGGCGCTCCGGCGTTGCCGTGGGGCCGCCGAGGCGCCGGGCGCGCAGAGCAGCGAGGCCGCCC
>NW_020455764.1:130175-131663 GCF_003342845.1 Nothoprocta perdicaria
GGGCGGCACCTCCGAGGCGCCGGCGCGCCCCGCGGAGACGCCGGTGCCAATGGGGGGGCTCTGTTTCCGCAGGTCACCGCTCCCGCTCCCACAGGAGGAGGAGGAGGAGGAGGAGGAGGCAGAGCTATTAGCCGCCAAAGCCGTCGCCATCTCTGCCCGAAGGTCCTGGCCACCGCAGCGCAGGGATGATGGATCCGGGCGCCGGCCACCCCTTGAGCAAGCTGGCCTAGCAATAAAGTCCTGTCAGTGACGCCTTGCTGCCTCGTTGCCTGCGGCCGCTGGGACCCACATGCAGGGGTCGGGGTGGCGGTGGGCACGTGGTGGCTCCMAGGGAGAAGGGTTTAAGCCTCATGCTCGTCCTTGCCCCACGGCGATCATCGGGGCCGCCGTCACAGCTCCTGGATGGGCCCGCAGCCCCTCTGCCCTGGGCGCCAGAACAGCGACATTCCCACCGGTGCCCTAGTCCCAATAAACGGAGCAGGAAAGATGCTGCCGATAAGGGGGCTCTGTTTGGAGCGTGATACCTACACACAAAATAAGCCGGTGTTAAGGACAGCGTAGTCAGGAGCCGCTCTGAAATGATGCACTGAGCGGCTCCWGACGAGGTGCTGGCCCGGGGCCGCAGGTGCCCTTGGGTGGCACCCCCTGGCCCAGCAGGACATGGGGTGCGAACGGGTCCCTCACCACCCGGGACAGCTTTTRCACCCCGATGCGGGCGCTAGCGCCCTGGCGCAGCAGGACGGGGATGTGCTTTCGAGGAGAGGGGCCGTGTGCTTCCCCACCACGGGACCATGGGGACGTCCCTGCCGCCCGCGGGCCGCGGCCTCCCCGCTGCGCGCTGCAGCCGTCCCGCAGCAACACGGAGAGGAATCCCAGCGCGTGCAGGGAGAGGCCGGTGCCGCGTCCCGGACACCCGGCGGGTGCGAGCGGTCCCAGTGCACCCCACGGGATGCACCGGGCAGCTGGGGGCGAAGAGGGCCGAGCGGCGGCTCAGGGCACTGGTGCGGGCAGGACCGGCCCCAGACACTTCCGCGCCTGGTGAGCGCAGCCGCGTGCGGCCCTGGCCCGGCCACCAGAGCTAACTGTGGGGTGCCGGTGCCCGGCATGCCGGGAGCTTCCACGGGCGGCGCGAGCTGCCGCGTGCGGCTCGGCAACCGGAGCCAACTGCTTGTTGCCGGTGCCCGGCCATTCCAGAAGCTTCCACAGGTGGCACCAGCAGCCGTATGCGGCTCAGCCACCGGAGCCAATGGTTGTTTGCCGATGCCCGGCCATTCCAGAAGCTTCCATGGGCGGCACAAGCAGCCACATGTGGCTCGGCAACCGGAGCCAACTGCTTGTTGCCGGTGCCCGGCCATTCCAGAAGCTTCCACGGGCGGCACGGGCAGCCGTGTGCGTCTCGGCAACCAGACCCAATTGTTGCTGGCCGGTGCCCGTCATTCCGGAAGCGCGGCGGGCTCGCGGGCAGCGGGCGGGCGCGCGGGCGGGCGC